>NC_090703.1:930625-1240000 GCF_040954835.1 Lepisosteus oculatus
ATTGGTTTTCTCACCAAATTATCCAGTCAAAGATCTATTCAAGATGTCATCTATCATGGAAATACAGAACAAAAAAAATCAACAGCTCCATACATTGCTACAGTGCCTCTGCTCAGCTGTGCCCAAATTAAAATTTCTCAGAAGCAAAACCTCAAAGAGATCACATTATATGATATATCAAGTCAGAATAATCTAATCATCATAGATGTAATGATAGAATAATAGAACTTTATCAGTTAAATATGTTACTTATTCTAACTTTCTTACTGTATCGCTGGAAATTAACAAAATCACCACCTGAAAATTACCACCTTTCCTGAAACTGTAAAAAACAAAACATAGAACTAATAATCCTCTGAATCCTAGAATGACTCGAATTTCCCAATGCACCCTATTTTCCAAAAAAGTACTTTTAATCTTTCAAATATGCTGTAAATATCCAGAGATTACAAGCAATTGACAGAAGGTGATTGGTTTATTATGTGTGGAATGACATGCTTACTTTCTTACCGTCAGAGTTTGAGAGCACATATTTATTTCTGCTAGTAAAGGGATGGTGGATTTACCATTGTACTTGACCTTTGTCTAATTTAAGAGGTGTACTATAATACATTACTTCAGAGCTATCAGTGAAAAAGAACTCAATGATATATGTGGGAACTAAGAAGAAATGCATTTAAAACAGAAAACAGGTTTCACTTCTCTGGACAAAGGGTTTAGTGTTTCTGGAATGAGACTCCCAGTCATGCTGTTGAAGCAGATTCCTTGGGATCCTTCATGAAGATGCTTGATTAGGTTCTTGGACTGATAAGCTACTAAAAACAAAACAAAGAAGACAGGAAAAATAGCCACCTCTTGACTATACCTGCTTTTATATTCTTATCCCTGATGTTAAAAGGTTATAGTGCTTCACATGCCAAAGCAAGTCATAGTGTGAGAGCATATCCTCAACACTGAGCACAGGTCTCTCTAGAGACTGGTGACTGCACACTGTACACTGCATGTTAGTTCCCACCTACTGTATGTTAATGTAGATAACTATAAACAAATTTGGATTGTATGAACAGAGTAAATTACTGTGCAGTATGTCCCATGAAGACATTCCCTATAAGTGACATGAAACACTCTGGGGGTGGTACCAGGGTCCCAGGTGTTATTTTGTGCACCCACCTGTCTTTGTTTCGCTTATCTAAGGGAAGACCTATCAGAATGTCTGTCCTGGAATGAGGCAGTCTAAAATAAAGTAGCCACAGATTACTCACAGAAGGCCATGCAAAAGTCAAGCTGAGCCAATAGAAAATGATGATGACGTAAAATTCTAGTTTTAACATTTCTGTACATACGCATTAATATATGAGCTCCTACAACACCTTTGATATCTGACTTATAAATGGTAATGTTTTGAGAGATGAGAGAAAATTATCATTGACAGACTCAGTTAAAGTCTCTCTTAAAAATTGTGGACAAAAGCATATTTAGTCTTGTCCTCCTGAAAGCTAACAGCCATTAATTCATTATGAAGGAAAGTCTCCTGGACTGCTGGTCTTGGCTACCATTTAACTTTGGCATTTCTTTCCGAGTTGGCCTCACCCACTTTGTAGACTTTGGAACTGTAACTGAGATTTTTAAAAATAATTATTTAAATTATTACAATGATATTATTTATGACAATACATTTCTGTAATCATGACTCATATTCTTGTCTTGATATTTGTGTAACAATACTGTATAATAAACAAATATCCATGCTTATCTCAAGAGGCATAACAGAAGTCATTCAAATTAATTCTGACTTAAAGTGCATTTCATGTTAACTCCACACAAAATCATAGTGTATGTTACTTCATATGAAATAACATTTAAATCCAAACACATATTTTAGTTTTCTTTTCAGAAATGATAAGTCTGTATGAAAAATGTGGAAGGACATAAACGACCTATTGCATACCTGGATATCAGAGGACATTTAGGCATAGGAATTATTTCAGTTTATTTTAAGAGCAGCTAAGGATATATCCATATCCAAGGCTGTGGAATTATCTCCCTGCCCAAATTAAATATTGCACATTCAGCTGTATGAGTATTAAGCAGACGTTTTAATACTTCTATACATTTAGATTTGGACAGAAAAAAGAAAGGACAGCTAAGGTTAATACACACATTGGGGCGACACAATTAACAGAGTACCTCAGGGATGTGTTTTTGGATAATTGCTCTTCCTGATGCATTTCGATGATCTGGATGCTGGTATACTTAGTTGATTAGTTTGTTTTACAGATGATACCACAATAGGAGATTGAGCAAAAAATGTAGATCCTGCAAAGCATAGTTAAAAATATTTAGATAGAATCCAAGATTCTGGCATACGGCACATGTGGCTGCTGACATTTAATGTTTAATGTAGACAATGCAATTGCAGTGTGTTCAGGTAACAAAAATGCACAATTGGGACACAATTTATATATCCACAGTATATTAAAAAAACATTTAGGAAGTTATGCCTTCCAAATGTGTTCATACCCCTGATCAAACAGGAACAATAAACATCAAATAACAAATGTAGAGTGTATGTTGGAAAATGTTTCTGTAATAAAATATTGCACTGAGCAAAGGCTTGCTTATCATAAATAATTGCAGAAATTCTAGAAACACAAGGATCACATTTATTCATGCCTAGGTAGTTGGTATTTGTAAAACTACCTCTGACAGGGATAATACTGACTAGACACCTCCTGTAGTTTGCTATGAGGTTCTGTCACTTTAAAGGGGAAATTTATTAAAATTCCTTGCAGAATTACTCCAGCTCCTGCAGACCTTTTGTTTTCTCTTAGTGAGCTGCCTTCTCAGGTTAGAATCATCATCATCGATCGATTGTATGAGGTCTTTACTCAGTTTTGGGATAAAATTACTGAACGGTGCAAATTATCACTCGTCCAAGGCTGACTAGGGCTTCAATGTCCAGCACTGAGCATAAAATAATTCTAAGTAGTATAGGAATGCTAACCATAACCCTAGCTGGGGTTTCAACAGAACAATCCCGCCATCTGTCTCTGAAGCCCTTCAGTCATCACATTTGAAAAGTTCCTCAAATAGAAAAAGTCTAAAACAATCCAAACCATTGACAAAAGTTCTTATAACTTTACTTCTTCAATTATCTATATTTTCTAGACAAATTGTCAATAAACTGAAAAATGCTGCCAAGTGGTATTTACTGTAAATGTGCATTTTTGGTCATTTGGTCAGTTAGGGCTACAAGTATCATTAAGTGTTGTCTGCAATTATACTTCTAGTTGCACTTTAAATGATTAAATTAAAAGAGTGTATCCAATTGAACAGGTTTTCTTCCAACTTTTGATCAAATTCAAAGTTGTGGGATAAAAGCTGAACGGTGCACTGTACTGTACAATACAAGTAGCCAAAACTCTCCAAAAAATGAATGTGAAGATAGGAGAAAATTATCACTCATACTAAAGCTGATTTGGGCCTCAATGTCCAGCACTGAGCGTAAAATATCTCTAAGTAGTGCGGGCATACTAACCCCTACCACGAGTTGTCAGTGAAGCCCTCCAATGATCAGGTTTAAAATGTTCTTCAAACCAAAATATATGAGTCTACAACAATTAAAACCACTGAAAAAATGGGAGATTTATTTTCTTTAATTATTTATCTCCTTTAGGAACATTCTTGCTTAGCTGAGAAATGCTGTTAATGGTATTTAAATAAGCATGCATTCTTGGCCAGTGAAGGGTTAGGGTTATAAGAACCATAGGTGTTGAATGTGGTTCTACTTCTAGTTGCACATTACATAATAAACTTAAGAGAGTTTACCCAATTGAACAGCTTTTCTTCCAATTTTTGATCAGAATCAGTTTTGAGATGCTATTACTGAGCAATGCAATATATCATACAATGCACACAAAAAAAATTGAAGATAGTAGTACTGTAAATGATCACTTATCCTGAAGCTGACTTGGGCCGCAGTGTCCAGCACTGAGTGTAAAAAATGTCTAAGTAGTGTTGGAATGTTAACTTTAACTCTAGGTGGGGTTTCAACTGAGCAGTTCTGCATTTTGTCTGAAGCCCCCAGTCATCAGATTTAAAATGTTCCTCACACCCAAACATATGAGCTGAAAATGATCAAAACCATTAATAAAAACTATTGGATATGTATCTTCTTCAATTATTTGTTTCCTTTTGGCAATTTTTCAATCAGACAAAAAATGCTGTTAAAATGGTATTGAAATGAGCGTGTATTTTTGACTGGTGCAGGATTAAACTTCCTTGCAGAAAGATTCAGGTATCTTGTCTTGGTGTCAAATGTCCTGGTGTCAAGCCCTCTGCAGCCAGAGGGCGCTCCTACTCTGTCCTGTCCCTACTTTCCTGTGCTTTGCTGTCCTTCCGGTGTCTCTCTGTCTGGGGCTATAAATTTCTGGGTCTCTCATTCCCCTTCGCTCAGCATTGACGTTCAGATGTCCTGAGACCCACCTAGCACCAGGCCCGCTCTGTCCATGGCCTGAGGGCATTGGTTTTCTATACGGCATTTTCTGAACTCTTACACTGCTGAACCCGGGCTAATTCCTCATCCCGCCGCTTCGCATAGGGTCTTTTTCCTCTGTCCTCCCATTCCACGTTTCTTCCCTTCCAACATCCATAACACCTGGTGCACAGGTAGTTTGATTTTCTCTGTTTTAGCAACGCTTGAAGAACCCATATGTGCTAAATTACTTCAGAATATTTTAGACATTGCACTTCCATTTGCACATTGCAGTTTAAGTGCCCTGTGCCCTGTCAGAAATGTCTATGTCTACATTGTCTATAGCATTGTCTTGTCAGTGCCTTGGCTGTATTTGCACCGTAGACCTGGAGAACGATATCTTGCTCCTCTGTATACTTGTACTGTATATGGCTGGACTAACAAATAAACTTAAACTTGAACTTGAACTTGAACAAACAACAGAATGTTATTGGAATTCCATTATTTATGAGGAATATGATTTTGCTCTGTACAATGTCATAATGACAGTATAGCAGTATTCAAATCAGAAGCTTTTCCCATCTCTTCAGATGCTGGTGCTTTATAGTTACATAGAAGACTGACATTGCAGCACTCTGGGTCCAAGGCTAGACACCAATGTCAGAGAGTCCACTCCGACCCACAGCCCAATACATTATTTAGAATATTACCAAAATAAAATACAGTTAAACAGTGTACCATTGCTACTGTACATATATTCCACTTCAACTTCCATTGAAACCTCCCCAAGCCAAACACATACCGTACTTTCTACCCAAGCTTTCACTTGTTACTTTAAGGATTACAGTATAAAACCTCAGCTTGTAGGTACAGTATGCAGTATAAATAGCTTTGAGAACTGAATTGGCTACATATCAAGCTCAGTATATTTGAACATATATATGTTTTTAAAAGAGTTCATAAAATTTTAAACAGTTGCACAGCCTTGAAACACAATTCTGGGAACCGAGAGAACCGAGAGAGCTGAACAGTTTCTTTTACATTTAAAAATGGAAAAACAGGGAACAGTTGAATATTACCATAACCTATTTCATTTGGCACTTAAAGAGTAGACATCAGATTATCCTATGGCAGAAGCAAACTGTAAACATGAAAATGTCTGAACCTGAGAATTATCCCAATACATGTCAAGTAACATTAATAACATTGCATTTAACGATTTGTCTTCCAGTAATACACAAATTGTCTTCCCATCATTCACTAGAAATAACAACATCCAAAAAATAAGTTTACTGAGCGGATTCTGGAGTGTTTAGTGAAAATTTGGCTGAACCCGCTTGGCTGAGGGCTGACCTTCTGGCCAGAGGACGAGGAAGCTGGGACCCCCCTGCAGAGTGAGGAGTGACCAAGGAACAGCTGCAGAAGTGGGGATGGGGTGGAGGTGGGATGTAGAAAGACTTATGTGAGGGACAGAAGGGGATCAGATATCAAAAACATTTATAATGTTTTAGGAGAGGAAATGACGTCAGCAGAGATTGCAAATTACTGACAGCTGATTTAGATTGAACTTGGCTGTTCTCATCCCTCCCAAACTTTTGCAATAAACTCCATTTCACATTTGAATTCTTTATAAGCATTTATGTACATTATGAAGGGAAGAGTAATATATTACATATAAAACTATGCAAAATGTGCCTAATCTGAGGATTACTATACTAAAATGCATAAAATTGGTTATCTTAGAAGAAACAGGTTCACCCGAGATGGGAGTACTGCTCATTTTCCCTGTCCTCTGTCAATGTGTGTCACATTGCCCTGCAGGCTGGACACTCATGAGCGCTGCTCAGGGCTGGGACAGAGGGCAGGCCTTGGTGAAAGTCTGGAATACAATTACCATCCATGTGGGTGAAACTGATACCTTGGCTCTTTTCAAGAAACAGCTGGTAAAGATCCTTACATTATTCCTTACTACAGTAGCCACCAATCAAGTTAGATAGGCTGAAGGGAGATCTCTCATTTGTAACGTTTCCTAAATTCTCATGTTCTAAACATAAACACCAATGTCTAAAGCAATCACACTCAACCAGTACTCTGAAAACAGTGTACTCAGACCAGTACAGCAATGGACTCAAAAGAGCTGCTCTTACACAGAACCTGTGATCTGTGCAATCAATTGGTTTAGGACTCCTTAGTCAAGACAAGAAAAAAAAAGACAAAACATTCAGAAGAATGCTTTCATAATTTTATAAATGCAGTGCTGTGGTGATATGGAGTGGAACATTAACCCAGACTTCTGTTATGAAATGGAATGTAGTACTGTATATTACTGTATTATTTCAAACTTATGATCATTGAAATATATTCATTTCTACTTATTACATTAGTGTCATAATTTTGGGTATTATTTGAATTTCTGCATCAAAGATTAAAACTGCATGTTAAGTTGCTAGTTGTTTTCATCCTCATGTACTCTAATTAGAAAGGCTAATTGGAGTTCTACTGTGAATTCAAAGTATCAATACAAAAATAGAAGCCTTGACTTTTCCACACACATTCCTTGCAATCTAACAGCATCTAACATTTCTGTTGATTATACACTCTTTCATTTCTTTATTTTGTATTGATGTTCCCATGAGAAGATGCAGTACCTTCCAGAAATCCATGCCCACTCCCACTGGGACAGGAGAAACATTACAAACTCTCTCATAATTATGTAGCACAGATGTATCCCGTTTCATTAGAAGCCAAGGAAAATAAACCCTACAGCTAAACCACAGAAAAATGAAAAACGTCTGGGTTCATGGCATACTGTGCTTCATACATTTTGAATCAATAATGACATTTTGTTTGCAAAATTTACAGAATTTATCTAATAAATATGTATGAAGGTTTTTTGTTACCAAATCAGATTACTTGCATTCCTCAAAACTATTTTTAATAACATCTCACTTCTTGTTAATACCTTCCAAACTTTTATTTGATTCTGTGTTGAAACATTGAGGTTTTTCTTAGTACAGTATTTGAAATTCCTAAAAAAGAAAGAAAAAATATAAAGTTAGAAGGTTTATCTGTAAACCTTTACCTGAAAATCTAGAGTTTTTACTTCTAAATATTATGATTGACCTTCACTGTTAGGCAGAAATGATTAAATGTACTGTTCATTATCATGATGTGACAACAAATTAGTAAATATTTAGGAGGTTTTTCTTGAGAGACAATTAAAATTGATTGCTTAATTACTGAAAATAATTGCATATCATTAATTAATTGTATGCATTACTGTTGAATTGTAAATAACAGCAAGCACCTACATGTGTGGAAATACTAGAATAACTGAAGGGTAACCATCCTCAAGACTGCTGTTTATTTTAGTGTTTCATATATGAAAATCTAATCATTCTATACATTTAAGGTTAACAGGTTTCCAATTAACACCACTTTGTTTTAATCTCTAGATCTCTAAATCATGCGTATCATACCCTTGTATGTTCATTTAATAAAAAAAAAATAAGAGAATTGCTTATTAAAATGTATTTGCTCAATACCTTAATCCAAAGTGTCATACAAGTGTCCCACTTTTCAGAGCAGGGTATCATGCTCTGCCAGTCTGAGTTTTTAATCCACACCCTTCCAGTCCTGAGACCTGACCTGAGCCTTTTGATATTGTTGATACCTTTTGTGTGGATACAAATACAGTTTATTAACAAGAAATAATAATTCAAATAATTAAAAATAGTTTGACAAACAATCATTTATGGTCACTTCAGCTTTATCACTATTTAGAAATGAAGCCATTATAGTCATGATTTAATTTCTCTGTTAAAATGTTGAAGACGTATTCTACAGCTAAGCCCAGGCAGTACGGAGTTACTGTACTTTCACTGTTTTATGAGAAATACAAGTGATAAATGGAACAGCAGAGGTTAAAAACGTGGTCTTATCCAACTCAATGAATTCTACAGTGAAATTCTAAATACATGTACAGTAAGTGTTATAGAAGGACAGTTCTCTTAAGCATCTTGTATTTTTTCAAACGTGACACTGTTCATTGTTCACTGAATAATCGCAATTCATCAGTCTCAGTAAAATTTGAAACTGGACCTTAGGAGGTGAGGGTGAAGCCAAGCTACATTTTTAGATCTAATGTTTGCATTTGTTTCTTGTAGGGAGAAAATGTAATTACAGTGTGGATGGTTTATCACAGTCATAATTCAATTTTGCCCCACAAGATCCAACACTTGCTTGCTGCCTAGTTATATACATTTACTCTAATGCCCTGTCTTGTTTGTTCCTGGTTTTGATGCCTAGCAATTGCTATTTACTATTTACATGACAGATAAGGCCCAGTACACCGTGACCCTGTGTAGAAAAATGGGACCTGCACTGCCTTCAAAGACAACCAGTCTTGCATGGAATGCAAAACACTAGGAAAAATGTTTCTTTACCTCCAAGATTTATTGCTAGGATGCAGTTCTACTGCATTTGTTTTGTTTCTGCAGCGTCATCTGTTTGGTTGGTTTTGGTGTATTACAAATTCTTATAATTTAAGCATATATAAAACTAAAAAGGCCTGAAACCATGGAAAAAGCATTAGGAGATGTTGAAGGGAGTAACTCCCTCCTGTCTTTAAATACTTTAAATTGTGACGGACCACATGATCGAAAGATCAAAATGAAGCTCTGCAGGCAAATATTCCCATCTATAATCAGAGTGTCACTGAGCACAGTAAGTGTATTAAAGACTGCATCTGTAACATCATAGCCTTATGAAATATCAATACGCTCTACTGTATATAAAGAACCATGGCAAGAAAGGTTCACATGTACTGTATGTGATGCACAGGGTCTGACTCATTGCTCCACCCATAGTACAAGCACTTGTCACCACCAAAATCTGCAGAAACCAGAAGGGGAGGTTTTGAATGCCCCTTGAGAACCAGAGGAACGACTTCCCCAGTGTTACACATAAATCCGCTTTTTACTTTATTCATACATCAAAGTTACCCAGCAGCTTCAGCACATACAGTATGTGGTGGCGCATTTCACAGGTATGCAAACTACAGTACAGTATGTGACAAAAAAACAACATTTTTCATACTGCCTTGCAGCATAAAATTACCTAGCTCCAGAAAAGGGCTAATGAGAGCCCTGATTTTTATATATAGAAACATACATTGATTGCAATTTTTATTTTTTAATTCATTTTTTTAAATGGAAGGCTCATTATACCTAGAGGTCATTATTTTTACAGATTAAAAGAAAAACACATGTGAAGCAGAGATTATTGCAAAGGAACAGCAAGAAGGAAGGTTACTAAACCAACATCTATTTACAATTTAAGACTTCAGTTTGATTAATGGCTTTTAGCCTAAAGGGTTAAAGAAGTAAAACACACATCACTTATAGGGAAGATTACCTTAAATGTGTTTGTTGACAAGTTGTCTAAGATGCACTTAACCTTTACTTTGGTAAGAAGAGGTTATGATTCAGCCACAGAGGGTAAAAGGTAAGGTTATTACTCTACCACTTATTCACAGCTGAAGGCTTCAGAGTGATAAATGAGGCCTTATCAGAGGTTCTGTGGAGAGATTCAGCATTCAGAGCATTTGGTCCATGTGACTGGTGGGTAAGGAGGAATTTTTGCCTTAATCAAAACCATCTGGAGTGAGCAACAGAAATGCTCTTCCAAGGCTTGGATCTCCAAATAAAGAGTCAAAGATCTCTGATAATCTTTGTAGTAAGTGAGACGAAGCAATAAAATCAGCTTAGCTCTTTTAAAGAAATTTGATTCCATTGAATATGCAGGAAGTGCGTGCTGTGAAAACCTCCAAACAAACCACAAAGAACAGGCTTCTTAGATTCCAGTTCAGTGCTTTTTATCATTCTTAGCTAAACTTAATCTAAGGGGCTGTCAACAAATGTTCACAAGGCAAAGTCTGATAGTGACAATAATAAACAGGAAAAAAACAGTAGCATGAAAATTAAGTCTGTTTATTTTCTGCTACTAAAAAAAACTCAAATAATGTGCAAAGACCACAGAGGAATATAATGGTACAAAAATATGAAGATTACAATATATACTGTACTATACATATACTGTATGTACAGTATGTGCATATACAGTACAGCAGTTTGCATGTAGAGTATTCACTTTATTCAATCAATTCCCATAGCAATAGCAAGCAAAATGAAACCTTTTAGCCCTTTACCTAACTAAACTTAAACAGACAACTGACAGAACTTGAATTCTGAAAATTACATTGATGCAATAAGTATGTACAGTAGGTACAGTACTTTAAACCTATTTAGAAAAACTGGGTAAGCTCACAAACACACAGCAAAGAAATGCTAAAGAATACTGATCACAATTATAAGGTCAAGTCTGAAAAATAAGTATGTGGGCAATGTTCCAAACACATTGAGAATAAGAAACAAACTATAGAAACACATTACCAAACACTAAATTAGAAAGTACAAAATTGTAGGGTGGGCATGCACGGCAGATAATTTATAAGGATAAGCATTTGATAATAAAACTATACTATTTGTTCCTAAAGACCTATTAGTTTTTGTAAACTGCTTTATTGCAGTTGTGATTGGAATCTTTATGAAGTTACAGCTGAGTAAATCTAAAGATTGAGAAATGGTTTGAAATTTGAGCTTGCACTTCATTCTTTTAATAAAGCAACATTTGAACTCAGTGTGGAAAAGTATATTGTTTCTATTTGTGGAAACAAAATTCCTTCTTCCTCCTTTCAATATGGTTCTGTTGTGAAATTTGCTAGAATCAACCATCACTGATTAAAAGACAACAGACCAAATGTAATTGCAACTTGTCCAGCAGGTGTATATTGTGCTGCTTCGTTGCTCATCTGAAAATACCGTAGGAAAAAAGCCAGCACCATTTCCTTGAGTCACGTGAATTCAAAAACAGTAGATGACAAAACAATTAGATTTCAATTAGTGTAACAGATTTAGCTTTGTTATATCAACTCATTGAACATGCAACATCAACATTCAACATTTTATTGCAATTCTGAATGTACTGTATATTCACAGAGTTATCTCTATAAAGAAAAAAATAACCTGCAGGTTTACATTTTTACACAACATTGTCATTAACATAAAATTAACATATTTTATTATAAATTTATTTGTCTCATGCTTTACAGACATTACAATTGTTTTTCATGCACATTCTGGTGCCCATTTATACAGTTAGATAAAGCAGTACAGCAGGTAAAGCAGTACAGTTACACTGTCAGGGATTCCAAGAAGGCATTACATGACTCCTGTTTGTTTCCTTAGCAGTGGTTAATGGTTGTAAAAGACATCAAAAGGATTAAGACTTCTATAATACTGTATGTACATACATCTTAAACTAAACAAATGATTTGTATGGTATTATCTGTGCAATAACATTATAGAAATGTGCATTTGCAACACAAGTATATCAGGTGTTTGACTGAAGGTGCCCACCACAGATATGATAACAGTGCAGGGGGAGGAAGAATACTGACAGTGTAGGAATCATTTGTGATTCCAAGCACAACCACATGCATGCAGCTAATTCTATTTTCTAAGCTACTAAGTGTACATTAAGTTGAGTATCAGATCGACGGCTCCTGTAAACAGCCAGGGTGCTATCACACAGGTCATTGAAAGACAGTCATTTTAATCATTGAACAGCAATAGCAGCAGTGAGATCCAAAAACTAATTCAGTCAAGGTTACTACTGTAATCACATTATTCATTTGAATCATATTTTACCAAGGTAAATTGTGCCTATGTGTTCTTTATTTAATTAATACCATTATTTAACAATGTTTTCCCGTAGGCAATCAATCCATTTTCCTTTAAACTTATGCTCTAATATTGTTCAGAATTCCAAAGTTGGCATATTTTATTTTACATTTTATTATTCTCACATCCTCTGAGCGTAATGTGCTTAAGGTATGGTTTAAATAATATAAACTTACTTTAGTCTTGGTACTGTGCCCAACATTTCGGTTAACTTTTATCTTTCAGCATTAACAGAAGTGTCAAGTTGATATGAGATTAAAGCTTCCTTTATCACCACCTGAGAAATCAGTGAGAACCTACTGAGTCTCTAGTAAAACTTTGGGACTTCAAGAAGCATGAAAAATATATTTTTTCCAGATAGCAATATTGAAAAAATGAACCTGAAAAAAATCACTTTTTTGGTGTTAGAGATATGCCAATTTTATTTTGTACAATAAAGGTAGGATTGGGAGTATTCAATTTGAAAATGCAATTGCACTTTTATTAAGTTAACACAAACTAATTACACCCCTAGAGACTGAGACAAGCCTTCAGTTCAGCTGTCTGCTACACCTCTAGGGGTTGTTAATCAGATACCTCAGGTTGAATCCTGAACCTGATAGAAACTTTTATATTTTATTTAACTTTCAGTAGGCTTGCTGCATTGAAAACGAAAACATTGTTTTATTATTGCCATTATTTATGTTTTAAAAACTCTGTATATACTGTAGTAAAAATTAAATAATAGTCCATTCAAAGTAAGTTTTTGCAGTATTTTTTCAGTTTACCTCTGCTTGCGCTCTCACCCAGAAGGCATGTCCCAGAAAGTAAAAACACTGCATCTCAATTGTTTATTCAGTTCATGCCTTTATACACCCCTTTAGCTAGAGACTCATCTCAGGGCATTTCGAGACCAAAGAGTCAACTCAAACAGGCTCTGAGCCAGGTCTAGAGAAAAAACATTCTCTGATACAAATGGGGTGTGAGAAGAAGCCTGTTGATGTTGAAAGATATTTCTCCCCCTGTTTCACTAGATTCTTCAATAGCTTTTACCCACAAACAGTGTAGTTGGTGAACACATTTGGCCAAACCCCTCGGACCACACCTACAACATCTACCTCATTATAATTTCTTATTTGTTGCACTGCTGCAGTCATTGTTTACATGGCTGCATTGTTTACATTCAAACTGTTTACTTGCTTACTTGTACATTGTCTACTGTTTGTTTGTATATTGTCTTGATGCACTGTCTGCACTTTGTGTGTTTACACTCTCCTTAACAATCGAGAGACTTTCTGTAAGTAACAATTCCATTGTACCAGTACATGTACCGGTTACATATGGCAATAAAGTTCAACTTCCCACACTCCTTGAAATGCAAAGCCTAGACAGGAGCAAGAAGTGTTAGTGTCTTGGCTACTTCACTAGTAAAGACAGTGCACTTAACTAGATACTGTAAAGCCTCACATCTAAGTATCAGAATGCTGAAATTAATGTGAAATTAAATTGACAGATCTTTATGGGAAGGAAAAATGCATTTATGATTCTAGTGAAGTACTGTACATTTGGTGCTGAATTGTGATGCCATGACCAATTAGAGACTGAAGATTGACTTAATACAACAAGAAAGATTGGTAGTGGCCAGTTTGGGATGATATTAGGCATTTTTGATGGTGATTGCTAGATGAATCCAGTATGCTTCTTAATTTTGGATATATTTCTTAATGGAAAGAGGAAGCCTTACAAATGGACACTGATATACTGACCATATAGGATACAATATGCAATAGACACCCGCAGGTTTTCTGTCCTTTTGTAATTTCTAATCCCAGGAGAATGTAATGTGGATGTGTTTGCTTAAAGCAGAGAAACCCATAAAAAGGATGTTATGAGGAGACATGACAAAACATAATTGTTACTAACAGACCTATCCTGAGGTCATAAAGAAGTATTTTGTGATTCAATCTTTCATGACCTTTTGTCTGTGCAACACAGGATACATAAAGATATACAGTACTGGCATAATCTGATTTAATTATTTCAATTACTAGGTAATAAACTTAACATTTTCCTTAAAATCATTTTCCATCAATACGCTTCACAACTCATTTATGTTAGAATGGGTGCCTGTGTTCTTATGTTCAGGGAGGTGTTATGAATAATTTAGAATTTAATTTCTGTAAAGCAAATTTGTTCCACACTAAAAGGCTGTCAATGAGAAATGGTGAACAATTAACAGTTTTTGAAAATTATACCACTTCTGTCTTCAAGCAAGGTTATGGTTGACAATTGAAATAGCCACTAAATGGAGTTTATTAGATATTCATGCATAATCACACCTACAGTACTTCCATTTTTCTACATATACAGTATATACTCCCCCTTGCACATTTCTCTTACACCCCTTCTCCCTATCTACACCCTTGCAGCTACTCCGTGGCTCATTCCGCATTCCATCCTTTGACTCAGGCTGCCGTTTTCTTAGCTAGGTGAGTTACACCAAATAATCTATTTCACTGATCCCAATAATTAACACTATCCAAACATTTTTAATAGCTGCTTAGTCCAATGCAGGATTGCACTGAGACAGAGCCTCAACAAGCAGTTAATGGGCACAAGTAGGAGACATTACAGTATAAATAGGATACTATACCAGTTCGTTGCAGATCTAGCAAATATCCATCAAACAAAAACCCTATTTTAAAATTCCTGAAGAAGCCCCATTTTCATAAGTAGTATTCAAAGCAAGTCACAAAAATATGTCTAGCTGCCCATGCAAAACAGTGGTCTTTTTGGAACAATGTCATTAAGTTACTGCTAGGCTGTGAGATGAAAACTAATACCTTGAAATACACACTTATTTGGACCCAAGGTTAGCTGCCTGACATTTTAAGCTGATTAAGAATTTGGAGAGGCTAACCTCTGCATCATGTCAGCTGCTATGTCAGTGCTTTAACACCTCCATTATCATTCAGTCACATCTAATAAAGAAGGTTCCCAGAAGCTTGGAGCTAAGCATTAAGCACATTAATATATGTATTGTAAAATTTAAACAATGCTTTAAATGGTGAGATACAGTGAGTGAATCCAGGCTTTTAGCCAGAAACATATTGCATTAATGTCATATCATTTTCGAGGTCTGTTTAAATTTTGCACTTAATACAGAGGTCTTTCTTATCATGATAAACATATCATTATGATTCTTGCTTTGCATCAAAATAAGTCTTTAATATGCAAGAGGTGTGCAATTATTTCTCAGCATCATAGACAATAACATCATCAAAACAAAAAACATAAATGTGTGAAAGGAGGGAATGATTCTCTGAGTACTGTATGTTTTGTGTAAGTAGCTCATCAGCAGGATGAACACAGTGCTTCCATCTCTTTGGCAGAAAGTGACTGCGCAGTCACCACAAGTCTGAAATGCAACAGTCCTAACAGAACAATAAGCAGAAGCAACTTCTGTGCAAAAGAGACGAGCTGTTCAACTTTGGCAAAAACCCAATGCTGGTCTGTAAATCTGGTCATGCTACTTTTCCTTTTCAGTTAATTCTTTAGCTCCTTTCAGTTCAGTCAGCCCTACAGATGGGGACATGTCATCCTTGAAATTAGGTGTTTCATTTCGACACATTTATTCTGCTTAAACATCTTCTGCCTAATACCTGTCAGTGTGCCTTAACACTCTTAAGAAGGATTTCCTTTTTAGACCAGAAGAGAGACATTTCCATTGCCATTTTCTTCCTCTACCCTTGTATTGCATGCTAATATATTTAAGCTAGAGCTTAAATAAAGGTGCCTTTATTTCAAATTTTGACTCAGTTTAGAGGCATCCTACATTTTCCAGACTATCTCATTAGCAATAAATGTGCCATTGCACATCGTACAATCACATAAAAATCAACAGCACTGGTATAGAAAACTGAAAAATTCTACTATGTATTTACTGAATATTTTCAGTTTCCATATTTCAGTTTTATTCTGTCTTTAGAAATTCTTAAATCGGGCTCCTACACAGCAGAATTTACTTCCAGAATTTGCTGGAAAATAAGAAGATACAAGTTAAGATACAATAAATAATGTTGTGAGACATAAAAGTACATCTGTCTAGTTTAAATGTTAGGGAATTTAATCTTTGCATACAGTAGGTCAGTTTGCTCCTGTACAAAGAGTTGTTTGTTGTTTCTAAAGCAACTCTTTGCAAAGGAGCAAACTGCTATAAAAGAGGAGCAGATAGTGCATATATTCTGTTTTACAGCCATTCCATCACTGGATTAAGCTGTCCAGTATGTGTCACGATATTAGTTCCCCCTCCTTAAGGGTGCTCCAGCCCTTTCACTCTAGACTTTATTCTCTGCACCTGTTTCCCATTCCCAGCCCACCTTAAAAGCCAGGCGCTGACGCTCATCCGGGCTCTGCATCTGATTTCCATATCATGCGAGTTCGGGACCTGGAAGCGCCTGGTCCCGTTAAGGTTTTAACCCCCGTTCCCCGTTCCCCGTTCCCCGTCCGCCGGTTCCGACCCGGGCTTCGTGGTTTTAATTCCGAGTTCTGATGGATCTCCTGGTTTTGGATTTACCCTTGCGTTTTGGATTTTACCCAAGGACTACTCTCGGATTGTTTGCCTCGGCCACACCTCCCTCGTGCACCAGCGCACCTTGGACACGCCCACCTGTCTTCTGCCCCGTATTCCTGCATGACGTTTCCCCAGTGTTTCCCCACTCCGTCGGACTGTGTCGTCCGCATTGGGTCCGGAAAGAACTGTTCGTTACAGTATGTCACAGCAGAAAAAAAGGTGAGATTCACACAATAGTGGTAAAAGATGAAATAGATACTGGCAGTATAATATCTGAAATGTTCAATAATCAGATACTGTACCTAGCGGATTTCTAGCATATTTTTGATCACTTTTCTTGGATTCAGCAGCTGATCTGTGCTGTACTGCTGTGTGAACTCACACAGCTGCCAGCTGGAAAGTGTCTAGCACATGGAAGATATAAATGTCTGCTGAACAGGAACACCATGTTGCCACCCCACAACAGATAAGCTTCTGAGGAAGCTAACATCAAGATATTTTGAGGAAAAATCCTGCTAACATACAAAAAACAGAAGTTTGCACATCATACAATTCAATCATACAATGCCTACTAAGCGTAGTAAGAGGAGTGATGTTAAGGGATAGCACATATTATTTTAGTTCTGTAGTGTAAACAAATCCTCAGAAAAACTCTTTATGAAAGAAGTAGAAGTTTTTAATATCAAAATATAATTAGAAAAATTATTTTAACATGATTGAAAGCACAGGTGTGGAGCAACTGAGAAACTGGAGCTCCTCCTGCAGCAAATGCTAAAAAAATCCCAGAAAAGAATATTTGAAAAGGCAAAGCTAATGTTCCTCACCATCTGCAAATCCCAGCGATGATCTTGCTCATCCCTGCCAGTAGCCTCCTCCTGTTTATTGTATATCTTTTTCTTGTGTTGTTCCCTCAGCTGTGTGCTTGACAGCTCTCTGCCTTTGCCCTGTGAGCACCAGCCTGCTTTCTGAATCTTTGCACCCCACTGCTGTACTCTCCAGCTCCCCAAACGCACACACTCCACCCCACATCCCCAGGTTAGGCCCCAGGCAAAACAATCCCTAGATCTTCTTGGCTGCAAGCTGTCACATTAATAGACATCCAGCAACAAAAATAAAATTGAAGGCTGAAATCTCTTCGTCCATTACAACAATGTCATTGTTGTAATAAGGCTCTGCAACAAAATGTGTCATGCAAATGTTCGCCTCTGGCAGGCATAATTTTGTGCCCGAAATGCAAAAAGCATCATCTCCTGCCAGAGAAACGATGGTGGATTTTGAAGGTGCAGCAATTCACCCTCTTGAAAAATAAAGTGCGCAGAAGAATGCATTCATTCATTTCCAGTGTTGTATGTCAGAAATGAGGATTAACAATAGTTCTTCTAAATAAGGCATAATCTAATGAAATACTTTAGAATGGCATATGCACTGTTATAAAAACCCCAAGTGCTTATCTGTATTGATGAATTCCATTCCTTGGAGTTGATGTAATCTCTCACCGAAGTTGATGGCACTGTGGTTCTTGAAAAACAAAGTCTGTCTGAATGTGAATTAAACAGAAACTTCAAGCCAAGCAAGTTCTTACAGTCTCTGAATTCTGCAAGCTGTGTTGTGCCTTCAGCAGAAAAAAAAGATTTTCATTACATAGAGAATCACTGATATGGGATTTAATTTGACAAAACTTTAATTCTTCCCTTTATATTTTCTTTATTATTCAACACTCCAAAGAAACACAGCCAATGACGCTATTGCAGTTCTATGCAGTGTTGAGAAATAAGTCTGATGAAGATATAGTTCCAGGCCACTGTACAGTGCCAGTAATCAGCTTTGACCTTGACAAACGCTTTGTCAAGAGTTTTTTACGGTGGCACAGTGGTGGGCATTGCTGGCTTGCAGAGCTGGGGCCCTGGGTTCAGTAGCTGGGCTGCTATTTGCATGGAGTTTGTCTGTTACTCATGTTCACAGGGGTTTTCACCAGGTGCTCTGGTTTCCTCCCACAGTCCAAAGACATAGGTTTATTTGTAGATTTGTAGGTTGATTTGGCTTATGGGAAAACTGATTCTGGTGTGGATGTGTGAGTGTCTGTGTTTGTGTCTGTATCAGCCATGCAATGCACTAGTGCCCCATCCAGATTGTACCCTGAATTGTGCCTGTTGCTTGCTGGGATAGGCTTGGGTTCCCCTGCGACCCTGAATTGGATGAAGTGGTTAGAAAATGGATCAATGGAAAAACAACATAAAGATGTTTGAAGGTGTGGCCTATTATTGAAATGGAGGCATTCTTTGATGCAAAAAATATTTTGAGCTCCTGCGCATGTTTCTTGCTTTTATAAATCTTAGATCAGGTGGGTGCCTATAGAAAACAAAATGTTGCCTCAGACACATAAAAATGCTTTTGAGTGATTTTGCTATGGGCAGCAAAGTAAAAAAGATTCCCTAGCTGGTCCTGACAGATTCTTCTTGCCTGTGTTATAGCTGCTCCATGAACTTCTATAACAGGCCCCAGTTCTACTGGTTAGGAAATGATGTCAAAATAAATAAACCGGACCATGATGTCAACCCAACTGTCACGACCACCAGCCAGCGGAGATCAACACGTAAGCGAGCCAATCAGCACCAGCAGCGGATTACTTCTAACAAGCGCCGCCACACGAGTTAACACACCTGCAATTGCTCTACCGTGCGGCACGCCGGGTTATTTATACCATTCGTACCTGATTCCCGTTGCTCGGTATTGAGTTCTCTTCTTGTTGCTCAGCCTAGCGTTCTCACCCCTCTTTTGCCTTCCTGGAATTCTGCCTGCACCTTTTGCCTTCGGACTTCGGATCTCGTCTCGCCCTTTGGATTGTTTGCTATCATTGCCTGTTTTGGATTTGACCCTGTAGCTCTCTTTTCGACTACGATTCTGTCTCACGTTTTGGATTGTTCGCCACCAGTGCCTTTACCGGATCTCGACTTACCTTCGCCTTCGGACTACGGCTCAGCTCCTGGATTTGCTCGGTACGTTTATTTACCTCCCTGCGACTCCTGCATCTGCATCGGATCCTTTTCACCTCTACAGAGCAGCGTTACACCAACAGAGGACATCATCTGATAAATTGAAACAGTGGAACAGTGATTTATAGCTTAAAACTGTGCTGCTCTATTTTAAGTTCCTTTGTCTATTGATATGAGGCTTCTGCAGACATCATGAGTTCGGTGCCTGTGACCCAGAGGGCAATGTCTGAGTGAGAAAGAAAATGATGAGCAATGTTTAGGTTTACACTAATGGGCCAGATAGACTGCAGTATTACTGTACATTCTTCTCTTGCCATCAACCGAATAACGCACTTTACTAAACTTTAAACTAAAGTTAAAACTAAACTGTTTAAATTGACTTGGTATATTGTGTGTATATATATAGGATATCATTTTTCAATTACTGCATGCAAAAACTAACTGTAGAGATATTAATGTGTAGAATGAGAGGTAGTTTAAAAACTGAACTGGTGAATGCCATACAAGTATGTACCTGAAAACACTGTAAATAAATGTGAAATGTGATAGCAGTTAATTTTGTTGTCTTATAATTGGAGGAAGTTTTATTTTTATGATGATAAAATATTTTGGTTTTATGGATTCTTCTATATCATTGACTAGTCATAGAAAAGAGCAACTGAAAGAATAAAATAGGTATTTTTCTAAATCCCAATAGTAATATTTGACAACATTAGGGGTTACGTGACTACAGACAATCACACTGCTTATTTCGTCTCATGTTTAATTGATGTTGGAACATCTGTTTGCTTAATATTTGTGTGTATCTGTCAATTTATGGATCAAAAAGGGGCCATACCATTATAAGTACCATCATTCACTTTAATGCCTAGTTTTAATTTTAGTCACACACTAGTGCTATTAATCTGCCTTCTGAATAAGACGGTAATACAGTTTGGAATACATACAGAATGTTCTGTATAAAATATGCATGAACTTGTAATTTCATGGTGCAATTCTGCTTTTTAAACACTGATCTCAAGACCAATTACCTTTCTCTTTCTCTTTAGCTATTTTCTGATTAAAATTCCAGTGACATTAATGAAAATGAATTAAAATTGTTTGTTATAGTTATGTATAAATGTGAGAGAAAAGAAAGCACTCTTTCACTTAAATCTATAGCTCATCACATATTTCAGGGTTCTTTGTCTTTTGAGAATTGTAGAATAATTCTGCTTTATCCAGTATGGGGTCTTGGGGAAGCCAGAGTCTAGTTGCAAGCAAAAAGCAGAATACACTCTGGGTGGGACACCAGTCCATCGCAGGGCTCACACACAGACACAGTAACATATGTGGTTATTTACTATGATACACTGTTGAATTCTGAAATTAAAATATATGAATACATTAGGGGCGGGGCGGTGGCTCTGTGGCTAAGGATCTGCGCCTGTGGCTGGAAGGTTACCAGTTCATATCCCGCAGCCGGCAGAGGAATCCTACTCTGTTTGGCCCCTGAGCAAGGCCCTTAACCCCAATTGCTCCAGGGGCACCCTATAAATGGCTGACCCTGCGCTCTGACCCCAAGCTTCTCTCTCTCTGTGTGTCTCATGGAAAGCAAGTTGGGGTATGTGAAAAGACAAATTCTTAATGCAAGAAACTGTATATGCCCAATATGGTACAATATATCTTATCTTATTTGAATATACAGTATACAGTATAAAACAGAATTGTGGGATATATGTTATTCACAAAATAAAAAACTCTGTTGGGTGTAAAATTATCAAATTGTATAATTTAAGCTTTTCACATTATTGGCTTTTAAACTTTAGATTTCAATTTTAAAGTGTCCTACAGTACCTTCAACAAAGTCATCTTCAACCAGTCACTCAGCTATGTATTCAGGTAGGCACAGCTGTAAACTGTTGAAAGAAGATACTTATGCTGTACAGTATATCAATAATAATAATAATAATAATAATACACTTTATTTTATATAGCACCTTTAAAGGTGGCTTCTCAAAGCGCTTTACAGGATGACAATAACAATAAATAAGAAGACTACAACAATAAATAAGAAGATTTCACAAGATAGTACACAATTATAATTACAACAATACAACAATAACAATAGAGGAGACCGTGGAAGGTGGTATTAAGAAGAGCAGAGGGGTGAAGAATGGAACCAGTTAAGTAAAGGCTTTTCTGAAGAAGAAGGTTTTAAGTCTGGATTTGAAAGTACTATTAATTCAGCCTTTTAATCACTTTTAAATTAATTGACTTTTTATCTTTTTTTTTGTTGTGTAAAAAATAAGCTTCGCTGTGTAATTTAAAGAACAGGTATAAGTGTACTTCCTTCTTTTAATAAACTGCCAATGATTCTTTTTTTAAATGATTCTAGGTCGGACAGACATTGTGGGATTTCTGAAGTGTTAATACGGGATGTATTGAATTTTGTCACTAGAAAAATTGAATTAAAACGATAGCTAAAGGGAGAACAGACATGACACGAGGTTTAATGTAAAATCGATAAGTAGAAGTAGGATATTATCTGTTAAATCAGTAATCCACTCCCATGAGACAGCACTTACTCTGGAGGAGTCACTTTAACGCAGGACATAAGAACTGTGTCAGGACCTCAAGTGACTGGCAGGCCAAGCTTAGAGGCTGCTGGCATCCAAGAGCAACCTCACATTAGGTAAATGAAAGGCTTTCCCGTTAATAAAGGGATGCAATCAGACGCAGACGCCAAGACTAAGATCTTCAGCTGACAAGTGTACAAAACTGAGCACTGGTAAGCCCTCCAAACACATTGCAACTGTGGAAGGGGTTTAAATCGCC
The DNA here is from genome assembly GCF_040954835.1 of Lepisosteus oculatus. Lineage (NCBI taxonomy): Eukaryota > Metazoa > Chordata > Actinopteri > Semionotiformes > Lepisosteidae > Lepisosteus > Lepisosteus oculatus. The sequence goes on from NC_090703.1 coordinate 953,264, forward strand.
AGCTGCAGGAACCATCTCACCTGGAATACTAAATAAACTTTGTTTTGATTTCTGAATCACTACCAGCGTTCCTGTTTCACTACAGGCAAAAGCTCTATGCATATTTTAAGTATTTGTTTAAGGTCCCTTCATACCATGAAACAAATAATGTCTCAAAAAAACAATAAGAATAAGGTGTCCTGTTTAATCCATGGAATTAAGCAAGAAGAATTCCTACAGTATATTTCATTTTAAGTCACTCATTATAGATATAAATTTTAATGGACTATTGCTTTCATAGACTAGACTCCTCTTCAGCTCATTTTTTTTGCCAATCATGCTATGCAGAAGTCTCAGTATTTAGAATATGTAGAGGGAGCTCCTGAGTGGCTGAGCCCGCCAGTCTAGATGCTGACAGTCTGAGTTTAGGACATGTCATCAGGCAGCTGTGACAGGATTCTCCATGCAGCGCTGCAGAGCTGGTCAAGCTCCGCTGGGCCTGGGCCCCCTGAGCTGCAGGTGCAAGAAGAGCTCTTGGGATCTGTAGGCTTGCAGGGATGTCAGTGCAAGGTCTGCCAAGGTTCCTCTGCAGCAAGGCAGTCTGCAGCTCACAGGATGCCAAACCATGAATAGCTTTGACAGGTCAGAGGAATGAGTCCAGAGCTGCAGCTATTAAGCAAAGTTGAACAACCAGGGATTACAAATTGACAGGGTATAAATTTAAATCACACTCGTAATTTGTAAGTACCTATCTGGATATAAAATTCAAGATGATTTTAATCTTGGTACTGTATCTCACTGGGTTATTACTTTGTGATTAAGACGCTTTTATATGATTTCCAAATATGAAAAGTAGACTCTGAAAAATGTATGAAATATACTGAACATCGAAAGAAATGAGAAGTTAAAGGAACCTAAAGAAAGAAATAATGAGAGATGAACCAGATGACCCTATTTACTGACCGGCACGCATGTACGTACTTTGCTGTATTGTGCTGCTCTACCAAGCTGGATCACTGATCGGTTGACAAAATGAGAGAAGGTTCACATCAGCCCGATGAGGGCCAGTGTTTTCTCTTATTATTACACTGCGGGGCAGGAAAATGCAAAAGGAAAAAAGCTAATGTGTAACGGGATTGATTTATGCTGATAAGACTGAGTCCTGTGAAGCTGAACAGTATGATCGCTGTATGAACTTTCTAATAAGGTCTCTGCACACCACAGGAAATGTTTCACATGAAAACCTTAGATCTAAATAAATCAGAGTTAAGTAGTGTTTGTGAAAGGGGGGTGTCCTAAACAGTTTGCTGTTTAAATACAGTAAATGGATCTCGGTTAGTTATAGAAACTGTGACACAGACAGAGGGGTCTTCTCCTTGTGCAGTGGGAAGCGAGTGAAAAGAAGAGCTGATGTCACCAGTACCTTTACCTTTAGCCACTTCTGCTTGCCTGTCTTTTGGCTATGATAAATATAAGATAAAAGCACATAATAGAGAGACATTCTTTGACAAAATAAATTCCTTAAAGGGATCAATTAAAAGCTGAAGTTTTAACATTAAAAAATTAGCTGTAGCTATAACTGTAGCTGACTATATATCCAAAGAATCTAACTTTTTATGAAATAAAAAATTTTGCCCACCTGTCTTTCTCAGATTAGAAGCTTGCTACTCAATGGCATGGTTTTATTGACTAGTAGACAAAGGAAAAGTTTTCAGCGAAGCAGAAAGGAGTGCTGAAATGTTTGCTTTGTAATTTTTCAAATGGTGGATGGGTTAGGTTTTTGAATTTAATACAAATACAGTGTATATATATGAAATATATTTTAATAGGAAATTGTAATTATATCTATTAAAACATAAAACATACTGAATTTAATATTATACAGTATGTCACAATAAACTTCTCACAATACAGTACATACTGTAAGTATTTTTTTTTATTTCCCTCAGATGGGTTATGGTGCAGAGACATTGCATGTTGTTCTCTTCCAGATTTATTTACAATAACAGGTACAGTATTAATCCCAGGACTATATAATGAAAGAATTATTTACATCCAGCGCTACCATTTTTACACAACAAGAATAAACCTGTAGAGTTATGTCACATGTAAAAGACTTACATGACAGATTAACAGTCACAAAAATCCCTGATCATACTCTAAGAGGAAAGAGAATAAAATCAAAAACAAGCTCAGCTACATTTTAAATGCATGATCTGCCATTGCATAAGCTTGCTTTCAGGCTGCTTTCTAAAAACACCATACAAGATTATTTTAATCTTGGTACTGTATGTCACTGGGTCATTACTTTGTGATAAAGACGCTCAAGTGATTATTCAAGATGATGACATTCCTTGGTTTGCCTCTTCACCACCAAAGGCTGCTCCCCTTTAGTGAATAACTGTTATTCCTTAGTTTACAGAGCCCTTATAGTTCCCAGAAGACCTGTCTATGGACAAAAGCCACATAAGCCACAGAAGGTACAATAAATATTTTTTATACTTTCAAACGTGTTCATACAGTATATTATGATTGATCCTCTGTTCTGTTCTTTTATGTTTTCAGTTTCTATTTTATAAAAAAGGAGCTTTTTTTTAATTTGAGCTAGTAAGGGTTAATAACATTTCACAGTAGGTGTACAGTATATGCAAGAAACAAAAATTTGAAAGGCATCATTCTTCAGGTGAGCATTCTTGACCAGTGCATTGAAGGAATAATGCAGTGTACAATAAGGTGTCAGGGCAATTCCATGAAGCTGGCAAAATCAGAAATCAAACTGCTTTTCAAAGAAAGAAAGCCAAGCCTGCAATACTTCAGCCCAAATTATTTCCACACTTTTATTCAAATTAAACTATTGCACTATAATGCCCTTTGGAGAAATAAGACAAAATCAGACTTCTCTGACACTTAAAATATTGATATTTCAACATTTAAAACAACACCCTTCATGTCACTATGTTTTTAAAACTTACTGTATATGTGTATTAAATACTAATATTGATCTTTTTTTTAAATGTTCAGAGTAATGGAATAATAAACTATTTGCAGAAACTAGCACTTACGATAATAATGATACAATGGATTAAATGTTCATTTTGGAATGAAGACTTACATAAAATACTTTGATTTTGGCATGACAGCTTTTGAGTCCTCAGTCTCATAATGTGCTTTTACTGCTAAAAGTATTCTACGAGGTTCTTCAAGGGAAAAATGTAAAACATTTAACTCAGCTCAGTAGGGTCAGTGGTGACTTTCATGCTTATGATTAACTTGTCTTGCTGACAATTTAATTTAATGTGGCACACTGACATATGCGAGTTTAAAGTGTCATTGCAGGCTGGGGCTCTTGAGAAACTGTGCAAAGTGGGAAATAGCAGAAAATTAAATCAAATATTGCAAAGGTCAAAATAAGGAAGAACAATTCTAAATATTTAAAAACAGCCATTCACAATGTACAGTATAGATTTAAGAATCATGGTACTTTAAATATACTTAATAATGTAAAAGTATACAGTTACTGAAAGAAGGAGAGAGCAAGAGTCCAAAGGGTACACAATAGGAACTGAAGTAACCCCCATAATGCTTGTGACTGAAATTTATTTAAAATAGCACAACATTTATGAAAATAAATAAGGACTTGAAAAACATAATCTTAATTTATAAGGTACATTTTGAGTGCGGCTGGTAAGTCAGATTCCTGATTCTCAAAAGCCAGTGCAGCTGGTCATCACACAGCACCCAGGAGTGTTCTATCAGTACTGCCTGCTTGCAGCTCCCCTTTCAACTACTGTATGTATAGAATGCAGTGCTTTGTGAATCATGACGGTCTGCTACCCCTCTTGTTTGAAGCCAAATCCCAACATAATGCCAAATTTGCACCTCACTCTCAAGTGTGCAGATAAAAGCTGAGAATTAAATATTGATGAAAATCAAGTCGGCCGCGTTCTTTAGTGGCATTAATCTTGGCAATGCTTTCCCAGGAAAGGATGAAATTAGGAACGTGTAAAGCCAAGAGAGAATGGTTTGTAGCTCAGGTTCGCTTATAACTTAAAAGGATTAAATCTACATTGAACTTAACCTGAACCTTCCTGGTTCTGATTAAAAAAAATAAAGAGTGAAACCTTCAAATGGGCTACATTCTGATGAACAATTTTACAGCATTTATTTCTGAATGCTTCTCCCGCGGGCAATATCATAGACTTCTGCCTGCCTCTCTGCTTCAACCCCTGTGCTCAGATTCCTTTCACTTACAAAGCTGAATCTTTCTTGCCATTTTCTGCTCTTTCTGCTTTCATTTTCTGATAAAAAACTGCCGTTCCATCCTCATGTTTGCTGCTCTTGAACACCATGACCTTAGATGCTTCCAGGAATCTCATTATTTCCACCAACAACAAATGTAGCAACGGATGCATTTTCACAATTTTCACATCTAGAGGCTTTATGTGATTTCAGCAGAGAGATATTTTAATAATGATTACATTATTGTGAAACACTTCAAAATATATCAGGCGATGCAGTGTGGCATTATCTACCTTTTATTGCAAGATTAGTCATGATTTTCTATCAGTTACACTCTTCTGCTGCTAGAACGGCTTTCTTCGGCTGGAATCCGCTGGGCTTCAATGTCCAAACAGGGATGACTCAATGAAAAAGAAGTAGAAAGTAGTCTGAGGAGAGGCACAGGGGGTAGGTAAACACTGTATGTTTGGAAGACAATTGCCATGGGAACAAGAGATTATTGCTTTATCTCATAGATGCTGCTGCCAGATTAATAAGGAATAAACACCTGTAAAATGTTATTGAATACTGTGAATGTGAAAAGCCAGATCCTTCTTGAATCATAATTCTGTTAATCTTTTGTAGTCTTTTTACATGATTTAAATCATATTTTATAATCAATTATAATTATAGTATAATAATTTCTTTTTGTTAAGGACATGTTTTCCTTTACAACAATTATCTTTGTAATGCTGCAACATGTAAGCACTATGAAAATTCTGTACAGTAATTCAGGCACTGATTCACGTTTATTTATACTCAGCTTCTGTTTTGAAGTAACTGCAAAACCATTTTGTTTGTTAACTAGAAAAATACATTTCGGGAGTTCCTTTTGAGTTGATTTCCAAATGCTAAAAATTACAGCCCTGCACTCTTCACACTAACAACTTGTCATTGATTTAATGGTATTGGGTTGTGGGATTTAGAGCCTGCTCAGGGTTAGTGGAGTCTGCCTAATCAGAGGTGAGAGTTATTTACAGGAACTCAAGCAGAAAAGGTTGTGCTTTGGGTAATTTTACAGTGTTTAGCTAGAGGGAATATTTTTGTAGAAAAAAGTGTGATATTGATCGGCATTCTGTTTACAGAAAGGTCTGTCTAATATTTATAAATGACATTGATTAGGATAGGCTGCATCTTCCTTCCAACACAAAAATTCTATACTGTGCTTGGAGGCTTGTATTAAGTGTTTGTGTACCTGCTTTTATGAGAGGCGATCTATGGTTTGCTAAAAGATCAGTGACGATCATGGTCACTAGTTTCAATACAACATCCGAGGATCTGATTAACTGAGTCAAAAAGTACTTTATTGTCTACAAAACGATGACGACCTGATATTGTGATATGGATGAGCACACTTTTTTGAATTGTGAAGAACATGCAGGACAGAGCTTTTGAAAAGAAGGATAAAAAAACATTATCATTCACATAGTTGTTGACACCATACCTGTTACTCGTATTGTATTTCAAGGTCCTGTCTGGTTCTTTTTTAAATCTCTCAAAAAAGAATACAGCATCATTTTTTCGCTTTACCTACCATCTTCCTATTAGCCATATGTCTGACGGTGCTTCCTTCTGAGGCAACAGTGGAAATTGTTGTTACAAAAATAAACCAAGCTCACCCTTTAACTTGAAAGAGTTGTTATAAACACAGTGGCATGCCAAATAGAAAGAACTTATGACAAAAGTAGGAAGCTGAGAAATTTGATCACTTACGCCTATGTTTGTATTGTTTTTAAATAATTAAATGCTTATTCCAATTATCTGAAGAAATCCACTATCGTCTTTAACAGATCCTATTTTGGGGATATATTTCCTCACTCGCAGCTGAACCCTTGGCGCGGATTAATTTACTAAAGCTAAATGAAAAGAGCAACAGCCTTTTTCATCAGAAGCAAAAAGGCCCTGATGTGACCTCACTCATAAGACTGGAAAAATAAGCAAGCATCATTATCCAATAAGTGGATGTTCTTTTCCACTGGCAGGGGGGAGGACTCTGGAAAAGGCACATCACAGCTGCTTAATCTATACTTCTTGACAGACTGAAGTAATACTGTACATCAAAGGTTTGCAATCAAACAGCATTTCACATTGGAAGTAAGGAGAATACTATGAATGCATGCAGGCATACTTAGTGACAGTTTCTCAAGATTAAATTTTAAATGAGAACAATTAGGTTGAAGTAATAATTTATTATTCCTGTTGTTGTTGTAATTGCTACCAGTCTACTTATTATTAGAGATTTTTGTTTAATACATTTTGTTACTGCTGTTCTTAATTTGATATAATGTAGTATTAAGTCTCAACTTACAATACCAATAAAGTTTCTTTAGTTTTCCTGTATCGCAACTCTGAAATTTTAAAATATCTGGTTTAAACCATTTAGTAAAGACAGATTTCCAAGCAATTCACTCATTCATTTCAATGCTTAAGATGCCACCTAATCTTCCATTGAATTGTGCCATTATAAAGCATGCTAGAAAAGGTTTAGAGACAAATATTATCATTTGGTTCTGTGGTGCACTTGGATAAATTGAAGGTTCCTATAACCTTCCTGGTAATATATTAAAATTAAAAATACAGTTCAAGCACCACCAGGCAGCCAAAATAATCAAAGACTCCATTCATTTTTTCATTCTAAGTCCAAAAATGCCACCTGAGAGGCTTATGTAAAATTGTTTTCTCCTTTACTGAGATATGCTGGATTTTTTAATAAAGAAAGTTTAGAACTTAAATGCAGAAGTACAGTTCTGAGTGCTTTAAACCCTGCTGTGAATAATGATAAAGCAGACACTGTACTGTATGTGGACACCTGTATCAAGAAGATACAGGCCAACCCCAATAGTGCATTTCTCATATCTCAACATTTCTCTTTGTATTGGGGTATATGGACAAGGAAATCGGAAACTCTCCATTACCAACCAAAGAGTTTCAACATTTGTATGGGGATTGTGGGGGGGGATGTTAGCATGACAGGTGTTGTGAAATAATGGTGTGAAGACCTGTATTAATAATCTCCTGAACTAGGGATCATTCAAATTGGAGTTGTCCTTCTCCTGCGCTTTCATTATAACCTCATGTTTTAATGTATTATAACTTAGATAAGCAAGGATTAACTCTTTACCATTTGCAAGGCATAAATACTTATTCTATTAAAAGCAAGGATGTTATGCCAGCCATCAAATGACAAATTCCTAACTACAGTACACAGAACAGTAGAATATAGCTCAACACTCTTTTAAGCCTGAGTTTAATAAATTATTGGATTTTTCTGGATAATCAAACATTTTGCATAAATTCGTGCTTCCTTCTGTTTTTAAACACAGAAATTATTCATTTATAGGAAGTGTCACCAAATCATAGTAAATCTACATTTGCCTTGGAATACATCGAATCTCAAGAAATAACTGAGTTTAGATCAAAAGAAATGAAATGCATTGGGTTCTCTTCCATTTTCCTTCAAAACTTCAAAAACGGAGTTAGCAGCTGGATAATGACAGAAATTCAAGCACAATCAATATGACACCAAAGCCTTTTATATTTTAAATAAAATCAATAATTTAAGAATATGTGTAATTATACATAAAAAATACAATTACATTATATTCCTGTAATAATTCTGTATTATAAAACAAAATTGCTGAATTAGCTCTTAGCAATTAACATAAATACATTTTAGTAAAATGAAGACTTAACTGTAGACACCCAAGTCAGAAAAAACAGAATTCTTTATATTTTACAAATTGCCATACTGCAGCATAAAGTAATTTTTTGAGAATGTATTTCTTTGAGGTACTGACCTTTGCTTTGTATGTGGAAGATGGCAAACTATAGCAAGAGTTTAGTAACACTAGTCCTCAGCATTTCAATTCATTTAATGAATCTGTGACCATCTAATGGACTAATGGGACTTGAACAGTGACTGAGTGGCTGTGGCAGAGTTATGATACCCTGACTCAATCAAAATTCGAACAGCACATACTGACTAACCAGACCCACTCCTTCAAATATACAGTAGCTGCTGTTTACATCAAATGGTAAAATGTTACAAACTACAATTTCATTTTAGCTAAATATAAACTGCAGAACAGATCCAAGGTTAAGAGGAGACAGAAGCGTTTAAGAATACCATATGCCATTTTAGATTGTATGTGTTTAATGTAGAGTAGATAACTCAGTGTTTAAAAATACACAGTGCCACAAAAGGGAGAAATGACAAAAAGTGTGCTTGCTTTAGAGTGAAGGATGCTGGGAAAAGCACATTTCAGTGCCCTGTTTCTAAGGTGTGAGGAAGTTAATTAAGCAGTGAATGAGTACAGAGGAGGGATTCTAAAAGTCTGGACAAGTGGTGCCATAAAGAAAGCTACATTAGTGCATGTTCCTCTAATAGACCTCCTGGGAACCTATAACATGTGTCAGCAAAAGAGTGTGAGTGAGCATTGAGATACTGTAGGCCTTATTACTGAGAAAACTGTGAATCAATGACTTTCTGTAAATTATTTTCCTAAAACCTGGGTGTGTTGTTCCACTAAAACATGATGCACCTCCGTGCACCTCCACAGCATAACAGGAGCACAAAAACCTTCCTCCCATCTCCCATGCATACCTGTACTTCAACAGATAGAATTAAACTTTGTGATTTCAGGATATTATGCCGGCACAGTTCATTTTTCTTGATAATGCTTGCTAGGTACAGATTCAATATAATTTAAAGATAATGAAGTATTTCAGAGGCATGGTTCAAATCTAAAAACAAATAAATTTGCAATGGTGCATACTTGCATACACTTTGTCAACTATTGAAAGTGTAAATGTTTTGCAAAGCAAGTTCTGGCATAGAAAGTATTGTACATTAGTTTTCAGCCTTTGAGGTTGATCTGACATTTGAGTGAGCAGAGCTGATCACATGTTTAAATGCAGGTCGCAATTATCTTTTATTGCTCAACTCGTAACTCTGTATTTTTAGAAAAAAGACTTGTATCCTAACAAGCCATATGCCCAAACAGAATATTGATTTTTAAAGAACAGTTCAGATGGAAGCAACCAATATGACAGAAAATTCTGCCAATCGCATACAGTAAAATCTGAACGGCAGCCCTTTCTAAGAAGTAAAATATGGTGCTTCAGGCTTTGATTGTAAATCCATTTGCCAGGGACCTTTTCTTCTTTCCTAAAATAGCATCTGCAGAATAAGATATAATAAACTAGGCCCAATGTCCATTGCATAGCATTAAAATATGAAAGGCTGACGATTGTGAGCCTGCATGGATTATTTTCAACAAATGTATAGATCAAGTTCCAAAGTCTTATTTATTACATTGGCATGAATTACATCAAAAGATTTTATTTTTATATTCTACCCATGGTTAAAAACATTCTACATCTAAATACACTTTGCTTTGTAGAGTGGCATAATGTGGCATTTGTTAAATTATTTTGTAGCAGTAATACTAAGAATGATAAAAAATACTTTTACCTGTCAATACTTCTTCAGTAAACTTTACAAGATATAATTAGCTTTCAGTTTTGCATATTCAATAAGAGCTAAATGGCAAAGCTGTTGCTGTGTTACATTGTTTCTTTAGCTTAATTAAAATCACAATGGATGAAGAATGCCAGGAATTTTCAAAGGTTCACTGATTTCAAACATTTCTATTAGCTATACTAGGTTATTTCAGTATTTGATGACTGGGATCTAATACCCGAGACACTAACATAATTATTGAAAATAAGTAGGACTCATTGTATGTTTTGCATTTGTGAAGAAGCAAAAATGTTTAAGGAGCTGTTTCATATCTGACTTCCATACTGTATAAGCATCTCGTCTGGAAGCAGAGACTTACACTGCTCTGTAGCTAATATAATAGCCATTCACTGTTAATAAATCATTGTGGCAGGTTAAACCATGTGAAGAAAGTGTTTATACCTATAATTATAACCTAAAGCAACGAGAGTACTTTTAAAGTAATGCACATCTGGACAACAAAGAATTTGTACACTTATAGAAGGATCACAGATTTGTACTGATTCACTATCAGGAAGAGACCATATTTGTCACTGCCCTTTCTAATTTAATGTCTGGCAGGCAGTTCGTGTTCCCGTCTATTCATGTTGTCCTGCTCTAGATATAAGATGAATCAAAATACGGTTTCAGCTATTGAAGAAACAAATCAATATTTTTGCAATTTTTCAAGCAGCAAACTGGTTACCATACATTAAAAATGCAACGCTACTTTCATTAATACATGACAGATGTTTTGGGTTCCTAATTTCATGAGGCTGTTAGCAAAGAGAGCATACTAGAAATTTCAGCAAAGTAAAACGGTGGAATTCTGGGATAAACTGGCAAGCGGACAAAACCAATCAGCTTTAGTGTTTACCAGAATTCAGCAAAATGCAGAAGCTTCCATGAACGATACTGATGTATAGTTTTTGACTTGAGTGCCAAGGTTTGTGTGCTTGCTTCTTTTTTTCATCTACTGTAGCTGACAAAAAGACCGAAAAAAGGAAAAATAAAAGAAGTGTAAGTTAGCGACTTCAAGAAGCTGAGTTCACTTGGCAGCTATTGTATGGCAGCAATGGAGAATAGTGGGGAAATTCTTTCATGTTTATACACACTTGAGAAAAGAAACCAGCTGGAAAACTAAAAACAAGGCCAACATTCTAGGCTTCAAAAGAAAAAGAAACATTCTGCTAATTATATAATGTAGTATAACCTATAAATAATATAATGAAGGTGTTGGTGTTTTTATATGTAAAAATATAGTAAAACTCTATTTGAATACTCAACATGATCCTCATTAGTTCTAACTTTCCTAGTTACTTTACCACCATTCTCCATTCAGTAATGTTATGTTGAATAGTTGCAGATATGCAAATACATCAGTCTGAACCATTGGACCACAGTGCAGCTCTGCTGGCATCATGGATCAGTTTCTTCAGCACTGACTTGTTAATGAATAGCTTTTCAGCAAATGTTCAGTACATTACCATAAAAAAATCTTTACAAAGCCAAAATCAGTTGGGAAGCAGCTGAGACAGTTACATTATCAGTATAACTCTCCTAAATGATAATGATTTCAAAGTGTCAAAGGGAATCAAAACATGTACACAGATATTCATACACCTCATGTACAAATGTGTTTAATATGCTATTTCTAGGTGACTGTAAGAGTTTTTACTACATACTGTAGGTGCATGTGTATATAACTGTGTGGCATGTACCACTACAAAGAATATGTGTAACAAATTACATTTAAAAAACACCGGAGACATCATGATGAAAATGTCAGCTGAAATCAGGGCTGATGGCTGATGCTGTTTCTCCCTCATTGAAAGCTATTCCTCTGCAGAAGCTGCTATGCATCCCATAGAAGGAGAACAGAAGGCCTGATCAAAACTTTACTTCATTTTTATTTGATTTTAATTTTCCACAGCAAGCCAAGTCGATAGTTTTGTAGACTAATTTGACTCATCTTAGTAACCTTCTCTTTAAATTACCTCTATTCTTTTTCAATTTCAGAGTTATTTTCCTCAGCACAGTCCTATTACATTTGATCCGTGTGACCCTATGTGGTGTTTTGCACAGCAGGAAAGAATTGATCTTGGCTACAGACCTTCCACACAATAGGAAGACAAAGTATTAACCTCAAACTGATAACCTTTTGCACTGTTCAAGTGCACTGCTTCTTAAAAGCTGATCCCAAATTTGTGACTTGCAACCCATCAGCAAAATCCTTTGAAAGTAGAGAAAGAGAATAGTGAACATAATACTCACTTTGGTTCCCTGATTGAACTTTTGAATATGTCAGTAGTGAACACAATATCATTAATTGGGACAAGGCTGTAGTGTATTTATGTACAATGCCCTACAAAAATATTAAGATAGTGAAGTCTAATAATAATAATAATAATTATTATTATTATTATTATTATTATTATTATTATTATTATTTATTTGAAAAAGACAATTTAAACATTTTATTTTAAATAAAAATCAGTTTTACACTTTTGCATTAATTAAATAAACAGATATAACTGTGAAGCATGGAGGTGCAGTGGTTAGCATTAGTCCCTCACAACCCTGGGGCCTTAGGTTCTGTTCCTTTCGGTGCTACAGTATATGTGTGAAGTTAGTATTTGCATGGGTTTCTTCCAGATGCTCTGATTTACACAGATGTGTCTGTTTGTCCTGCGAAGGACTAGAGCCCACCCAGGGTGTATCCTTCTTTGCACCCATTGCTGCCAGAGCCCTGTACTGAGGAATGCAGGCTGGATGGATATACAGTAACTGATCCTCATCACTGTGAGGGTCTCAAAATCTACAGCTTGCAATACAATTGCATTACAAGAATTACAATAGCTGCACTGCAAGGCGTAAACTTTCAACCAACACCAAGGACACAGAAGCCAGATCAGACTTTGCTGATCTGATTAAATTTTTTACAGAACGTTTTGGACAGCTGAGACCAAGATAAATATTTTACCAAAGTGATGGGAAGGCTCCAGTATGGAGAAAGAAAGGAACTGCAGAGGTTCCAAAGAAACCCACCACCTGGACATATCTGCAGAGCACTGTGGAGGTGCTGTCATGGCCTGGGAGTGGCCTGGGAATGCATGTCCGCCTTGGGAACTGGCTCCCTCATCTTACTGACTACATGACCGGTGACATCAGCGGGAAAACACATTTGGAATTTCACATTTTGTGATCTCAAGGAAAAGAGGCATTTGTATTATTTGCAGGATCATAACTATAAATTGCTTCCCAAAACTTTTGGAGAGAACGGTGTAGGTCAAGAGACACTACTCTGGCAAGGTTAGTTTCGGATTAACAGACATTAGTTTTTTATTGTGTTTTTCAGAAATCTACATTAACTTCACATTTCAGTGTGATTTTCTTCAAATGCCATGAATTTTATACAATGTATACAATCTTTATGTGTTATTTTACAAAATAAGCATATCTGAGAGGAATTTATAACAATGTGAAAAGTTATTATAAATGCTAGCTTTAGTTTAATACCTTCTAAATATTTTAAGAGCAAATCTCTAGGGAAATTTCCTTTAGAGTACTATATATCCTTTTTTGGGGGGATTATGACTTTTTCAGAAAATATACACATAGTTTTGTATGAAAGTAGGAATTGTATCTTACTGTACATAAATTTACTATTTTCCATTATCTACATCTGTTTATCAAATTAATTTAATAAAAACAGTAAAATGAAAACAAAATTGCATATTTTAATTAGAACTTCATTAAATATTTTGTTCCTTAAGTGTCACATATAAAGCTGAGAAATCAGATATTGGTAAAGTGACATTAAAGAAAGAGATAACTAATCAGCCAGTCATAATTCACTCATTTACAATTCACATAATATAAGAATTAAACTGTTAATGTTAAGAGTGTCAAGAAATAACTATGCTGCGAAATGTCACAAGTGGTAGAAATCAAATGAGAAGGCAAAGCTAATTAAAGTAATCTAACATTAGCTGATTAACAATATCTAAGAGTAAGCAAGAACTTGCTCCCTGACCAGCTTAAATAAGAAAGTATTTGACATTTTTAAATGGCTTCAAGAGATCAGAATACATACACAAAATGATAGCAAGGTGTTCACATGGGACAAAAGGAGTTAAAACAAATGTTTACAAAGAAATGTTTTTGTGCTCAGTACCAGAAGAACAAAAAGTTGTTGATTATCTGATAATCCAATATGTTTAACAAAATCAATGTGCCATCATACAGGATGATTCAACTACAAGTAAATTTTAGGGACATCCTTACTCATGTTTTTTGGTCTTCAATTGACATGATTCAATCATTACAAAAATCCAGTATTTCTGGATTTCTCACTTGGTTGATATGCAAGTCAGTACACAAATGTAGGTACCCTTCTTCTGGGAACACTACTTTAGAAAAACAAAACAAAGATCTATTTATCATGGTACAAAAAAAACATCCAGATATATAAAATATAATAAAACAAATATTTGTCCCTTTTTTGCTTAGTTAGTAGCCTCCAGAAATCAATTTAATGATTTTCTGATCATCTACTGTTGGCTACTTAATATATATGTTTATACAGAGTCAGTTTTATTTCTAGCCCATATTTCATCTTCATTTACAGTACATCAGTAGAAAAAAGTACTTGTGGCATGACGGTGAAGTTTTGGTTCCTGTGAAATGTATAAAGGCACATGAGGATTGTTTGTTCCAGTAAACATGCAGACGAAAAAGAAACCACTGCAGCCAAGACCCAGAGTGATTTAAACTTTAAGGAATGTGTATCAATGCTACCAAGACAGGAAACAAAACTTTATTTTAATCCTCAAATTATGATTTACTGCACCACACCTCTCACAGCAAACTATTCAAACTATTCAAAGTATGACGTCTCAAATGGTCAAAACTAGAATTCCCATGTGAAAAACATTTTAGTATTCATGCTGTTTGAATGAAAGCAATGCAAGTGTTATTTTATCCCTCTGATTAATATCTGGATAAATAAAGTAGAAATATATAGTCTGTGTATTATATTATGCATGCCAATAGATCACATACACAACGTATAAAAGTCCTCTATATTATATTTTAATAATATTTTATATAAGGCTGAAATTGTTTCACAATGAAAACTAAACTTTGTACCACAATAGCAAAAATATGCCTAAGAGCAATTTAAAAGGGGAAGGATGACAGTTTGTACAACTCGAATAAAAATCGAATTCCTTTTCTTTCTGACAGGTGCCATAAAACAATATACTGTACAAAAGGCTATTTTATGTCTCTTAATAATTAAGTAATGGAGCATGCTGAGCTAATCATTTGGGATTTTTCATTTAAATAGCACTTGTGATGCATCTAGAAGTATGAAAGAATTATATGAGTAAAACGTTTAATTAATCCGGGACCTTCAACGTATTCAGCTCTTGCAAAGTTCCTACAACAACACACACACCTTTTTTAAATCTTAATTAAGGCTTTGCATCACAGAGTCCTCAGAAACATAATGCTCAAATCCCAGTCTATCAATTATAATTAGACCTTCTGTTGGTAATGCCCTGCTCTCATTTATGAATGATCCCTCATGGCAGTTGCTGTCATCACTACGTTTGTTCTAAGTCAATCAGCAGATACTGATAACATGCACTGGATTTATCTCGCACAAAAGTCAACCTCTGAAGTAATTATAAAATAACTCTTTCTGTGAACAAAGAACTTCACAGATAAAATACAAAATTACCCCCCACTGCCAACGCTTCTCTCTTTTGTATTTTTGTCCCTCAATTTAAAATGTTTTTAAGTAAAGGTCAGCTCTGATTGTTTGATGCTATTAACCACGTAAACCATTTCTAAGTTCAGACACAATTCATGAAATACCAGATGCTGTTTTTCATATCTACTGATCATATCTACTGATGACTTTCGAGATGAGAAAAGCAACATATATCCCTGACCAACAAATACTATTCCAAAATATCAAACATTTCAAATGTGTGAAATTGTGAATGAATATACTTTATATTATGTTATTGAAAAAAAAAGTTTTACTTAATTGTTATACTGATCACAGTGAGGTATCATAAGTCAATGTAGAATTTAACAATAAACTTTAATTGTAACACTAATTGTAATAATTCTGATACATGTATTAAGAAATATTCATGTAATTAATAAATAAGGTCTAACAAAAAGCTTTGCACATTCAGCACCTTCACGCTAAGCAGTCAAATTTTGATTAAACATAGTTTAATAATAGTGTATATGTATATTATGTATAATTTGTAAATCAACTAAATAGGAAGATGGTGAACGTTTTTGCAAGGATCTGCACATACACTCTTTAATAGTGACAGAAATTCTAATAATGACGAAATGAGCTGAAGAATAAAGAGATGCTGTTGCGTGCTTAGTACTTTGGCTTTAACTTGCCTGGCAGAGGAAATGACAGCACCGTCAGGGATCAATGCTGTCACGTCCCCTCAAAGAATCCCTAAAACACTGATGCAGATTTCAAGCACTGAGCTAAGAACAAGTCGGTTTGGCTATGGTTCTGCTGGAAATGAGCAGGCTGTGCGTGTAACGAATGAAAAACGTGTCTGACGCAGGCTTGCGTTTGTTTGAGCTATTGGGTTTGAATGTGGTGCCAAGGAAGCACGATTACTGTGGGTGACAAAACGCCAGTCAGAGAGCAAATGACAGCACTAGCGGCTAGCAGCAGTTTCAGGACCAGCTAGCTTGGACTGGAACTCTATGGTGGGCAGTGGAAATGAAGCTGCAGCGAACAGAACAGTAGCTTGATGCAGAGGCAAGAAAGAAGAGAGCTACCAGTTAGTAGGCAGCTGTACTTGCTTGTTTGAGATTGGAACTACTGTATGCGGTGGGCAGTGGAAGAGCTGCTGTGGCCTGGAAGAGAACCCTTAGTAGCCAGCGGAAACTGGAAGAGAGATGCCTTGCTGAATTTAGCTAGACTGGATGCATGCACAGGCTGACACAACATTTCAGCTGTGGAGCCTTCTTCATGTGTCAACCCAACCCATCTGAAATACAGTAAAAGTGTGTGCATGCAGTATGTAGCCTGTGTACTTCTATGTATCTTAACATTAATAAAAGAATGCAAGATACATGATAAAATTTTGAAGATGCTCCCCACAAATTTTATTTCAGGATATCACTCATTACAGTATATACAGTATCTAGTGTTACTTTTTATGTAGATGCAGGAGAGACAGTGTCAATGTCATCCAGTCTGGCGGCCTGTGTCATTTCTACAGTACAGGTCTATGCCCCATGCAGCAAAACTGATATCAATTCAGTTTAGTTTATTTGTCATATGCACAAGTGCAATGAAATGTTTATTTACATTATTTACAGTACTTACATAGTTATTGATATAACTATGGTGTTGTATAGACATGTCTCGAACTTTTTGCAAAATGTGGATAAAAAAAAAGACGACAATCTGTTCAGGTTGCTGCAGCTCTGCCAATCTTCATTTCGATTTCTCTTCAGTGTTATTATAATCTATGACAATGCTAAGGAGTGTGTGTGACTTCAATATCCTGGCCACAGCTGTGCATGTGAATAGTCATGATTTCATTTTTTTTCTCTGACACCACAAGGTTTATTTGCCAACTCCCTTAGGTGCCAGTCCAGTGACTGGGTAAAAGACGAGGGTTGACATTGGGCTGGTTACTCATCCGTGTAAAACCCAAAAAAGCAACACCAGGATACGCAAGGTTCTACTGCTAGACAGTTGTACTCCAGAGGCCTTGGTCCATTGGAGCACAGTGTACATAGAGTCGTAATATTGATCATTGTCAGATTCTTATGATGAAGGGTCTGGTCTAAAGAGTTTGATGATTACAGAAATAAAGAGATGAATATGTTTATTTAGCTCTTTTTCTATTTGTCTATACCACTCCTCCATATCTCTATACTGTACAGTTTTGAAGACTGAGTGGAATCTGGACATTCTGCTCTCTGTCATTTGCCTTTAAAACATAAGTGTTATGATATTGTTGTCTAGCTACAGAATGTTCTTTTCTTTTAATATGTGGAGGGACATTAAAAATGCAACAAATGAGTATTAAAAACAACAGTGCCAAGTCAGGAAAAGTTAAATTATATAACTGGACCAGCCTACTACAACAGAAGTTCATTTTCTCAAAGTGTAAAAATGCCTGTTTTTATGAGCTACTGTTGTATTGTGAATCATGAAAGTCTAGACAATTTACAATACAATTGTATATACCCAAAGGCAAAAAATTGAATCAATAATAATTTCCAATTAATAATATGACATTTAAATAATCTTCCAATAATGCCTAATATTTATTATGGTACTGACCTCACAAACCACCTGACATTCAACTCAACTGCACAATTTCCTTCCAAAGGCAGGCAGGAACATAGAAAGAGTTTAATATATTAGATATTTTATTCTAGACATACCCTTGTACTAAATGCTGTAAAACTGAATGTAGTGCCTGAATCCCTGCTGAAAGGCTGAATGAAAAAGATCTAGTTATCTGCACTTTCTAAGTTCACCATTGTTACAGCTTGAGACTTTCAGATTAGTGGATGCTAATTAACATTACGAAACCACATTAGATCTCAAGATTTTGAATGATTATGGGTATATTCCATTACTGTGATTTTTTCTTTCAGAGCACAATTAATTTATTAAATCTTGTATTGTATTAATGTTACACATTTTAAGTCACTGTTAAGAATCAGCCATTTATTGAGATTATAATGAAACTTTGACCTACCTATACATAACATTATACATTACCTGTAATGTAAATAATAAATGATTGCATTGTAAAATATAAACATGAGTTGGCAACATGGCACGCAGTATACAGTAGCTAGCACTTGTTCTTCATTGATTACAAGCAAAGCACAGTATGTTGTATAAAAATCTAAGAGATTGTTCATTCAGTGGCGACTTGCAAAGCAATATTCATGGAAAAAAATAGCTGCCAATAAACTGAAAGAAATCAAGTGAAGATTTTCTGTTCTGTCAAAAAGGTGTGAGGGATCTTCATCTGGGGTGAGTACTCAGGTTATTGTGATGTACTGCAATCAGTGGAGTACCACAGGAAACTGTACTAGGACCACTATTACCACTTACCTGTATACCAATGATGTAAATTCTGGATTAGGTTGTAAAATAGTTAAGTTTGCATATAATACCAAAATTGGAAGGTCAGTAAACACTGTAGAAACACTAAATTAAATTTAAATGTTTTTAATAAAATTTCACACTGTGAAAAAACCAGACTGATGATAATTAATTTAGACAAGGGCTGAGTATTGTAGGCATATAGTAAAATCATAAACTTAAAACACAAAATGGGGAATACTGAGCTTGAAAAGGCTACTTGTTGTCCCGGTTGGCATCCCTCCCCTAGCGGGCGCTCTAATTGGCTAGGCTTCTGACTTTATTATTATCTGGTGTATCTTGTTTTTGTGCTGTTAGTTAACACTGAGCCTTGGTTGTTTCGGGGCTCAGCACTTGGAAGATGGACTCCCGGAAGCCTGCCTACCAGCGGGTCGAGGAGGTGCATGCTTCATCACAGCGTCCTGACCACTGGGTCCGGTACTCGGCGTCCCCAGTTCCTGTTTCGTGTTACGTTCCTGTTTCGTGTTAAAGTGTCTGTGTCCTGCTTCCCCCTTCCAGGGATTTTATCCTGTGTTTGTCTCAGATGGATTGCCTGGCTCTTCGGATCTTGGACTACCCCCTGACTACCCACCTGGACCTGCCAGGACGGACGTCTAAGGCTGGTTTCCCCTGCACACCGGATCACAAACTGTAACCCCTCAGTGCCTTCACAAAAAAAATTGTGAGTCTTCCCTGGACACTGTCTGTGGTTCTGTTTCCAGATGCACCCCCTCGCATAGGGTCTAAACTCCACCCTCCACAGGAGACCAACCCAGCTGCCATAACACTTACTCTGTAAAAAAAGATTTAACCACTTATGTTGACACATCATTTACTGTATACAGTATACAGTAGACAATATCAGAAACATAGACAATGTCAGAAAGCAACATAGAAAACAAACAAAATACTAGGATATATACAGTAGTCAAAAGCTATGTTACTGTACAGTGTGTCAAAATTGCATAATGCACTAAAATGTACTAAGGTCCCATGTAAAATATCATGAACTTTTTGGTCACCACATTACAGAAAATATATTTTCTGTTCTGAATTCCATCCAGAGAAGAGCAACTGGAAACATTTGAGAGCTTAAGGAAAGTTTCCTACACTGACAGGCCAAAGAAGTTGAACACTTTTTCTTGAACAGCGAAGACTATGAGGGAACCTGACACAAGTGTTCAAAATTTTCAGAGAAACTGACACAAATGGAAAGTGGAAGTGCATTTAAAACCAGCAACAGAAGACACATCTTTACCCAAAGTACAGAGAGAATGTGTGATGTTATTGGCTATTGGCTTATTTCAAGATACAACTGGATGGGCTTATTGGAACACTTAACAACTACTAAACGTGTTGATGGGATGAATGACCTCCTTTTGTTGGTATGTTCTTATGGTCAAATCTACTTGCTGTCAACAGAATCATGCACCTTAGTTAAAGAATGACCAGTGATTGTGCAATTTACTTGTTTCATATTTTTGTATGCATGTACATTTTCACAAATGCATATACATTAAACAAAAATACCATCAGAAATATAGACAAATTAACTAAGCAGGAGTTACACTGCATATATTTAACATTAATAGCACACTAATTAGTTGTAGTTCATTAATATTAAGTTGCATACATGGAAGAATAGATATTATATTTATTTTGTCCATTGGTAAATCCTAATACATACAGTATAGAAGTTCAGGATATTGCTCAGGTTTCTCATTAATTTTTTTATTGATGTGTAGTTTTTGCCTAGCTTGTGAAGTACTGTGAAAAGACCACTCTTCACCTCGTTGTTATGCAGTATGATGCTACAGTATGTACTGAGTACAATCTAAATTACCTTGCAGTCTTTATGAAGAATTTTAAAAGCATATCTGGCACACACAGTATGCTTTGTAAAGGCTATTGTAATCCTAAAAACCTAAACATTGTTTTCTGTATCCTATGTGGATTCTCATGAATAATTTACGTGCTGATCTTGTTGTATACATTTTTTAAAACTGTCTTCTAGAGCACTGAGGTCTTATAAAGATTGAGCTAGCAGAGTAGTGGTCTAAATGAGCAAGCTGGGATGGTGATGTCCACAATAGCTTTGTTTATCATATAAACTAAAATAAAACACCACTGTAAGGACTTGAGTGACCAACTGGAATTACAAAGGTTTTGATAAAAAGATAATACTTCCTGTAACTTCTTCTATTTCTTTCACCATCCTCTGCTTGTGAATGTGTTCCAGAATAGCATTTTATCTTAATAAAGACAAACTCTTGCTTTGCTCTGAAAAAGCAATTCAAACAACAATGTTTATCTAATGGGAGCCGGTCCTGACTCCCGTGTAGTGCATATTTAGGACTCTATGCAGATGGTAAAATCCAGAGGAGACTCTGGAAGGGCAACAGGGAAACACAACAGGATCAGGACGGGATGACTGACAGGGGGGCGTGACAGCGGTGTTCTAGTGCTCTGGGGGTGTGTCGCAGGCGAACAATTCCAAAACAATCTGGTTCGGGAAACCAGGTAGCAGTCCAAAAGTCCATAAACGGGAGATCCATCCAAACAAAGACACAGGAAGGGGGACGAGGAATCAGGAACATGGAAGTAAAATCACAAGGGAGCCGAGCCAGGACACCAGGACACCAGGGAATAAGACCTGCCCTCGTGCTACCCTTGTAGCCTTGTAGGCCTTGTAGCATCCATTTTCCAATACTGAGTCCTGAAGCCTGGAGACGCCAAACTTAAGTAGTGAAAGGAAAATAGGAGACAGGTGCACATAAAGTTATTTTAGTGAGGAAACTAAAATAGAAAAAAGGTGACAGTGACAGTTAAATTTTTTTAATCTAAAATCAGTACTAAACAATTTGTTTATGAAAAATAATTAAGAAATTAAGTGGAATAATTACGTTTTTCACAGATTCTTTCTTCTTATTATTAATACTGGAAAGGATTGACCCTTTTGTTTTCATTTTTCACTGATAATAAGTTATAGTCTGCACATCTTTAGCTTTTGGAACAATTAATAGTTCTGGTGTTAATGAGCACAGAAAAAAAAGTGTTTAAGTAGGGATGTGAATGTAATATGAATCTGAAGATGCCATATTAATCTAATTTCCAGAATTGACTTCAGAATAAAATGACTTGCCAGTGACACATTTTGAGTTTCAATTTACAACAGCTCCTTATGAGTCAGACTGGGAAGAAATAATCTGAGCTGTGGTACATTTTTAAATCCAGGACTCAGGTGTGAAGTAGCCAAGAAGATTAGGAAACATCATAGCAACTTCTCACAATTTCAATTGTAGATTAGAAAAAATGTGAAGCCAAACAGCATTCCTTAACAACAGACAGTTCTAATACACATCTAAAGCTTTACATGCTACTTCATAACCTTCAGAAGATCTAATGCTATTCATTGTGTATGAGTGTCTATTTTACACCCCTCCCCCAGAAGGAAAACATCACAGGCTACAATAGGTTTTATGATGCTTTTGATGCCTGCCAGCCTACCCTGAAACATGATGGACACAGAGAAATCAATTCGTATACAGCTACTTTTCTCTCCTGCTGATAACCAGGCATGGTTTCTGTATGAATTGAAACTTTGGAATTAAAAGAAAAAAAAATCTCTTTAAAAAAGGCTTTGGTCATCCAACCTATTCTCTTCCTTTTCTGTATAAACAATCAGCACAAAGCAGGCTTTGAAATTCACAGCAGAGAGTACAGAAAACAGTAAAGAAATAACAGCAAAAATTTAAAAATTTACTTTACTCCACACTCACTGTATGATAACTATTACTAATAGAAAACCTGTGTGGGATTGAAATAAACACACTTTACGTTGTAGTTGCACAAACAGTCCTTAACAGCAAATCCCTACTTAAACACTTCAGTCAACAAATAAATCAATAGGCAGATACAGGACTGCATAGTAAATAAATGATACATTAGCAACCTTTTGAAAATCGAACCACAGCCTAATAACAGTCATAAGTGTCTCGGGCCCTGAGAACCTCTCGTTTTGATCATGACTCACAAGATGCTTGTTAATGTGCTATTCTTTTTTAAGTTTAAGTATCATTATATTTACTGGTTTATTTTTATTTATAGAACACTACTTTGTTAATCTTTGTAGTTGATAATTTTTACTGCAATTCACTTGGATAAAGGGATCAGTTTAATACATAATAGTAAATATTGTAGTTACTGTGTATCAGCACGAGGGTAAAAACAGGAACTTGCAAAGGTATCACCAGTGATATCATTGCTGTTGACACTATTACTTTTTCAATGAAAGCCCATATGAATACAATATCATACTGTTCCTTCTTGAAAACAGACCCAATGAGCATTAAATAATCATTAAGACAAGAGAAATTTTGGCCATGAAAAAAACATTTGATATCCTTCCTAAATGCTTCCATGTGTCAGACATTAAAGCAAAAAGTTCCAAACATCCCATTTCTCTGAAATCTGAGTGCAGCTGTGCTGTTTTTATTCATTTTAAATTCAGTATGATTAATAACAAAAGCAAGTTAAATTTACTAGAATAATTTTACCAAGCATACTATTGCCTGTATACACAATAATCTAGTTTTAGTTTTAGTCCATATGTTTCATAAAACAAGCAACAAATGTGGAATCTATGACTCTATAAAGCAGATCTATAAAAGTGTCTTTTATAGATTTATAGTATAGCAGTTTATTGTAAGAATTTTGATAGTGATATTTTTTTTCTTTTTACATTAATTCAGTTTAATGCATAGTGCTTCCATTTATTATTTATTAATTTACTTTAGAATAGAGCAGGGACAATACTGGTCTTCTTCTTTCACCATATCACTTATAGTGAGCTGTCCCATTCAGATTCAAGGTGCACTATAGGCATGGAGCACTGCAGCTGAGGTCCTGTCCTGTCAGCATACTGTCTCTGTCATATTCTCTGATGGTGTAGGGGTCCTCTGGAAGGAGCCTGGGGAAGATACCAAGTCAATGAACAAGTTGTGTTGCACGGTTCTGCTCATATCCTGTTCGGTTTCTGACAAACTGTTCAAAGAAATTCATACTATTTCTCTGTATTGTCATAGATCTTTGCTGGCTGTTGCTGCACTGTGTGTATAAAGTGTTGACTTGAGATTTGTTATATAGGAATCTAAGCAAGAGTAGATGACATTCGTATGTTCACTATAGGCTCTCACAGGCAGGGGTTGCATATGGGCCTGGTAATACCAGGACAGTACCAGAGGAACGTGGTTAAGTGTTATTAATGTGATGTGATGTGATGGTGGGGCAGGGGGTTAAAATTAGCTGAGATTAAATGATGCATTTCTTGAAGTGTTTCCTGGAAATTCATAATCAAAAGAGCTAGTACCAGCCTTGCTTTGAGACGCTGAACAAAATGGCAATGTCTTAAAACAGAAAGCAAGCCAGAAAGGGAGAATTCCTTTAAGCTCCACTGGGATTAAACCACTTTTATATACTATCTGTGCAATCTATTTGAAAGGAATTATGTTCCCTAAAGAGTTATAATCTGTTCTTTAGTCTGAGGTGCAGACAATTAGATCTATTGTTTTGTGTTGTTACAAGTTACATGAGGATTAACCTGAGTGAAAAGTACTGAATTCGAGTGCTTTTTACCATTTCAGTGATTTTTTGTTTAATTGAGAAACTTCTTGCATTAAAAGAATCTATGTTTTAACCCCAATATGACTTAGATAAGGTCCTTGCCAGTATAATTTTTTGTTTTTAAGAGTGACCTTTTACTACTCGTTCATGATCAGAAAGGTTTTGCCACTTTTTATTACATTTATCATAAAATGTTTTTATGATAGAAACTCTATTAAATGTTTGTCAAAAATTTCCAGGTGAATAATATTCTCAGAAATATCTGCAATATACTGTATATATATTTTAAAAGAACATCCTTCTTTTTTTTACTGTGCAACGCAAAAATAAAGTCAGATGTATGACAATAGTAGTGGCTTCTTTTTATGTAGGAATACAGCCTTAACTTAATGCATTTTATTATGCTTTTTGTTTAATCTTGCTGTTTCTCAGCTGTATAACCTGATTTGCTGTGATTTTTACTGTAAGTCTCTGGAATACCACTGCGATAGCATGTGCAGCAGTGCCTCACAGCCATTCAACCTCTTGTGAGTAATTCTTTTTCATCAGCAGGTGACAAACTCACACCAATTAAGTCTCCAGAAACCAAGGAGTGTGGAGGCAGCATCTTTCCTTTCCAAGGGTACATGACTCCCTTTGATTTTTGTTTCCTTCTGACAAAAATAAAGCTATCCGTATTCCAGTGTGAACTGTACAGATTATAAAGCACAATACATTTGAATATTTTAAAACTCTAATACACATCCACACATTTTATAAACTGCTTTATCCAGTACAGAGGGCTTGTTGGTTTGGCTTCTCAGCTCTGTCGCTGTTAAGTAAGCTTGTTGTCAGGTGCTCTTTTTGATTCAATGTCATTATGCGGTCATTGAGAAAGCAATTCTGTGACTTGAGACAACTGAGCTTTATAAGAGCACATTTATTCATTAACATCTGTATCACATTGACTTAATTTCTTCATTTTATCAGATTATTCCATTTAAAAATGACTAGCTGCTAAACCTCTCACTACTTAACTGCCAGCTGGATAAAATAGCACTGCTTTCTGAAATCCCCCTCTGTGTGTCAATTCTAATAACTCAAATATAAACAGAAGCACAACTGAAAACTTGTTTTGAGTTTTAGTCTCTTCGCTAACACTACTGTTTTTTTTTCAGGTCTGAATGTAATGTTGGATACACTTAGAAGATGGGTGGATGGTACAGGTAATGTACAGTATATACATATTTTAAAAGTGAATATTTTAATCAAAATCTAAATGCCAAACCAGAAACTTTTACTGTTTTTTTGCAGGTATTTAACTTCTTTTACCTTAAAAATATTTTTTGATTATTCAAGCTTTGATTTAAGATATTCACTTTAAAAAATGTGTGTACACACAATTAAAAAATAGGACATTATTGAAAGGGGGTAAATAATTTAGTAATTTATTGCATTGAGAGAAATTAATAATTGCTGCAGTGGCAGGTATTTATATAAAACATGCCCCATACTGTATGTTATTGCCTGGAGCATTTAATTGTGCACATTTCTATAACTAATTAAAAAGAGTGTGAAGTTTTTAACCATAGGCTTTAACAAAATCCTTGGTTTGTCTGTAGGCCACAGCAAAGATCTCATTCGAAGACCTTGAGGATAATATACATGATGTGTTTTATCTACCAGTATATGGACTTTATTCACATGTAATATCTATAAGTCACTCTCTTGTCTTTGCCATGTTTGAGCATCAATAACAGATCAAGACATTTGTCAATCCTAGTCAGATATGTAAACTGGCAAAATTAAAAATAATATGCATAGGAAAGTGCAGTTCAGTAATGGATTACTATGAAGGAATAGACAGTTGGAACAAATTGTACACAGTGTCACAATTTTACAGTTTCCTGTTTGTAAAGCAACTAGTTCTGCTCTGTAGGCCAAAGAAATGAAGTGCTGTTGGTAATCTCTTCATAATTTATATATGGAATAATTCTTTACTGTGCTGTGAATTATCACAGAATCATAAACAGAGCATAAATAATTGAGTGCTATTTCTGTCTGTAGTGTATACTGTAGCTGTATATGTAAATTCAGCATACAGAGAACATTCCCATTTGTAAACTTCCTCTCTTTTACCATTAATGTGTCTTGTATGTTATCAATTGGGAAATATGGTTCAAGTCAATTTTATATATTCTGCAAAATGACTACCATTACCTTATTGTGGTTTTCATATTCTGCCAAAAAGATTCTGTTTTAGTCTGTTTTAGCACAGATTTAGTTTTATTCTTGAATTATTTATTAGTAAAGTAACGGGGCTGCATGCTTGAAAACACTACACCTATTGGAAGAGTAAGGCACACTGGCATACAAAGCAGAAGATAAGAATGCATTACATTAAATAATACATTAAACAAAAAAAGCCTTAGGCTCTACTTGTGAAATTCTGTTTTATAATGATGGATGAATGTCCTTTCTTTAGCAAATATAGAATCCTAATACAATAACCAAAATTACCTTGGGTGACTTCTGTGTCTGTTACATGTGTAAATTTTAAAGAAATGTATCCATCCATTATCAGATGGCTAGTTCGGGTAATCGTCATGGTAACCCTGGAATCAGAGAGTAAAAGGTGGAACTACAGTCGGCACAGGATGCCAGCCCATTGAAAAGAAACACAGAAACACTCAGGGACAGTTTAGAGATACAGATTAACCTGGGCTCTAACCACCACACCTAATTACCATCAATGTTCAAGGTATTTCACTTGAGCTCAGTATCTCAGCCACAAGGGATTTATCAGGGTGGTCAAATTAAAATGAATCTTGTTTTCATTTAGCCCAATCAAAGAACTGACACCGATACTGAGTCTGGACATAGACCAAAGTGAAAAACCAGAAGTAGCCAAGAACAGCAACGTGATTCCAAAGTTTCTGAGTGTTTATTTTCTGTCTTTGTCCCTCACTTTTATCAAAGAGGTAATTCACAATAGCATTGCAGTGCTCAGCATTCCTAAGGTCAGGGCCTTGCTGTATTAACTCGTGAAACAGAATGAAGTTACTCTCTCAAGGCTCAAAAATTCCTCTGTCATCCTGTTATTTTATTAACTGTATCTGTAAAGAGTTATACTTCTCCTTGGTACACATTGTCTGGAAGTTAGCCACAGTGCCTGCTGAGCTAGAATCCTAAGCCAAACATTCAAAGACATGATCTCACCCTTACCACACTTATCCACAGGACTGTCTCCAGTGCTTTACTTAAAATGTACCCCACAAGCTTTAGAGAGCTTTACCAACATGGTCTTTGGCTCAAATTAAAAGTACCAATCCCCGAAGCTTCTATCTGAGGTTTAGATTTACACAACATAGTATCAAGTAAACATTTTGCTAACACTGAAAAATAAATTAGGAAACTGTCATAGCCTGCTTTTTCCTGTTTATACACTTAATCTGGAAACATGCCATTTAACAAGTGATCCTGTTAATACTGAATGTATCAGGCAGCTTTAAGTGCATTTAGTGCATAACTGCATTTTGTGATAGCATGGGTTAATGCATCAGAGCTACTAATATATAGTAGTTTCTGTTTATTTTACTTCTGTTATAATTATAAGAAAAAGAATAACAATAACAATAATGGTGGTAGAAGGATAAAGCAAAATGAAAGAAAATTATTTTTCCATATAAAAATATTCTCTCTAAAAGCCGTGCAGTGGTTTCTTTAGTGCTGTGTTGTCTTTTACAAATCTAGTTCTCCCCTCAGGGACTGACATAGTTACACAGTGGATCAAAGTGAGACACTGGCCAATCTTGTGTTTGGCTGCAGCACAAAGAGAACGTTTGGGTCAGAATAAAAAACCATGCCTTGCATGTGCAAATTGTCTGACTTTAGCCACTAGTAGCTCATAGTATGTTTTTTTTTCTCCATTCAGGGGTTGAAAGCAATTTAAGAAAAATTACTGAATACATATTATATAACTGCATATTAAAATTCCAGATTTAAATTGTTTCTGGTCATAAGAACATAGGTGTTTTCACGTTTAAAGTATATTTATGATACCTCACACCTGCAGATACTGTATGTATTTGGAAACAAGCAATTACACAAATGTTTGGTGTTCTTAGTTTCCCAGTTTAAATCAATTTAAACTAGAATATTTTACTGTTTACCCTAACAAATGCATATTCCCCTACATATAGTGCCTTGCAGAAGTATTCACTCCCCTTGAACCTTTTCACATTTTATTGTGTTACAATATGGAAACATGATGTATTTAACTGAGATTTTTTTCCACTCATCAATGCAAAGTACTCTGTAATGTCATAGTGAAAATAAAATCCAGACATTTTACTAAATTAATTTTAAAAAAAAACAGAAAATACTTGAATGCATCCAATTCACCCCCTTGCTTTGACACACCTAAATTACCTCTGAAGTAACCAATTCTTGACTGGAGTCCACCTGTGTGCATTTGAGGGGTTTCACATGATTTCAGAATAAATGCACCAATCTTTTTTAACTCTTGTCTTAATGAGTAAAGTGTAATCTCAGAAGTCATCATCACCCTGTGTTCATTTTTTGCCTGTCCTTATATTCTTGATACAATCTATATTTAAAACCAAGCCAATCTTTTTATTAGAGCTTCTTGTCCTAAATTCTATCTATATGAACCTATATGTTCTTGTTTTTTTTTCTTCTACTTCTTATTGTACTTTTTTGTCTATTTCTTTATCACTATGTACACTGTCCTTAGGTTTGTAAGGGTGCTTTACAAATAAAAAGTTGTTAATTATTATCCCTTTTCAAAATTGCAGGAATGCTTGGACAACAGAAATATCCAACCAGCCCAACCAGAGATGCCCAGGCCAAATCCCCAAAATCTCTGAGTTGACTGATTCATCTCCAGTCCCTTATCAGGCAATTATCATACTTGAAATTGTGTTTTGAGTGCTTTTGAAATAAATAAAAACAAGAGAAACAGAGGTGATTTGCCTGGCTAAAGATATAGAAGATGATAGCTGAACAGGATCCTAGGAGTCAATTGTACCAGAAAAAAGTGTATCAGAAGAAACAGAAAAGTGTAAAAATTCACAACAATAAGCCCCATAATTTCCCCCTACAATTCACTGTGTTATTGTAACATTGAAAAGGGGTCCACTAAGTGCTGAGTTAGAGTGTTGTAAGGCTGGAGCAAAGTGTCAGGACACCGATGGTTATACAAAAAGACAATAAAGCTTCCTGCGTGATGTCTCTGAGGGACTGGCAACTTTCAGGACAGTTATTACTTGACTAAACCCTTCATTTCAACTTTTTATAAAATCCCAGATTCTCCCAAGATGTTTCATTGTTTCTTCATGTTTCCTGTGTGCTATATACAGTAGGTCTTGGAACAATACAGCAAACTTAAACAAATTACACAGCAAGGCTGGATTTGTGATTTACAGTACTTAAACAATGATACCTGCAATGATAAGACATTTTGAATTTGTTTTATACATAAATCCACAAATACGTAAAGTGTAGTGAGCCTCTGTTAGATTTAGGTGTTGTTCTTTCCCGAGAGTACCTGAACCACCTCTCAGTTGCACATGGTTTTGTATGCTAGTGAATTCTGTTACCTCTTGCCTTTTTTTACTGAAGAAGATGTAAGTTTTTGTGTGTTAATGTTAGTATATTTTTTATTATTAATGTATATATTTTTCATGAATGAACTCTGTGTTTTGAGAAGGCTGTTTTGGTTATGAAAAAACATCAAGTATTTTTTTATAAATTAGTCTTAAAAAGACAGACAACATTCTCAAAGCACAGTCAAAAATGAAAATTAAAACACATTCCTTTGTGCTTAGATAAACACGATCTGTCTGTCTTAGTGATAAAAGCCATAATTTATTTCTCATATCTCAACTGAAGAGCTATTGTTATATCTGGTTTACATAATGAGTCATAAATTCAACTCTCGATTAAGAGGTGAAACTGCCTCTAGCAGAATGTCTGCAACAATGTAGCCCTCTGCACGATTAAAAACACTATTGCACACTGCACAGTGAAGTCCACATGGCAATGCATTGCAGAGGTAAAGCAAATTATCCGGTCTCTATAAATGGGATTTTTTGCCTCCCATCATGATTTAGCTCTCATATAAACACACCAAAGATGTGCTTCTAATTGGCTAATGAGACTAGTGACATTCTTAACCATTAATCCAACCAGCTCAACATGCATCCCCTTCTAGTGATTTCACATGCTCATATACTGTGCAGCAATCCAGCTATTACAATCCAGCTCTCTCTGTCCCTTGGATACATGACCACACCCACTAGAAAAAGAACAGCCATTCCTTCAAAACAAGAAGAAAGTAATTGGCTTCAAGATTTGTTGCAGGCTAGCTTAATACAGTATGTTATCACTCTCTTCAATTTGTAAGCATTTACAGGTAACCCTTTCAATGTCCTCTTGGAACAGTGAAAAGGGTCACTGGTTAGTATATACACTATAAGGAAGTCAGACGTGAAAATTATGTGGGGAAGTAATTCAGTGAAGGAAGCCAATTGTGTATACATACATGTAGAGCACCCAAGTACAGATAGGTTGGTTAGAATAAACATCTTCCTGGAATGTGGCCTAAGGCCATTGCTTATATTAAGTCACTAATGAATGTCAGATTAAAGATATTTTATCTCAGGGCACAGTCCTGAGATAAAATCCATCACAATTTATGTGAACAATGGAGAAAAGTGTGCAATAAAGGAATAAAATTAAATACTAAAATCAATTTAATATGCATTTGCATCATACAGTCTCTGAGGTACACATACTACTGCAACATACTTTCACCCATGCGCCACTTTCCCTGCAACACACTCACATGTGAGTTTGAAAAAGGAAACCAGAAAGCTCCACTCCTGAAATCTTTGGCTTTTATCTTTTAAGGCCTTTATTTGATTCACTAAAAACTCATATCGTCAAGAAGCTAACAACTTCTATACAGTACTTCTTCTTTAGTTTAAGTAAAATAAACGGTAATTGTAACTTCATCATTTGGTAAAGACAAGAACTCTGCACCTAATAGTCCAGTAATTAGTTCTTCTTCAGTTCTTCTTTGTAAAGATTACTTTAAGGAAGCACGCACTGGAGGGACTGATTGACCAAGCCTGATCACAAACATGTGTGGAATGTCCCAGACCCACTGCAGGCATGTACACACTCTACTTCAGGGTGGTACTGAAAGGTAGGGAAAGGCCAAGTGAACTGGCCTAAATCATCTAGATTCAAACAAATAGTGAAGAAGTACTATGAAAACTGAGAACAGGAAGCATATCTTTACGTACAGTAAAAGGCCTTGAGAGTTGGGAATCTGCTAACCAGAAGTGTTGTTGAAGGAAATATCTTGGCATCTCTCAAGAACCAGCAGGATAAGATCCATCCTATAGTTACTATATAAGCTAGTTGGTCTTGTCTCATTTGCGCTTTCTTTTGCAATTTCACATGTAATCATACCATTATTGTGCATTTTCATCTATGGTGTAACTTTGATAGCCAAACCTTTTTTTGATTGATACAGTATGTCAAGCTGCAGCTGTAATGTTACGTGGTTTTGTACTTTTTGAGGCTGTAGGAAAGTGTGGTTGCTATTTCTTTATATACCCCTGTTGATGTTGTGGGAGAATTACCTCCTGTACAGTTATACCCTGACCAGGTATCATCATCATCATCTTTTTCTTTTTCTTCTTCTGCATATTTCTTCTGTAGAAAATAAACAGATCGTCATTGTCATCTTCATGCATAGCTAAGTTGTGAAAATATTGTAGTACACTAAATTTGTTTGCTGTTCAGAGATCTTCATTCTTGGTGCTCTTTGGTTGGAAAGTGCCAAGTGTGATTCTAATTGATGCAATATGAATTTTGGTGATGAGCTAGTGGATAGAAGATTTGCAATTCTACATCAAATTGTATATACTACAGATCAGGTATATGGCAGATTCAATGTTTAATATTGTGCTTACCTCTTTCTCTGTGGAGCAATCTTGCTACTTAACTTTGAATTAATGAATTTGCAAATCAAGTGCTTTCTAAGTGTGAATTCTCAGATCTTGTAGAGCAGCATTCCAACTTTTAAAGCTTTCTTAATGAGGGGATTCAGTGTCATCATAAGCTCCAGCTGTGATTATGCATTATCTTTAATGACTATCATCCTGTCTTCTTCATCCAAGTCAGATCCTGAATCGACTTCTTTCTCTCATAAATGAACTTTATCCGGAACGTCTACAAGATGCTTGGTGTACATCTGCCACAGATGAATGAAATGTACAAAATAGAGTTGCTGTTTGTGAAGTATGAACTTTCCCTCTTTCCCATAATGGAGGCTACATCAGTTGTTTCTCACACTTGCTTTGTCTTTAATCATTGAAAGACCATGAGCTGAGATGTTTATTGTTGATTAGTACTATTATCAAGTATGGCATAAATTTAACAAATTTCCAACTTTATTAATTTACTCATCATACACATTGACAGTCATGTAGGTTCTTCTAAGCAATGATGTATACTTGGTGTCTCCATCCGTGGTCCGGGAAAGACCAGATCATCTTTAATCGCCAATTTCTAGACTTGGAAAAAACTCATTATCAGATCATAATGTAATAAATTAAGTAATTAAGAGATTATTCCAGACTACAGCCTTTAAGGACCTCAAGTTAATAATAACCTCTTATGCAAACTGGTCACTATATATTGTGCAATATATGCTTGTGGATAATGTGCAATATATTTATACTGTGCGATACATCTTCTTGTGTACTGTACATTCTGGTTTGTGTTTGTATATTCTGTACTATGTGCAATTCTCTACACTCCATTTTTATTGTACTTCTCACTGACTGTACTTACTGTATTGTAATGTTTCAGTATTATATGAGTACAGTACATTACACCGTACTGCATTGACTGTGCTTAGCTGCTCACGGGATTAATAAAGTATGATAATAAAGGTGATCTCTAAGATAAACCAGCTTGGGACTCTCCAGGCCAGGCTTCAATTAAAAGTCAGATGAAATCTTTTCCTCCCTTCTTTCCTCTAAGTGGCTTTTCCTGTGCCATGTTGTGTATTTTATTTCTATAGCCAACCACTAACTTCTGAACAACTGTAGGTGATTTTGACATTTCAGGAAAACAATCTGGCCTTCACTGTTTCATGAAAATCTGGCAATGAACAGTGCAAAACACTCTGAATGATGATCCATTTCAGGCAGTCATTTTCAATAATGTAACTCCAAGTGATTCACTCATATTATGGTCACTGTAATCAATGTTAACTCCCAGTCAGTAGACTCAGCTTTTAATGCGTCTTCTCTAGCCACACCTATAGGTACCTCTTCTAGATCTGCTCTGTGAACTGACTTAATATGGAGATGAAGCAAACTTGTAGAACCCTGATGTTTTCAGGATATTTTTTACAATTCTTTCATTTAGCAGATTTTCTCAAAAGAAGTAGAACAAAACCAGGTTTGATTTGTAGCATTTTTCTTAGTACTTCTCATATCGAGGATCATTCCAACTTTAAACTTTGATTAGCAGTCGAATTCCTGCTTTAAATCTTCCTGATACTGTACACTATAGCATTCAAACATTCGCTGTAAGTTTGAGCATGAATTTAAAAAATACTTATATTAACACTGTCGACCACAGTCTTACACCTATCTTAAATTCAGTTTCCTTAAAAGTATAGACTTACCATATGTTGGATAGCTTTCTATAGTCATAGTAGATTTATGCAGTATGATTGTATAGATTACATTTAATAGACATTTAATAGATCAAATACAATCACAACATAATATGTTAAATAGTATTCAAATGTCTTAAACGAATGCGCATCTATCTCTTCTTCCCTTGATTAAAATGAACATATACTGAACCTAATTGATAGAAATGTATGTTTTATGGTCTCACGGATGAAATAGCAAATCTCCATTTATGGATAAAATCACTCACCCAATAATCAGCCTCACTAGAGTAATGCACAGGGCAAAGGCTGATCAGCTACCGATTTAAGCTACAGTACATTAGCAAGGAAACTGCTTTCATTTGTAGTTTAACAGAGAAAATACATGTTGATCAAATTGCTCATTTCAGTTACACCAACAGCAATAGAAAAATCACAATAATTGTGTGTGTCCTACATGTGGCCTAATAAAACAAATATTAATAGCAACAAATGTGACATTAATCTCAATAGGTACACCTGAGAGGGCGTTTACGAGCCCCAAACTCCTAAGCTGCTCGTATCATGAGTGTAACTTCGTGTGCAGCACAAGTGTCTCCCAGGACAGCCCCCACACATCCGGTTATCAAGGGTCAAGTCCTTTTCTCACTGCTCACAGCACACTGTCTCTTACCCACACCCTGACAGACAGAGGGAGACACACCTTACCATCAGACAAAAGACACAGACATTGAAGGAAAAATATAATTCATTATCTGTCTTTTGTATAAAGCACTTTTTCATTTCTGATATACTGGTATGTATTAAGGGTTTTCATAGAACTGTAGAATTCACTAGTAAGGCCTCATGCAGAATAGTGTGACTCCAGAAAAGAGCAATCAGATAAATGTCTTTCACTAAAAAGTGAAACTTTTTAGTTTGAAAAAGAAACTACAGTAGTACAAGCAATTGAGACCCAAATTCTGGGCTCCTTCAAAAAAATAGACAGAATACATTTTGCACATTCCAAGTAATAGTATTGTTTTTTTATGATACCATTATATCATTTCAAGATTAATTGAATCTTCTTATCCTTCTGATCCATTCTTTACATTTCCCAAAGCCATACCATTAATGTGTTAACTTGTGTTTTCAAGTTTTCAAGCATTTGAAGAAACCTTCTTTTCACTAGAACATTCCACTGTGGCTTACTTCTGACTGTGAGCCAGGAGCAACACAAGAGAGCACAGTGAGCTACTAACAGCTGTGCTCATGAAAGGCACTATCTTAATACAATGTGCATCTACTGATGTGTCCTACAAATACATCATAGTCTGTATGGAGGAGGCAGTTACCAGAATGAACTTAGCTGTCTAAAGAGGGTTTTGTGTTATGAATATAAGAAACCTTGTTAAAGAACATACTGTATTTAAAATGCATGATATAAATAAGAGAACATTCACCTTTGCTATTGTATAGATCATAATGAAACACACTTCACTTAAAAAAAAAACTTCATTGATTTTTAAAACCATGATTCTTGTGATGTCATCATGTTGAGTATCAATGTATAAACAGACAAACCAAGCAATGTCATTACACTCATTTAGAGAGTTAATACACTGTATCCTGGCCTTGGTGCTCCCATAAATATTTAAGTGCACCAAAGAGCTATCACATAACTGTCACTGTGCTTGGCCATCTCTCCGCCTTCTCTGCATTTATATGAAAGCCTGTTCATACAGTATGTCAGCTTGCCAAATGATTCAGCTATGCACCCCATTACATGCAATCACTACATTACATTGTTAGTTACCAATACTCACCTGCTTACAAAGTCTGTTCTTTCTAAACTTGTGTAAATTTAAACAGCTCACACACTATTCATGCACTTCATGGGAAAAAATGTTTTTCAAATAAAAGAAAGAAAATCTGATACCAATGAAATGGAAACGAGTTAAATATATGGCACTTGGCAAAGCTGATAAGGAGGAGCATAAAACATAAAAACTACATTGTGACCAGGCGCACAACTCCCAGTGCAGACTGTGACTGAAAATGTAATATCACATCCATTGAAAATGTGATCATGTAATGAGATCCAGATTTGTACTGGCTGTAGGCACAAGACATTTTGAACCAATACTCAGCCTGAAAAGTAGCATACTGAAAGCAAAGCCATTGTTATGCCTGGTGTTGTCCTGCCACTGGGGGCTAAAGATAAATGAGCAAGAAAAAACAAAAAATAATGGCTGTTCAATATCCTCTGCTAACCATGCAGACAGATAAAAAAAAATATTTTCCCAAGAACATGTGCAGTTACTATGGACGGTCCCATACTTATTTAAGGTTTAAGGTAATTGAAATCAGAATTTTGCAGGTTAAACAATTGTTCAAATCAAATATGACCTAATTTCACCCTAATCATTTATGTTTGCCATTATTATGTCATTATCAACCAAACTTGTCAGTCTGCAGTCCAAGGAACAATTTAAAATGTGTGTGGGTAAATTGCTAACTTCATTTATAGAAGAAATAATATACAGTAAATAGATATATTATAAGATATAACTGTAGCAGTTTTGTTAAAAATACTTTGGCAATGTGCCTTAAAAGACTTTAAAATACTTAAAAATACTTTACATGAGGATGACATTGTATCCTTGCTGTATAATGATACCATGAGACACCTAACTAACATTAGGGAACATCAAAACAGTTTTAGAGATTATCTTTATTGGACCTCTGTCATCTTATGTCACTGATAAATTTCACTTTTGACTGAAGATACTTTTTCTTTATTGATTGGAATATCAGCAAATGCCTTAAATCTGTCCTGAGGGACTCTAATCCAGAGTCCCCCAGTCTCTGGTCTCTGTAAGGTGCAGTATTTCATTGCACTACTGAAGCACTTGAGGAACATCTGATTGATAAGTTCTCTGAAGCTGCTGCCAGTTCTGTATTTATCACACAACAAACACAACTATAAAACTGTGTCTCTGAGTGAGGGAGTTTATGTCTTTAAAGTGATTGTTGTAAAAGGTTTTTATATGTTTTTCATTAACAAAGATCAACAGTCCAAAACCTTGCAAATCCCTTAATTTTTATATAATATCAAGTTATTCTGCCTTAATTAGAACATAAACAATCAATATACTAAAAAAGCTAAAATAACCTAAAAATGCAAATAAAAATGGCTTCAAACATACAGTTGTATTTCTTAACACACAGGCATAATACTGTACAAATTAACTTTACACTATGAATGCTTTACTCTAATTGTACTCTATAAATAATAGCTGTTCATTATATTTCTCTTTTAAATGCACCATGGAATAACATTTTGTGATTTACAGTATGTTTCTTTTTTGCTAATTTCAACATAACACTGCTTGCAAGTCCAGCATTTTATTACTATCACATAAACACATGAACACATGACATCTGAAATGCACTTTTATATATGCATTAATACTGTATAAGCAATATATTTGTGATTTTTAGACTAAATCCATTTTTTTCTGTATCTGCTTGACTAATGGCTTACTGAAAGCACAGGGGCACTTGGTATCTCAATTAACCTTTCACAAAAATGAGCTAGGAATGAGCCAGGAAACAGTTCTAAAAATAGTCTGAAATGCTCATACTGTACAGTCATTCATGCTTTAACTACTGATTATATATGGGGAACTTGTCAGTATTTGAAACTTGTCTAAAAAACATCAATAGTTACATAGTAACAGTTACCAAAGGACAATTATTATCTCATCTGAAGGTGTGGCTTCATAGACCATTAGCTTCACAAAGTCAAAGTCAAGTGAACTTAATAAAGTAGTCGGTGGAAATTTCCATCTTAATTACAGATTTAAGCTGTGTTTATTTCCATGTGACCTCCTGTCAGAATTAAAAGGGTTATTTGGTGGCCAAAATAGTTTTGATCCTTTCACATTCCAGAGATTCACCCCCACACACATTCCAGCACACCCATAAGCAAAAGTAATGACCAATTCTGACAAATAAGGAAATGAGTTCTAGTAAGTTTTAAATACATTATCCAAATTCTGAATTGCATCACCTACTGTATAAATCATACTTGTATTTACAAGCAAACAAAATACATCCATATGTACAGTATACATTTTTTCTCCAGCATTTACTAACCACTTTACCCAGTACAGTATTGCAGACATACATATAAAATACAGTATACAGTATATAATAATCTAGAGCATTAAGAGATCTTAAACCCAGTTTGCACTTCTGCAAAGTTATTTCTGAATGTCTGCACCCTCACTTCACTTCTGCAAAACTATTTTGTAAGCAAGCCTTAGCTGTACCCATTTGCTGCTTATCACCATAACAACCTAGTGCTTTTATTTTAAATCCAATTGAATGCCATCTGCAGCATGAATAAGCTTGGATTTACCTCTTGGAAAAAAAAGAAGAAGCCTGAATATTTTTGCTATGTAAATGAGTGTTGGAATAATCCAGCAGAGAAGATCATGTCGTCAGACTGGTTCTGTAAAATTCTGTAGCAAGTCTCCTCCCTTTCCATGGCTTGGTTCAGATCTGGGTCTGCTCCAGAGAGAAGGGACTGCAAAGTGACCTAAAATGCACAAGCTCTTACACAACCTGTAAAAATAGCTCCTTGTTAGGTGGGTGGTTTAGGTGAAAACCAAAGGCAGCCCAAAGACGCAGTTACAGATGTTAATACAGACATCAGGAATTACTGAGTTGGACGGATAATGTACCTCTAGGGTGGGAGACCGTAAGTTTGTCTAAGTGTAGTTTCAGAACTTACCCCTCCCTTAATGTCCATACTAAAATAAGGGTTGCAAGAAGCTTGATAGAAATATGATTATACAGTACATGTAAAAGATAATTACATACAGTAGTTAAAGATATATCATTTGTTTGAAATAAATAATTGATTTTTTTATTTAGTTTTATGGTAAATGGTAAACTTTAAAGGTTTTTTTATTGTCAGAATAGCATTCCCCTGTTGTTAAACTAAATATTAATAGTTACAGTTAAGTTGAAAAAGTGTGTTTTTATGTCCTCAGAAGAAAGGAAGTAAGTGTTCTGTCAGAATACTCCTCCAAATCAGTTCTTTTATGCAGTGTTTTTTAGAGAGAATCAATGGGGCCCCAGATGAGATCCAGGAACATCTTAGTAGAAAAACTGTAAAACATTTATGGACAAAAACACTTTTTATCTGTCATCTTGCTATTGAGTACTCTGCAATAAGGGTGTGTCAGCAGAGCAGCTCATCCGTGTTTACAAACACTTTATCTTCATTTCCCCCTTTTCCTCTAATATGTATGAAAATGAATCTTTGGACAACGCCACCCTAAATGTTTTCATGTATGAATTATAAAAAAGTTAAAAATAAACAGAACAAAGAAAAACGTGTACTAAGAGCTCTTCTTAATTCAGCAGTCTTTATTGAATTCTAGTAGACAGAGTGCCATAGCCATTGAAATCAGCAGTGCATAGTGCACTAGTTTAATGGAAGGCTGTTCAACATTAGCAAAGTTCCTTTCATTATTATACTGCTAAATAGGCACTGTTACTTGGTCTAAAGGCAGATCCATTATTTAGGAGTGAAGGTACAAAGGAAATGTTTGTTAAAATAATACAATTCTGTTGCTTAAGCTAGCAAGAAACAATATGTTTTAGCAGGATCCCTTGGATATTAATTCTCCTTTGACATAGAAACTCACTGGGGGTTATATTGGGGGGGGGGTCCCATTGGTGAATTCGAACCCTCCTTACTGGAAAGATGAGATCATTCAGCCACGTGCCCATTACACTTTTCCCCTTAGCTGTAGCACGTTGTCCCTGCCCAAACCACAGCACAGTATCCTGCATAGCACTGTCCCACTGCTAACACCAACGTGACCTTCAGGGAGTAGGCAGGCAATCAGTAGCCCGGGAATCAAACAACAGTCCACAGCTTCAAAGTGATGTGCACAGCCTCATCACCAAAGAACTGACCCACCAGCAGGATGGACTCACACTGCCATGACCACATGCCCCCACTGGGAGGTCCACCACCCAGTACTGCAACCACAGTGCATCGGCCACATGCATACTTGAAGGCAATTCCAATTTTGTGTCAAACAGTAGATTTTTTCCCATTACACTGGTAGTGCAGTACCACTACAACAAAAGTTATATTCTTCAAATGTCCTGTTCTTTAAACACAATACATGTATGTCCTATTTATAGGCAAAATTGGATAAAGATATTCAAAGTGTTTGACTTGTTTTAATTTCAGATTTGCAGTGCCTTAATATTTGTATAAGTCATGAAGTGAAACCCTTTATCCCCTGTTGCAGCTGTCTTTATGAGTGATTTATATTTCTGTTTGCACGCTCAGCTCTGAATCTGTCCTGCTGTTCTCCCCTTTGTTCTTTAATGCTCCTGAACATGCCTAACAGCTATTGGCCTCTGTAACCTGATTCCACCTGTGAGCTCATCATTAGAAGTCTCAAAAAAGACTCCTGCTAGAACTGCAGGTCTGACTGAGCAGGAAGGGTTAAATTACACCACAGAGACCAAGAACACAGTGAGGTGTTGATCTCACTGAGGAGGCGTCTGCAGACACTAAGCAGTACAGGCACTGCTCAGCTGAGCTCCAGTTGCTGTAAAAGTTAACAAATTGTTCACCTTCGATTGAAGAGCAGCCCCAGGATTCCCCCATAACACTGGGAGTTCATGCACTGGGATCAGTTTACTAATCTCATTTTTCCCAGCTGCCTCTTTAAGGTAAGTGCTTCTCTTGTAATTAGCCGGTCAAAGGCATGTGATAAGAAAGTGGAAATGGGGAAATGACTTTCCAACACAGAGAACTCAACCATGCAATTAACTCTTTTACTGACAACAGCAGGAAACACAGCAGTATAATAATAAAGATTTTAACTAAACAACAGTACAAACAAAAAAAAAGCTTGGGAAAGGTACCTATCGCAGACACAGATATCAAGAAGCAACTTGACTAGTGTGGAAACACTACTGAAAGCTTAATTGACAGGTGTCCTGGAATAACTTGATATGCAGTTATGAATTATTGAAGGGTTGTCATGTTTTTCCAAGACATGTATCCATACAGAAACTCCAAGACTGAATGTGTAAAAATGCCAGGATGATCT
Source organism: Lepisosteus oculatus (assembly GCF_040954835.1). Taxonomy (NCBI): domain Eukaryota; kingdom Metazoa; phylum Chordata; class Actinopteri; order Semionotiformes; family Lepisosteidae; genus Lepisosteus; species Lepisosteus oculatus. The sequence goes on from NC_090703.1 coordinate 994,651, forward strand.
TGTCTCTTTTCCTGCTATTTTTAAACAATTTCCCAAATCATTTCATAACAGTATGTTAGAAGATGGAATTGAGCCATGTATTTCTAAAAAGAAAACAGACGTTTCATTGCCTGTGTTTTTAACCACATATATTATTTACCGAAGGCTCCAAGAATTTAATGGATTTGAAGTGCTTTTTAATACTAGGTTATGTTATGATTTTTGTGTTCAAATCCAGAAAATGTAATTATATAATTCTACAGTGTCCTAAGAGATGGTGCAGGAATCAATATATTTTTACAGAACTCTCTAGCTGCTTTGGAAACGACTGAAAGGTTGCTACTGGTGAAAGCAAACTGTTGACCAAGACAGAAACGGATTTACTTTTTAGCATCCTTAGTCAGAAACATTTAGTTCAAAATAATACTTTTTCTAACACCTCAAGTGACAAAATCGATTTTATTTTATGTTTTTCGCTTCAGATGCCTGTTATTATTCAAAATTCTTATTCGTTATTACATACAGTATGGATCAAGGTGAACCCACAAATTGCTCTATGGTTGATTTTGATATTAGAAATGTCATTATGAAAAATAGATATTACTTTTATAGATTACTTCCCCTTACAGCTTACTTCAGTTTCAGTTATGCTAAAAATATTTAATTATGCAAGAGGTATACTTTGTACACATTATACAATTGTATTGCATACAATTATAGAATTTATAAAATTGCATAAAACATATAATTGTACGTAATAATGTGGACATTTTGGGGCTTTGATTTAGAATTCAGGAAATCTGAAATATCACTTTTTGATATTATAAATGTTATACGAATTGTGCAGTAATGACCATACTGTACTGTACATGCTAATGTTATGAGACAATACTGTACTATAAATCTTTTGTTAAATGTGCAACCTACAGTATATAAATACATTTAACCGCCTGCACGGAACATACATTTCATGTGAAATAAAGTACAGTTTAAGAAAACAGCCCATCAAAAGTCTATACTACTTTGTGCTGTATTTGTAAATCTGTCTACATGACACAAGTGCGGAAAATAACATATTTAACACTGGTGGAAGCTGACAAGTGGCAGACAAAAATAACAGTACAGCTGCCTCTGCAAAACAGTTGTGCTTTCGATAGACACATGTGTTACAGACAATGGACGCGATTAGTTCATTGTCTGTACAGCCTACTTCACGGCTCAGACACTGGGATTTATCTTGGTCTCATAGCAGATCGCGCAACATCGGGCAACATGCTGTAGCTGTTTTCCTGGAATAGGAAACAGTCCAAAGTAGGACTCAGCCTGGAGGCACGACTGAAATATGCAGGAAGGACACAGTGTAGCACAATTTAACAGAGAACAGGTTGTGGCATGTTCCAGTAGTATTTTATTTCAGGCATGGTTGAGTTACATTAACAATTAGGCTGCTATTTCTCATTTTTTCACGGAAATAATGGGACATGCTTCTGGTTGCCAAATTCGCACCCAAGCTGGATAGTGCACCAATGTGCTGAAGTTTCTGTGCTGTTTCTTTTTTCTTACTTTACTTTTCTAAACTAGGTTAGACCATGTTTAAAGCAGAACAAATAAACAGGTCACTGTCCTTCATCTTTTTAGACTTTTCTGTCTCAGCACCTACTGTGACATAAGTTAGGGAAAAAAGGGTTATAAAAATATCGACAGAGGCGAAAGTCCGTCTGACGAACTGCAGCCACTATACAGGACAAATCGGTTTGCACCGTTTTTATATTGTTGCTGCTAAACGAAATCATCCCAAAAGAACCCTTCGGTTTTAAAGAAGAAGTACCTAATTATTAGGGCGAAGGGGATAGAAGAATAGTCTTACAGTAAGCCTCATTTCTCCCCGTCCTTCCTTTCCTGTTGCTTTTGGAAAACTCAGTACCGGGACATACTGTATGTAAACTGGTCCAGGACTTCTGTACCTGGACCAGTTTAAAAATGGATAGACTTTTTATCGTGCATATTGAAGTATTTATTGAAGTATTTATGGCTTAAAAATGTCCTTTTTCATGTAAAACTTCGGATGATTTTTTTATACTTTGATTTGCTCCAGTGGGAATACGGTTATTTATGTAATTTATACTGTACACATATTGAACTCCTGGAATGTATGCAGTAAAATACTGTGTAAATCCCTATCACTGTTTTAAGTTTTGCTTATTTTCTGATGACATGTTTTATTTTAGTTTTTTCAGAATCAACTCAGAATGAATTTACACTCAGCTGCGGCCCTGTCACCCCTTGTAAATGACAAAAACTAGTGCACATTGAAATAAAATGAAAAATACAGAAATATTAGGAATATGGGACAAATATGGAAAAGGCTAGGAGAGTATATTTGTTAAGTTTGGAGTGGAATGCACTGTCATATAACTAACAAATAATTCACTTTTATACCACTTCAGGCTTTATTTATCAATGGTCTCGATACATTTGTATAAGAGCTTTTCATAAGCTGTACAACAAGCTACCCACCGTTGAGCTGCAAAGGCTGAATGGCCTCTCGTTCGTCACCATTCTTTACGCAGAAATAATAACTTCCTACGCAACTGGATCCAGACTGCCACAATGCTTGGGTGAAAACGAACAGTGAAGGACGAGTGGCCTCCTCTGCTTTTAAAATTCTGCCAAGTTGCTTGCTGGCCAAGTTTATCATAATTTTTTCTTTTAATATGGGATCCGTTTCTGCTATCTCCACTATTTTGTCAGCAAACTGTGGGCAAGATATTGAATTACAATACACAGATACAAATCAGAAACAGAAATGGAAAAAAAAGAAACGAACAAGCCTGAAATGAACAGAAAGCAGAAAAAGAATAGATAAGGTTATGGGCCTATGTGAATACATTTTGCGGATTTAAAACAGGCTCATCAGTTACAACCAGAAGTGTACTACCTAAAAGAAACCAGAATCTCTCCAATGCAGAGTATGTCCAAAGCACTGGGAGCATCTGGGACAGAGAGGGTCAGGCACAGTTCCTACCTGGAGCTGTCTAGTGGTGCTGCATTCATTTAATGAGCATGTTTACAGTAGATCTTCTGGTGTGCTAGTTTTTTACAGCTGTCTGTCTCTTGTACATGTGACTGTGAGAGTACTGATTGTATATTGAAATATAAAACAGATCTATGGTATTAGTCCCATTGAAGAAGATCTGAAGCAGTCAGCCACTGAATGAGAAGATAAAGCAGTGTAAAGCAATGCTGGAGCAAAGGGCTGAGTGCAGTCAAAGAAGCAAAAAAGTTTCCTTTTCGATCTTCTTATGTGTGCTGACCACTATCATATACCAGAGAATGGACAATATTTTGATGGCCATGGTAAACAAGTGAAAGGCTGGGAACCAGTAAGTGAGAGTTAATTATTCCATATCAGTGAGAGCTGGTGAAAGTTCGATACATGTATCCCCACTATTATTTATTATAACAATAATAATTCCTTACACTTATAAAGAGCTTTTCTGGACACTCCAGTTAAATTGCTTTCTGATAATAGGGACTCCCCTCCACCACCACAAGTGACTGCAGCCAGCATGCTCCCCACACACCAGCTATCAGTGGGGATTAGAACAGTTGGTTCTTCAGTGGGTTGCCAGTTATGAGTCGCAGGGTGACATTGTTATTTCTATATATTTTAATGGCATGGGCCTTTTGTTATTTGGCCATTTTTTTCACATTTCACATAACATTTTGTTAAGGAATTGAAAAAGACAACAAATTTGAAACGACAAGAACCTTGTGAGTGTTGTTTGCTAACTATTTTTTATAGAACTCAAGAAGGATACAGCTAAACCTATAGGGTAGGATCAAGACAGTATCTGACAAATGATTTTGTTCAGCATGTTACTTGTTGACTATCAAGTTATGACTAGTAATAGTAACGACTATTAAAAGGCATCTAAAGTTAGAAATAGAGTGCACATTCCAACAGTCTAACAAGCCCTCGGTAAGGTTTGTATTAAGACTTTATACCTTTTGCAAGTCATCATAAATTTCCAAAAGAGTAATACATAATGACTGCATGTATTGTATAGAAAGAGAGCTTTCTAGAATGTTTCTTTTTGGAGGTTACTTATTTTTCATGCAATCCTCTGACGTGTAACCAGTTACCTTACAGAATGCAGAATTTGTCTGGAATAAACCATCATCCATGAGCTAATAGAATGGGCTGCTTTGGGGAGCTCATAATTGAAATGCAGCATTAGGTTTTTAAAATTAAGTCAGCCTAATGTCAATTCAGGAGCATCTCTGTAGTGAAGTTTAATGTGCAATAATCGTTTCATAAGAATATCTAATTGTTCAATATCTGGATAGTGTCTTTACAAATAAATTACGACAACTGTATTTTGTAATAACACTTCATATTAGGGACTGCAATTGTCATTTATAAATATTTTATTAATGAAATACATTAATAAAGCAGTAGCAGAGTGATGTAACAATAAAAGAAAATACCTGTACTGTACAGTATATTGATTGGATGTTTGTAACAAAAACCTAATCCCATTCCTAGCCTGGACACTGGGCTATCACTGGGCTATCTGCAGAAGGCTGTTTCTATAACCTTATAAATATATTGAAATCTGTCTTATTATTCAGTTCTAAAGCATTATTTTCTGAACCCTAAACTACAGTGTAATCCTTTTAAGGTTAAAGATTTGATAATGCAGTACAATCTTTTTGGCTTTATTCTACTGTTTCTTTCATATCCTAGTTAAACACAAAAATAAGAGTGAACAATTTTATAAAGACACAGGTAATATATACTATAGACTGTGTTTTATTAAACAAAATTAATATGCTTGCTGTAGGGTACAACTACTGTATGAGTTCTGGAGCTTTAGTTGCACTTTCAGTAGGCACTTATCCCAGTTACATGGCAGTGTGGTGGAGGCTCAGATTAACTGTGAAAGTCTTTTCTGACTGAAATTGATTTTCAATTTTGGTGAGGGAAAAAAGAAAAGTTTGGAGCATTTTTTCTTCTGTGTTTTTTAGAAAAGGAGTACCTTCCTGAATCTGCTTTTGGATTTCCAAGATTTTTTTAAGAACAGCAAAGCATGCTGTAGTAAAAATACAGTATATAGTATTCTGATGGAGATTAAGATTTTGTTGTTTATGATCTGAAACCTTAATTATTTAAAAAACAGCTAAATATCTATCTACTTACTTAGACTAACCGTTGTACACATTTCATAGTAAATTATTATTTTTCTTTTATGAGGAAATAAAATAATGTAAATGATAAAGTAGCCAAAATTACATTATGTGTTTAACAACATGTTAAAGCATGAACAACTGTATGGCTTATGAAAAAATCTATAGTTTTTTTTTTTTAACTTGTCAAGAGAATAATATTTAGAAACTAATCTAATATGGTAAACAGTTGCTATTATTAAAGAATGTGTTTTTTGGCTAGAAAAATGTATTACCTAGCTGAATCTATGTTAATTTTAATAGGAACTATACAAAATGTATTGTTGGAAATTGTAATATGTACTGTATTCTGCCTTTAATTTTGTAGCCAAGAAACCACTCTCTCTACACACTTGTCCTGCCAGTAGGTGTGGTGCATGGGAATTCTGTTTACTGCAGATGTCACAATCAACTGATTTAACATGAATCCAGTTCTGAAATAGTGGATTTTCTTCTATTCATTGGATATTAAGCCTCCTATTGGCTCTGTTCCTTCTCTCTCACTTCCTGTGTGTGATTCTCACACTCTTCTCATATGTTTTCAATTCTATATCTCTTTCATTATTTAACATACAGGATACTTTAATGCCAGACTTTCAAATTTCAATCCTCAGAATTATAGAACATAGGTTTTTGTTTTACATATGTTTTAAAAACATACATGTAGTAATAAAATGTAGGTGCATGTGCTTGTTTACATGCTAAAGTGATACATAATGTTGTTCAGTAGATACTCTGTAGTCAGAGACTTCTGACCAGTACAGCCTCTTTCCTTTTGCCCTTAATACCAGCTGCATGTTGCTGGGGACCATTAGCTACAATGAGTTTCTTGAGAATGAAAAATAAACTGTCTTGAAATGCTTCCTCACAGCGCCGATTCTGTTTGAGACCACTGAAGTCAACAGGATTTGACTCCAGTTTGGTTATTTGAATGGGCAATTGATGGAAAAGAATCTTGTTTAAGTAAGTCAATAACCAAAGGACCTCTGGAATAACTGTACTTCTGGGCTGTAATTGATCATTTAAAAGCATTGTGCACATGAACACACACACAGATACTCTACAGGGTGGAATTAACACACTTACAGACCAGATCATCTTCCTTTCTGCGTATTTTTTGGGATACATTTGAAAGGAATTTCGCATGGTACAGTGTAAAAGTAGTAAAAAGTAGAGAATCTGTTCTCTGACATTTTTAATTGCAAGCTCCAAAGCAGATAACAATAAAACAGTATTGACCTCTACGCTTGGCATTGTTTTTAAAGTCATATTCAAGACCTGCAATATAATTGAAATGTATAAAAAAGAGTGAAGTAAATAACACCACAAGAAATAACAGTAAAACAGGTTATAGGGTAGTATTTAATAGCAGAAGGCAAAGCAGCAACAAGTAGAAATGTTCTCACATATCACCCTGCACAGATAATTTATGCTGACAGCCTCATGGTTTTGCCCAAATGAAAACTGCCATGAGTACATTTTTCGAAACTCTTGTTTGTTCTTCCAACGGCTGAGTCGTTGTGCTGCTTGTTCGTGTGTTAACAAGATTCACCTCTTTGAACACCAACACCTCTCCAGATGCTCGTGCCACTTCTGTCTCTTTCAGCACTTAGAGAGAGGGACGCTCTCCACACATAACACATTCTTATTAATATACAGACAATAGATCATCATATGTGATGCTTTCTGGTCCTAATGTAGAAATCAGGTTCTACTGTATATAAGTAGGTGAATTTCCTAAATTTATATTTGAAAATGCTCAGAAATGTAGAAGAACAAAATATAATAAGGAACAACCTGGTAAAACTCAACCTCTGTTATAATCTATACAGTAGGAAAGGCCAACACTTGAGAGTTTCTAAACTGTATTGCAACAGACATAAATATCAAACCACCTACATCTTCTCTCGTTTCTGTATTTTGAAGTGCCTGTATTTTGTCAACATTAGCAGTTGTGGTAACGTTATTTGTGGATAGAGCTAATACTGCTTTGTCTGGCTACTTTTGGCACATACTTCAGTTTGTTCTGCTAACAGCACAGGCTTTAAAGAATGTCAAACCCTGCATCTTGGTTAGATCATACACCACAGTCTGTTGAAACTTTAGCAGCAATCACACAAACACAAAACTGTATTTTGCAACTGAAATGTCTATTGAGCAAAATAAGAAATAATCAAGAATAAGAAAAGCAATGTCAATTTGCTCTATAAAAAATACAGTGAAAGCAACTCGAATTGGAGCCTTTCGTCTACTGTTCCACGGACAGCTAAATAAGTGGTAACATTTTCCCATTTGTTCAGCTGGTTGGAGTCAGGATTAAATGGTACAAAAATGCGCAGAGGAAGAGCCTGCTTTGAGGGCGCCCCACATCCTGCACAAAAGAGAGTTGAATTTCAGACCCTCAGCAGATCTCCTAGCAATTGCTTCCTACCGTGATTTATTATGGCAAATTTAAAGGATTCCAAAGAATGAGTCAGTTTGTGTTGGCACTCAGGACTACAGGTTCAATTACAGCCGAAGCAAAAAGGTTCTTTATTTAAACATTGTATTAGTTCTGAAATTGAATTTGCAGTCTCAAAATTTTTAAAAATGAGAGGACTCTGAAGTAATAATTTAGACTGCTTTTCAGTTCTGATTCTCCAGACCCCTAGAAGTAAACCAAACAAGATCTAGACATGTTCGTTGCCTAATGCTAGTGCTAAGCTTCAGGTACAGGGCAAGAAGTGAGTCATGCCCAGTCCTTCACATCTTGAACTTTCAGGGTAAGGTGAAATGTGAACACTTGTGAAGGAAATGGAAATTAAAACAAAGAATTGTTTTAAAACACAGGTTGTGCTCACAAATACACAGATATAAAAGTACTTCACAATCCCCTAGGCCAATTGATTCAATTGCCTGAATTACCACGGCATGACCATTTAGACCAGTGAGCTGAAAAAAAAAATCATTTTTGTCCTCACACATAAACAGTTGGAATTCTAGTATGACTGTTCTTAGCTGAGACAGAGCCACTGTTTGATGCAGCACAATTTTACTTCATTTACGGTTACAACAGGTCAGTGCTAAGAGACCAAGAACCTTAGCTGTGAAATGCTGTGATTTGTTTTTCTTGTAGCAGCTTGTGAATGTTTGCTTCATCAGTTTAACTCTTGCTGATCTTGCTGTCTGTATTTCTCCACACCATGCAAATGGCACATTAAGAAGCCATAAATCACCTCTTACAAACCTGTGTCAGTCAAACTCTGCTTTTAAATGCCTGCACACTGACATGCTGCAATGCACCACGAAGTTGAGAATTAGTGCCTTTTTCATTGAAAAGAAAAGTGCTCTTGTTAATAACATTTGTTTCAGTAATGCAAGCTTTCCACTTGATGGAATGGACAAGTCAGAGTCAATGCGACATAATATATAGGCATTTCTTTAAGCCCTGCACTTTTAGGGAAAGGGTCCATTAGAGCGACTGTAAGATTTTGCAGTAAATTATGACACTGGGGTCAAGCACTTTCATTTTATATATAGGTAATGTACACTCGCAGAAATGAAGGTTTGAGTGCAGTTCTCACAATGTTTGCAATAATGCCACAGGAAAGAAGAGCAATCGAAACCCCCTTAGTGAAACTGAGGTTGTCTCCATTCTAAAGGGTTCCAGAGAGGAGAAAGTCATCTTAAGTCTTTTCTATTTTTTTAATTTATGATTAAGGCCTGCCATACTTTTCTCTGAATTATGAGTCATGATTTGGTATTTCTTCAAAACACATACATGTATTAAGACTTATCTGGTTCAGTTCCAATGCTATATTTATGTCAAAAGCTACAGTATACTGTAGTTGTTATTTTCAGTTCATAGGCTATGTTTTATTTTTCTACTGGTTTTATAAAGAAATGTACTTTTTTAATTACATAGCAACAAATTGAGTAGTTTAGCATTAGAGTTAGATAGCAAGTTCACATATTCTGCACATTATACTACAGTATAGTGTATTTTTATCATAGTGGTACCGCATAACCAGTTTGATATCCATTTCCCATAAACCAAATGGCTGTGAGGGCACACAATAATAAGTTTTACTCTATGTTTAAGTTAAAGAAGAAAAAATAAAAAGTTGACGGAGTTTAATTAAGGTACACTCAGTAGTTTTCACCTACTCTCAGACTGTTACCTTTCTTTCTAATCTCTCTGCCGTTTTTTGACAATTATGCCAATTTTCAAGGGTCAGATATTTTAGAACATATCTTTCAATTTTTTTCTTATTATTTTGATTCAAACTAAGAATTTGGTTATGAAGATTCTGGAGTAAAATCTTAGAGGTTCTGTAAAGCTCATGGTTCATCTCACTCAGTAAACCCCTGTAATCCCCTCCTGGAACACGTTAGGTCTGTACTAGCAGTCCCTCCAAGTCAACAAAAGGGAGACTGGTCAAACCTTGGAAATTTAATCATCAGTCTAATGCTCAAAAACTGACAAAGGTTATCATGCATCTTTACTAAATGTGTGAAAATTTGAAGAACAGTAATGGCATACAGTTTGCAGCATACTGTATACTGTACCTACTTCAGGTGTTTAGAAGTGAATATTCATAATGAAAATGTTGAAATTATGTGCAGGTATTTTCACAGTTGCTCAAGTCTTGCCCTTAAGATTATGCATGAAATACAGTTTTTCCTTTTTTCAGGCAAAAGCAAAATTAAACACTGCTTTAACTGCATTGCAGAGGGCAGAGACGCTGTCTAAACTCTCAGAAAATCGTTTTACCCTATGAAGAATACTTTTGTTAAAAGAAACAGGCCTTCCTCAATTCTGTGAATATGGGCCTGTTTGTTACGTAAGTCTACAGCATGTTGATGTGGCTGTGGTGCTGGCAGCCATGGGATGATGCCTTAAACTCTTTGTAAATGTATCAGAACACAGCTCATCAGGAGTCCTTGATTTGGCAGGGTTCTGCGTACACCAAGATAGTCTGTTCTCTTTGGAAAGGTTGCATAACTAAGATTGCTAAAATTGCATAACCACAGAAAATGGGTCCTTAAACTTTAGTTTTACTGTAAGGGAGTAATTTAATATCCTTTTTAATCCTTTACCAAGTACATGTAGATCAATTGAGAGCAAAATGTCATGTACAGTGATGGCTTGGAAATCCTAGATTCAGCAGGGCGTCACTAGATCATGTGATGGACAGGACTTTACTCAAGGAAACAACAGCACTGTCCTACCCAGGACTTGAACCCATTTCCTACAAATCCAAAGCCTTAACAGCTACTAGGCACTGTTGCTTAGATTTTGTTTAGTTTCTTGTATTCAACACTGATTTACACATTTTTTATGAGAAGCAACTGTTCTTCAAATCGTGTTACGTTATGGAAAAAATATGCAGCAGAAAACACTTCTGTAGATAAAAAAATGATGTATGGAGTCCAGAGATACTGCAAGTTCTTCTCCCAAATCACAGTCAGACTTGTACATGGTACCAAGAAGTCTAGTCACTATTATATTTATTTATACTTTATAACCTTAACCACTTCCAAAAACCACATCGGTCCATTTTTTCTGTTAAATACATTACACTTTAGATTTTAGACACAGACTCCATCTACGTAAAAGGAATGAACTTTCATTGGGAATTGAATGCTGTAGCAGTTTCATTCACAGCCTCTAATTATTCTGTTTTCAGTAGTTTCCCTCCCCACAAAAGCTCAATGCAATGAACAGAAATCAGACTGCAGGTGTTACATTTAATATGGTACCAACCTTGTAACACAATTAAATGAAAACGAATGGAATTTAAAGTGAAATATCAATTTTCACATTATTGTTATCTTAGGCCCACCACTGGTCTGAAATACTTTGTTCCTTTCCCTTCCTTCCTGCAACATTTTAGAGGATCTGATACTCTCTCCTGACATATTTACTAACCCCAAAACAAAATCAGATTTAGTTTTTTTAAATCATTGTAAACCTTTAAAAGTGTGTATGTACAGTAGCTAGAGACATCATAAATGTGGAAAAGTTAAATACTAGTTGTTGTTTTATCAAATTCTTTACCCAGCTACTAATAGCAAATTTCACAGGAAGTGCTTGATAGTGGCTCCATCTCCATCTCTACTATTAAGCTACTTTATTGTCCATCTGATTTGGCTAGAATTTAAAAAGTTTAATTAGATTTAAGCCTTTTATACTTAGTTTTTATTTAAAGTTTTCATCTATGTCCAAAAACCCAAGAGAGCAAAACATATTGAGAAAAGAAATGTACTACTGTATGATGTTGAAGATTGAAAACACATCTGAGCTATAATGTTCTTCATTACTTTAATTTATACTGTAGTATTTTATATAATGGGTCAATGAAACCTGAAACAAACAGAATAGGTTTATAACTTCTGTTTGCTACTAACTTACAGTATAATTCCTCATAGTGATGGAATAACTTTGGACCTCTTACCAAGACTCAATTAGTTATACAATATATAACTAATTATATTAGTTATACAATGTTCATTAGTTATACAATAGCAGGAGATTACAGTTTGATTCTCATTTTGATATTTAAAATGCTCAACAATGGAAGACTTGCCTGTAAATGGCAAATGAAGTTAATTTTAATAACCTTAACAAAGACAGAATTTCCATGAGTTAAATGTCATCAGCATCAGAATTTACTTTTTGCCAATGAATCAAATATAAATTCTCAGTTTTTCTGTTCATGCTATAAAACTGAAATAATGAGGCTGTATGAGTCATTCTCATGGTCTGGTTGCATGTGCACAAGCACAGCCAAGTGTCAATTAACATTTCTGATCAGTACGGCAGGCAGGCCTCATCTGTTTGTTAGTTTTTGCTGATGAATAAAATGAGGCACGGCTGGCAGCTCACCTAGCAAACAATAAATAAATATTGGATAATCTAAAGTGACTACAGTGAAAAATCCTGGATGATACAATGGACGTTGACACAATAACTATCTTCAGGATCTGTGCATCTAGTCATTAATATGACACACAAAAAGATCAATCGAAGGGATTGACTTCCTTGAGCCATGCTAGCCCGGGTCATTTCCACTCTCCACATAGGCCATGCAGAATAATTAATGAATGGTGGAGCACTTGGCTTTTACTGTGTGAGTGAATATTTAGCTACAGGTAATGAGAAAAACAAAATTAAATGAATGGATTTCAGGTGGCTATGTAAACAGTCGATTCTATAAACACATTTTTGCCTTTTTATTTTAATTTTGTTAATATATACAGTAGATTGGTGGAGCATGAGACAAAAGAATGATGAAAGGAGTGGGTATTAATTCCTGCAGACACTGGAGAACGTGGGTTGTCCATTTTCTTTGCCACACAGAAACATATCTCTACTTGTTTAAAGTGCTCAGATTTCTCCCTATAAAAGCAGCAGCATTCTTTAAATGTAACAGGGATTTGCTGTACACCTTGATGATGCAAGGATCTCCTGGTCTGAACATGTCTTTGAAGCCTCTAGTCAGCAAGCACATACTGTATATGCATGCTGCCCATGTGCAGATAGTATAAAGAAGTCATTGATAAAAACAAGTTCTTCTTGTTATATCCTATCAGTCAGTCTGGACAACAGCCAGCGTGTACAGTAGCTCCTGGGGCACTAATAGGGTATACTAAACCTTTAGAAAATTGAAAACCATATTACTTCTGCTAAACCATTGCTGCTTTTATACAGCAAAACTCTGTAAGAGTCTACACTTTACATACTGTAAAAATATTTTCTTTGGAATTTATGTCTTACAAAACTGGGACTAATTTATTTTTGAATTGTACGGTATGCTCTTAGCATTGGTTTGACATATTAAAGAGATTAACAGCATAATTTTTACTTTACTTGCCTGTTGTGCCACAGTTTTTGTCTGGAGGGCACTACTGCCATTTCTAACTTTTAAGATGGGGATCCCTTGGCCGAGGTCTTTAAAAACACATTTGAACAGTTTTTGATTAAGCAAAGCTAAGCTAAGCAAAGCTAAGATCTCTGGCTATCTTAAGCATGTTCCATGCAAATAAATGCCCTATTTGGCTTGGATTCTTACTCCAAACATATCACTTAGACAGGACAGATGTAGCCTTTGCTTCTTTGACCAAATCAATTAATCTAAAATGTTATGTGATGAACTGCAAGTGGAATTAAAATTAAACATGTGAATTGTGCTACACCTTAAAGCCTGTGTATATAAAACAAGGCACAATTTTTGACCTTGACTTGTTGTGAGAAAAGGAAAGGCAAAATGTCATAAAGTAGGCCTCTCAAAAGGTAATTTTGGCCTTTCCGAGTGAAGTTAAGCAGAAGGATATTAGCCATATGTGATTCATTTGCAGTGCTATGCTTCAATTAATCTGCTCATGGTGGCAGACGCTGATGTTCAGCCGAGTGCCACCCGCAGAAGAATTATATTTCTGTGTATGACCCACTGCTAAATAATTGGAGCAGAAAATATATATTTTAAAATATATATTTGGCATCACAATGGTTCATTGCCCTACTTACTGTACTTAAATGTTGGCTAACAAGAAAGGAACTAGATAATCTTTTTTTTTAACACACACAACTCTTTTTCCTTTTGTGAGAAATATTTCCATCATTTGTATAAAAAAATACCCAAAGTATTGTTTGGGGGACTGTTACCATAACACGTAGAACTTTAAGAGGTTGAATAACTGGATGCTGACCAAAGTGACCAGATGGGACTACAGATTGCAATGAGGTTTATGGCTTCAATGATGCCATATGGAACAACCAAAGAAAAAATTAAAATAGTTATTTACAAACTATTAAAGTTTGTCCTTATTGGCATTTTTGCATTTTCTGCCAGCATTCTGAATGGAATGTTTTTTTTTACATAAATGAATAAACACTGGGATTCAAATTCTAATTTCTGTATTACTGCAGCATACATGAGAGTCAGGCTTTCTTGGACTGGTTGGTTCTTATTCCTTGAAGTTCTCACTTGAAACATTGCTTCTCTGAGATTGTTGATATTCAGTCAGGTGTTCCACAGGGTCCACTGCTTGGCCATATATACTTGCAGTTTCATGTCCTGAACTCCCAATTGGAAAAGTGGTTTGTACAGCAGATTCCAACGTAATGATACTCAAACATGTTCTATTTTTGTTAGCACATGATCAATGATACCTTTCTCATTCCTTGTGAGCCTGCTAGAAATCTACAGAAAATAATGGAGAGAGCTTCAGTTCTGATATTAAAGCTACTGTCTTCCTAGAGTGAGCTGTCTTAAGAAGACATTGAAATGTTAGTCATGTCTTTATTAATTTCAGATTAGCATACTGTTATGTTCTACATTCTGCCTTTCCTGATGCTGCAGTTTGACTACGTGCTTCCACCAGCTGTTGTGAACATTTTATGCTTATTTTTTCCACTGCCTTCTGGTGAAGCATACAACACATTTTAGGTTCTTACACTTCTTACCACTTGTTAGACCCTTGCTCTTGGCTGTTTTTATATCCAAGATAGTATTAGAGGAAAGAAAACCTTAATCTCATCATGTTTCCTTAAAAGATGTTTAACCTTCTTACAGAGGTAGGGCATGTACTGTAGTCTCAATTTTGAATCTTGATTGGGGCTTATATTACATAGGCGTACCATCACAACTGAATCATTTAAATTATGCTTGAAAACGTGCTTGTTCTTCCCTACTTATTGATAGTTAAATTGTAAAGTGAATTGAGGCTCTGCTTTATTTGCTCATTACAAAGTGCAAAAGAAAGTGATTAACCATGGAGATTAAAAAACAACATTTTATCTACTGTACATTCTATTTTGTATTTGATCAAAACAAGCTTCTACAGCCCTTAAGATAATTGAGTGGAAATCAAGTTTGGATATGGGTATTACAATGTGTGGTTATTACTTGCAGTTTTTCTATTGTACAATTACAAACAACCTAGGAATTACGAGAGAAAATTTTTCTCTGACTGTCCAATTGCGCAGATCTTCCATGCTTCTTAACTAAAGTGAGGACAAATAATGTTTCAAATAAAAGGAAATAAATAGTATTTGTTAAGTTGAAAATTAAGGCTTTAGTTTTTCAGCTTAATATCAGAAGATATTTTAACTCAATCTCCCATCCAACCAACAAAGATTTTGAAGATCTACATCTATAACATTTTATATACCATTTTCTTTCATGTTTTAAATGTAAAAAGTGACATACAGGTATTATTATTTTATTAATGCTTATCAATACGATACTTAGGTTAGGTCCCTTATATAATGAATTAAGGGGATATTATATTTAGTTGTTTTTACTCTAGAACTTCTATAAAACAGAACTGATTGATCAAACACAGTACATCACATTAATGTACTATCAACACAGTACATCACATTAATTTACAATCACATGAATGCACCAATACCATCACATTATTTGTACCTTTCATCATTTGCCCGTCCACCCATAATCAATTATCCATTTATTATCAGACAGCATATCCCTGCTGAGGCTCATGGCACCTCAGAGCCTACCCTGGAACCCAGGGCTACAAGGCAGGATTCAATCTGTACAAGACGCCAGGTCACCTCAGGGCACACACTGGCACACACAATGAGAGACAACATGTCTCTTGAAGGTGAGAGGAAACTGGAGCAGATGGGGGAAACCCCACATGACCACATAAATGTTATGCTGTTCTGATGCCCCATGCATTTTCCCTTCATTTGTAACAGCAAAGGTAGTTGTGCATGAAGTGTTTTGATTACAGGAAAAATTAAAATGCAAACTTCAGATGTCAAACTGCATGCTGAGCCAAGTGTTTGTAACACATCCACCATATTGTTAGGTTTGGAGATTTTAAAAAAAAATAGAGATTTCCTTTGGATGTAGACCTCCTCCTTTTTTTTTACACAGATTAAAAGTATATAACACTTTTCAGATAGCAAATTTGGTATTTCAAATGCTGTTGATTTTGAAAGTATCAAATTAATATAAGAACAGTGATTAGCATCACCATCATGTGAACACCTTCATCAACTCCAAAATAATAGGTCTAAATTACAGAAGAGGTAAGACAAAAACCCAAAGGTTTAGATTAAGGACTTATAGAATTTAAATACAATTTGGCAACTTTGATAATTCACTGACATGCTAAGGTATTTAGACTTTAATCAGTTCATAAAGACCGGGAAATGGGGTCATAATGCCAAGTTATTTTTCTTAATTAAATCCTCCTGTGGGAAGCAGAGTTGAACAAATACAAATGGTTGATATGAAACCTTAGAAGTGCATTTAGTGGTATGGTTCTCCCCACTTTTTAAAGTAAACAGAATTTAGATTTTTTCCCTTATTTTTACTTACTCATACGGACTACACAGGTCATCCTCATTCTTGAGCCCACGGAAGAAGAAAGGCTTTGAAAGAAGAAAGCCCTCCACAATTGTGGTCGACCTAATTACATGTACTGGTCCAACAGCCCTTTTAGTTAGTTCGAAACTTAAGGAGGGGCAATTCACAAATCCTAAATTAGGATTAAATCTTTGATTTTAACTAGCTGATAATTGAAAGGTCACTTTAAAGCCCGTTACTGTACTGTATGTACCCATCCAGAACTTCACATGTAGACATTTTGCACCTTTGGATAAATACATCTAATAATAATTCTGTTGTACTAAAACTGCCCTGCATGTACTGTATGTACAGTATAAAATGTTTAATGATGAGGCAAATTGCAGACATCAAGCAGATAAAATCAGTTTAATAAAGATGTGATGTTTAGCAGCTTTAGAGGAAAACGTTCTTAATTTTAACACATGCAATACATGTAGTGTAACCTTAATCTTGAAAAGCTAGGTCACTTGTGGAAATCTTACAAGATTGATGAAGATCAAAAATTGACAATGATATAAAATGTATTGTTGTGTTCAAGGAATCTTAAAGTTACTATATTAATTATTGCCTCCTATATTAGAAAGGGACTTCCATCACCTCAGGAACCAGTAGAGATGGAATTGCTCAATAAACAGGGTACAGAGGTATTTGTACAGCTGTAGTGATATCTAGCTAGATAATAACTCTAATGTGAATGGAGCCCAGATGACTGACCACCATTAGGCTAGATACTTTCAGAAGTTCACCTGCCACTTAAGTGTACAAGTAGTATTCTTGAAAAAAAGACAGAATATAGCAGTAGAAAGAAGAAAATGGCAAGAGGGAAGAATCAACAAGCAAGTTACAGCTTACAATCTATTTTTACCACTGGAGTCCTCCATGGTGAACTGATGCCTACCAGCTATTGGGCAATGAATGGACAAGTTGTAGTTTCAAATTGGTGGAACAATTTAAGTTTCCTTTTTAAAGTATATTGATCTATCCATTTTCTAACTACTTAATTTTATACACAGTCGCAGAGGAGCGCAAGCCAAGCAATGGGTGCAAGCTGGGATACACCCTAGATGCCAGTCCATTGTAGGGTACACACAAATACAGACACACTCACACCAGCACAAGTTTTCCCGAAAGCCAATTAACATACTGTACCAATATGTTTTTGGACTGTGGCAGGAAACTGGAGTACCTGGAGGAAACCCATGCAAACATGAAAGGTACTGTACATACAAACTCCAAACAGACAGCACCCCAGGTCCAGAATATAACCCAGGGCCTCAGGGTTGTGAGGCAGCAGTGCTAACCACTATTGTACTGTGATGCCCTTTTAGAAACTAACAGCTAAAATTAGTCATCTATTTGACATTATTTTGTGTATTTGGATGCTTTTATTTTGGATTATGGATCAGAATTGCTGCTAGCGATTTCAGCTTATTAATACCAGCTCCGAGTGTAATAGGATGATCAATGTTTAGGATGTATTGGAGTATGTAGCATATAAAGCACTGAGCTCTAAAAAATCTCTGCATTGGTAAATAATTTCCTGTAAATACTACTTTCAGTGTTTTGTGTTTCAGTTAGGAATTTGTTTTGTAATAAATACCCGTTTTGTAATCTACAGTATAAATAGCTTACAAAGCTATTTATTACACAGCTATAAAGGACCTGTTTATTCCTCTACCCCCATATTGTGCATGGAAGATTAAATAAACTTTGCACTCAGCATTACATGAAAAGTGAGTGTATTATTAGCTTTATAAATTTATTGTAGTGAAGTGTCAGGAATCTGTTATTTTAACTAAACATTTAAACTATTACCTTACCCCCCCTTTTGTAAAACTTTTTAAAGAAAAAGGTCTCCTACTGTGCAAGTAATTTAGAGTTCATTAACTGGAAATAATAACAGTTCAGTAAGTCCATTCAGTCTGACATCCCTGCTGCACCGTAGGAAGCAAATCCATGAAACATCATACTGATGCTCAGTATTATGAAACTATAATTTGAAAATGGTGGAGAGATTTTAAATTTACTTTAGTCTTCAAATATGTTCCAAGGAATTACTTACACAGGCAATTGATATAATAAAAATATGCAGTTTGCTTTTTTGTCTGATAACACATAGACATACTACTAATGCATTTAGCATGAAGTTCAACAGACTGGGATATTGTCACATGGACTTTTACTCCTAAATTCCATTAACATCATTTCCCACTTAGAATATTATGAAACTAGATATTATTCCTACTGGGAAACATTCAGAACAGTTGTTTTATATTATGAGTTTATTTTGCCTTCCAATATGCAGTACTTTATGTATCAGTTTATTTATTTTTAAAAATGTTAATGTAATGGAAGTCAACAGCTTCATGAATTACACCTTTTGTTCATAATGCAAGGCTATGCTTTCAACATGATACAGGTATTCAAGCGAGCAGTGATTTCATTGCACTGTAGCTCTGCTGACATATACTGTAAAATGCCATCCAAGTAACAGCAGAAGGTGTAAGGTCTCCGTCATGCAAACAGGAAGTCCTCCAGGGAGAATCTTACTTGTCAGGTTGGCTGTAAGACCAGCAGTCACACACAGCAATGTCTTTGCAAATCAAATGCTTTGTTGAAGAATGTCACTGTAAAAGACCAGCCTTTCATGGTGATTTTAATTTTCCCAATGAATTTCAGACAAACCTGAAAAGCTCAAACGAATACCTGGAGGGGGTGGAAGGGTGGGTTAATAGTCTTCATAGACAGTGCCTTTATATTAGGCAGCTACAGAAAATAACCACCTCATGAACAAGTGACACAATTCATAAAAAGAAAATCCTTCTTCTTGCTTCATCCAGTTTCACTCTGTTGCTTTGTTTTGCTCAGAGCAGGATTTTGAAGACTTGGATCAGGTTACATTATATTTTCGTAAATTCAAGACCAAAATTATACACTTCCATTATTGCATCTGTCATATCTGTGAATGACATTGCCTTCAGACTTGGAAATATGTTGGTTGCTTTCAATTTGAATTCTTTCTAGGGCAGTGATGTTATGGTACTTTTGTAGCCGGGAGCCCAAAACTGTACACAGTATACTAGATACTGTTAAACGCTAAGCTAATGAATCCCCTTTATACAAGAAAAAATCACAACACTAACAACACACTGTTCTGAACTGCTGCCTGTCTTAACACACACAATAGCACACAAACTTGCAGAGGGAAGGTGAACACAGCAAATGGAAACTGGCTTCTGTAGAGTTCTGCAGAGTTCATCTTAAATCCAGAAGAGTTTCATTTTTAAAAACAAATGAAAATATTGATCCTTTTAAATAGTTAAATGGATCGGGTGAGAATAATATTAAAAATGTATTTTCTGATGTTTTAAAATAACTGGTTAAGATTCATGCTGTTATTGTTTATTCAAGAAAAGAAATATCTTACATCCAATCTTTGAACTCTATACTCTGAATAGCCAGAATATGAGCTCTCTACCAAATGTACAAAGCTAAGACTACATCATAAACAAATGTATTAATTCTTAAATACAGTACTGTATCTGTGTGTTATCTGCACCTTCATTTATGGATATATCATATATGTTAGCTGAGAGAAATTTCAACTTATCATAATAACAAAAAAATAAGATAAAAGTATATGCTGTATGCAAACATCTGCTCTGTTTTCTAATGTTTTTATTATTTTTTAGATCATTTATTTCCTCACATAAAAAGAAGTAAAATATTGATTATTTCATTCATGTTTTGCACAAATACATCATTAAAAAAAGTAAATTTAAATTTCATTCAGAATTATGAGGAAATGTGGAATTCTTTGGATTAAGTTAACACAACAGCAACACTGTGCTAATTGAACACAGATAAACCACATTCTGGTTATGTTTGCAGTGTGAGTTCTCCATCCAAGATAACTGAATTTGATCTTTAATTCAACATTTTCCTCATTTATCCAAATGACATATTGTTGCCAATGACAGTTACCAAGACACAAAGCTTTGCAAGTCAAGGAAAATAAGAGAAATATAGAGCTACTGGGGATATCTCTGCTTTGGACATCCTTTATTTAACCTCAAAGAGGATATTTACTGCAGATGTAACTTCAGAAAAGCATCCCATCTTCTAAACAACAATTCACTTCCTGACCTTTCCCTGCATATCTGTCTGTGCCTGCTGACTAACAGAGCCCTTTGTGTTACCCGTCACTGTTTTTACAGCTTGATACATGCATGGGACACATCCATCTGGAGTAACCCAGCAGTCCATTTCTTCTGAACAATATTTCACTTCTGACCGAGTGAACTACTGATTAAATAAATCGAAGGCTGATTGAACACTGCCTCTTTTTACTTTCTGCACTCAACAAACATTTTTTTTCTGTGATCTCAAGAACGGGTTTTGCACTGGAGATCTGGACATTTATGTGAATGATTGGCTTTTTAGTTTTCTGTTAAAGTTTCCCAAGTCTTTCTCCTTAATGAGGATAAATGTATGCAAAGGCTTAAAAATATTAGATTTAGACGTCTGAATTTGGATGATTAGTGTTAGACATATTAATCCTTTAAACAAATCCCTTGCTAGGTGTTTCCAAATTTATATACATGACTACAGAATGTTGTCTATTTTTAAAAGTGTTTACTGTGCAGCCAAATGTCATTTTCAAAGACTGAAATTAAATTAAGTTTTAAATAAATAAGAAAATGTGACACAAAACTAAATGATTTTTGGCCTTGTCACTGCATTCCTTTGTTAGCTGTCATTTCCTGATTAGATTATTCTGTTGCATAAAGACATAAACTGCATTTCCTATTAAACAAGAGGCTTAGACACTGCATGAGGAATTACTTAACATATTCAAATGCTGAATATGCTAATTGAATATGTTGCAAAATTTGTTTGGGAAAATTTTCTGCATTGTGCAGAATCACATGATACAGTGGAGTTCATTATTTGAGTGGTATTTATCTGTGAATGTTTATGTGAAGAGCTTGATAAGTTGTTTGATTCACCAAGTATTTCTGAAGCAAATGTGTGGTGAGAGATATATGATGAGTGATAATATTTATTCTTTCTGCATTGAAAATGTCAGTATGAAGTACGATTGCTATTTACAGATGTCATAAGAAAAAGAAGGGAAGTTGTTTAGCAAATAATTTGTTATTTTCATTAGGCATTATTTAGAAATGATTATTGTAGGTTTTATTGTAAAATTTATTTTTTCATGCTAATCCTGACATTTACGGTCACATATTCCAATTGTGTTTTGTATCAAAGTCCCATATTATGCCCTTTTCTGAATTATTTGATAGTAAACTCACACATGGTATTTAAAATAGGTTGCAATTAGAAGAACCTATTGTTCTCATCACTCACCTTCATCTTCGTAGTGTTAAAACTGTAGAACATGACACACTTGAATCACAATTATTTATTCCACACCAGTACTTTGCAATCTTAGTCCTTGTTAATAAACAGACTGTTGATGTAGTGGATGTTAAGAAAAGCATTAATGGAGAACTAAATTCTTGACCTCAGATAAGAGATAAAAAATAAGAAACCAGACATGGTGAAATGGGAATAAATTAAACAGCTGTTTGGTATATAAAATAATAGGGTGGCATGAAAAAATGGACAAAACTCAGATAAGATAACACAAATTTCTACAATACATTCTCTATTTAGTTTTTAAAGAGGTAAAATTAATTATCCTACTATACTGTTTGTAAATACATTTACATATTAATACACTTAGTACTATATTCAATAAATTACACTGTACTTACAGTAAATTGAAACCTACAATACACGTTTGGAAATACCACAGATGCCTTGATATCTTTTTTCAAACTCATAATAAAATGTTAGTAAATATGACAAATAAAATATATAAAAATGATGCAAAGAAGTATTAAACAAAATGTTATGTTATGTCTTCTTTTTACATACTGTACTATTTACACCGGGAACCAGTAGCCAGATGAATACTTGAGATCAGAAGCTCTTTATGTGCTAGTAAAATTACAGTATATATGTTTTTTTTTTTTTAGTTTTCACTATTGTGTACTCACAGCACAGAACATGTGCCTTGCCATAGCAGCTACTGGGAAGAACCAATGTCATCTGGTTTCATTTTGGAAGGTCTATCATAGCTCATAGGAGATGAGACCGTTGTTTACTTGTTGATGTGCACAGGATATGTCAATCATAATCACATTGAACATTTATTATAAAGCTTAGCTCTTGCTTTTCAATGGCCATTCAACATTCAGGGTGTCAAGATCCTCAGCTGGAATACAGTAATTATTCTAAAGAAAGGTTTAAAAATATGCATTTTCTTTCACTGTAAAAAAGCTTTGTTCATTTCTTCATTTGTGAAGAAATACAAATTAAGTTTTTACCTGACGTGACTACCTAAGATAGTCAATAGGTGCCATAGCATACACTAGTGAGCTAGAAAAATATCCCTGTACACTACTGCCACCTTGATATAATGTCCTGAATTTGCAGCCCTCCACCTGCTCTCTGTCTTACACTTCATAGCAAATAGGTTTACCGCAAGTAAAGAAAACATGGAAGTATTATATGAGATGGGCAAACTATATGCAAATTGCAATTCCTACTGTGACCATAATACTGCCAGAGATTTAAATAAATTATTCAAAAAGACTGAAGATTATTGTACATACTGTAACTGCAACAGAAAAAGAATCCTTTTCCTATTTCACTTGTGTTCAATATTTATGAATGATACCTCAGATACATTATAACAGGCAGTAACACTAGGATGGTGACAATTTGCAAACTGAAAAATATTCCAGCTGATTTTATATCCGTGCCTTATAAAGAATGTATGCAGTATTGTTGTAACTTTAATATTTTATTTCTCAACTTTCAATCAGGTCCATATTCCTCCATCTAAATTTTCTGATATCACAGTTTTAACTTGAATCTATTTAAAGATTATAAGCAGGTTCTTGCCTGTCCATGGGTCTCATAAGCACTTATATAATTAATATGGAACAAGCCAGAGTCTGAATGAAATTTAATTTTGTCTATTGAGAACAAAAATGACAGCTGTGGTATTTGGCAGGCAAACATGTACCCAAAAGGCACTCAGCATGCCATAAAAAATAGCAAAATGTGACAAATGTAGTACAACTGATACATTAAACTATAGCTTCAGACAACAGGTTGACTATCTTTCTGGAAATACTGTATATCTAATTTATAATCATAAGGCCATGCAGGCTGTTCTCTGTATAGAACATGCATCATCATCAGTTAAGAGTCTGGCATTCCCTCTTGTCATTTGTGACTAATGATTGCAAATTGATAAGATCGATCAATCATGCGTGACATAATCAGCATATCGCATTTTAACCATAGGCCATCCATTAAGCCATCTTCTTGCCATTAATTTGATGTCAGTCAGGCATCTACATAGATAGGATAGACATAACAGTAATTCAATTGCAATAGCCAATATTAACCAGTTTTCATGCAATGCTTATTGTATATGCTAATCTTGCTGGAAAGAAACATCAAGGTCAGGCAAATATCACATGCTGTTGTCACTGGTGCTCTGAAGAATAAAACATGAGTGTCCAGTTTATTAAGCTGTCCTTCATTGTACCATAAGGACAGACCCAGCTACGCTCTCAAATATTAAAATCAAATCTCAGATTCTTCAGTGAAGTACCTGGGAGCCTTTGGTTTACATATACAGTATAACCCTTGAATTTAGTCTTTTGTTTATCAGGTAATGGGGGTATAAACAAGTCAGATCAGACTGCCTACAGAGTCATGAGTCGTATCCAAATGATTTTAGTCACTAAATCTTGTTCTGAGCTATGTGAGAAACCAGAACAGGGAGGAGAAACTATCCCTCACTGGGCCCAGTCCCTACTTCGTGAACTTGCTATTCTGTGTTCAGTAAAACAGAGAGAAAAAACAGTCGTTTCTTAATTTTGCAAAAAACTGAACACACGGACAGAGAAACTGTTTTTGTCATATCACATCTTCTTGGACTGATTAATTTAATAAAACATTACCAAGCCTTGCTAATTCTGAAGATTTCATTAAGGGAGCGTTTCATCTCAGCAGGGCTCTGCCTCAGAGTTTGGAGCACATTAGAACTTGCAGATACTAGGCATCGCAACAATGCTGTTGGCCTGTTTTTTTATTATTTTATGAGCTTTTTTCATTTTGAAAAAAAAGAACATCCACCAGTCTTACTCCAAGTAAAAAAATAACAGAATAAAACATTAAACTAGTAGTTTTATAATGTAAAGTAGTGGCCAGAAGTACTTACAGTATAAAGCATACAAAATAAAGAATTTACATTTTCATCAGTGATGGGAGAACTATGAATGTATTATACTCATTTCTAAAGTACTTCTTGCCTACTGTAGCTCACTTACCTGTACAGTACATTCACAGGAAAAATATATTTTTATTTCTGTAATTCATAGCAGAGGTACAGTATGTGATTCAATCAATTGCAGATCTTTCTGTATATTATTTATAGATATCTTTATAAGTGAAATTACTCCATGCCATCCAAAAAATTACAAACACATCACTTTATGGCAGCTATTTTGCTATAAAACAAAAGCTGATTAAACGAGTATATCCAAATGCCCAAATCACACGTCCAGAAAAGGAACATTTAAAACCTTAGAACTACACATATCCTTCTCTTTCAAGAAATTAACATTACTGCTAATAGATGAGTATCTTCAAATTCATTCTATCACAAGCAGTGATAAATACATGAAAATACAATAACTTGCAATGAATGAACGTGCGATCTTGGTGGTTTAGGACAGGCGTTTTATTTACTAACACCTTTAGAAAAGTGGTGAGGGAAATTAAACGGATTTCAGAATTTGTTTTCCCGAGGTTATTGACTTACTTTTTCAAAATATTTTTTTCTTTTTACCAGGAATAACTTTTTACCAAAATTAGTTTGGAGAACAGGAATAAAAGTGCTTAGTTCCCCAAAAATGGCTGCTGACCACTCACTGATGTCTCTGCTTCGACAAAGGAGCACTCTCCACTCTGTACGGGTGGGAGGGACGGAGTGAGAAACAGAGAGAGAGAAGACAGCAGCAGTGAGATCGCTATCAGCTGAATTCATTACTGTAAACATCTCCCAGGGGTTTCGAGGGGAAAAGGCAAGTCTAACATTGGCAATAAACTATCAGATGTGAAACATTATTACCGGAGCATCGGGCAACAGTCGCAGGGAGCGCACGCATACTGCTTGGGACACACGCACGGAGCAGGAGCAAGAAGTCTAGATAGGCTTTTCCCCTAATGTGATCCTTTAATCTCTTGAAGGAGCACGGAGCGGAGAAGAACTGAGGCAGAGAGTGGTTCCCGTGTTGAAAGGCGGGGGTAAGGCACGGAGTCGGGGCTGAGTGTGGGCTTGTAGAGCCCTCCGCTGGACTGAGCAAGCATGCAGCCTGAGGGACTGGGAGCCGGTGGGCTGCGCGGAGCGACCCCGTCCTCGCAGAACAGAATACCGCTGGAGCGCTGGGATCTGTCAGGCGGCTCCACCGCATGAACTGTCTGCTGACAAGAAGGAAGCCTGCAAAAATCCGGGGAAGTGCACGAAGTGGAAAAGGAAGGGATACAACATGAAGAGGATTAAAGCACCGTTTAGGGTAATTGCTTACTTTAAGGCACAATCACGTATTTGTATAATTATTCCCATTAATTTACTTTTTCTGTATTAAGAGATTGGGATGAGTGGGGGAGGGAAACTGTAAACAAATAAACTTTTTAAAAGGGTACAAAGGACCCTTATATGCATTTGTATATTTATTTAGAGAATAACAAATCTCTGATAAACCAAACTGATAAAGCAGGATTTGTATCACCAACCCAGACTGTACATATTGTGGAAAAACAGGATTTCCTTTGGCTGCATCTTCTATTCTATAAATCTGTGCAGACCTTCGGGGGCATTTTAAAATATCACAAATGCTCACTAAATTATTTTCAACGTGTAACGAGCAGTTGGTTGTGCATTGTTTTAAATATGAATACATTGGATTCATTTATTAAATTAACAGCACAAAAACACCAATTGATCTTCAATATATCTTGAAACGTGAGTTATTAATATTTCAGTGGCATGTTTAAACTGTTTTGTGTTTGTCACAGTAACGTGAAGTATGACACCCAATCACTCTTCGTAATGTGCTGTATCATAATTCTGCGGCTGAAAGAGCTCATTCAAATGAACATCTCTGACTGCGAAGTCTTTAAAATTCACCTGGTGTGCTCCCCGCCATAATATGGTTGATAATCTTTGACTTTTAACTGCATTTTGAATGTTTAATCTATTTTTTAATCCTGTTTCAGTAGCGGGCGTATCAACATGTACATTTAGGTCAAACAGGTACCAGGTGCTAGAAACTAGAAATGAAACGTCTCCAATTTCGAAACTAATAACCTATTGTCACAGAATAGCTTTATAAATTAGAGATAGCATTTGAACAAGAACAAATGCGAATGTACTTGATGCTGAGATTATGATTGATTGAACTGTTTCATGGTATTTATTGACAGTTTTGCAGGTTGACAATATTATCATAATATATTTCCTATTTCCACGGTTATGTTTTTTTATGTTAACAGGGGAAAAAAAAGACTAAATCCTATGATGGTTTTATGTAAAATAATTCAAATTGCACAGTATTATAATTTAAAGACATTGAAATACATCTTGCCTTTTAATATTATGGTGCCATCTTAAACAGTAACTTATACTGTTAAAAAATCAGTAGTCAAGTGTATGAAATGATAAAGAAAGACTCACATATTCATATTTTCAGAGGTTTAATTTGCAGTTCGTTTCACCTATCTCAATATTCCCATTTGTTACATTAAACTCTTGTCATTCCTGTTGTTAAGGGGTCGATACAAGTCCAATTTTAGTATTTATTCAGTTTAAGAAAATAAGATAATACAGTTTAAATAACAACAAAGTTTAAATGTAACAGAAAATGTTTACGTTTGTAAGTTGTAACCTTAAAATTATATTTTTTCCCTCATCTGAGGTGTGATGCTGTAGCCTATAAGACTGTAACATCACCTTTTAAATGTAAATTCTACAATGTGAACTTAGTCTTACAGCCACAGTTTGGAGTGGACTGTTATGCAAGTTTTGAATATTGGGTATTGTAATATTGTGACCTCAGTGCTTATGAAGAAACAATTCATATTGGTGGTAACTGCCTGTGCACTATTAACAGCAGAAATACTTTCTAGTCTTAGTTTAGTTGACTTTTGGTTGTCTATAAAACTAAGCTTTCATTTTGTTAGCAGTTTATAATGAGCTGCCTTCTGCTCACCGGTCTATAAAGTCCAGTCATACTGGAAACTGTTGACTTGGGCACAAAGCAGTGCTATCTGTGTAATTTTGACTTCTCTGTAAGAGTATATGAGTGGAATATGTGTATATTCTACAGTGTTTATTTTTTATGTTATATAATTAACATACTTACAGAAGTCATATGTAAATGATAGTTTGTAGTCATTCGGAAGTGACTTTCTTCTGCATTTCCTCTTTAACATTTTAATCTGCTTCTGGTATTAACGCGTTTTGGAATACTAAAAGAGGACAGCTTGTCTTTGAATGCCATTTAAAAATTAATACCTTATTTAAAATGTTTTGTACTAGAATTTTATTAAAATAATGTTTACAACTACTGTAAATCACAAACAACACTAATGATGATGAAAACCATTTGTTACAATGCTTGTGACAGTAATAGTATTCTAAAGCAGTCAAATGTTAAATTAATTAACCAGTATCTAATAAAAAAAAGTTTTAAACAAGTTCTCATCATCTATATTATCCACTAGATGACTGTTATTGGATTTTGTTTTTAATTTGTATTATTTTGTTTGTCTTAGATAAGTTCCATAATAACTTTAATCCATAAAAACAGTTAGGAGCAGTTTGCTTTATAATTGGCATTATTTTTTATTATTTCACAGGCAGTTTTGTGCTTTAAACCTTTAGAGCTCTGAACTCACAGATATAAAAAAAAATGGTTCCATTTTTTTTTGTATGAAGCCACATATTGTATAAAGCTAATGTAGGTTAACTGGAAAAACCAGCAGGGAAAAAGTGAGGTGAATTCTGTGGAAATAAAACTTTCAGTGAAGATGACATACTCTGTTGATTTCCTTTAATTAATGTCCCTTTTGCTATTATTTCCTGTTGAAAACTTCTCTGCATGTAGCTAGAACACAAATTAGGATAACTACAGTAGAATGTGAGCATTTCTGAAGTCCGAAGCTTTGGAAAACTATTAATCTTATTTTTATTTTATTGAAACAGGTCTCTGGATCCAAATGTCAAGTCCAAAGGAGGCTACTTCTGTCAGAGCGCAGCAGTGTGTGACGAGTGAGTGAGAGAGAGGGAGTCCTGCATGATAAACCTGCTGAGTATTTCCAATGTCTCCCTGTGCTGCATGATTTTAAATTGGCCCTTGCTTGGCTGAAAGCGAAATGTGATGAGCTGCGCTATCATCTGATATCCAAGCATGGATGGAGGCAGCCAGAAGAGCAACGCAAGTTAATGAGACCATTGCTCTTGTATTTGGAGCTTAGGACAAGCAATTATAGAAGGATTACCCCCGACTTCTTCCATATAGCATACTTACCAGCAAAGTAAGCATCCACCCAGGCTTTTAAAGACTTTCTTTACAGTGGATTCTTTTTTTTTACAAAATTGCAAAGTTCCAATTATCTTAAGAAATGGAGTTACATGCTCGATTCTGGAATAAAGACTGGGCTACGTTTCTAAAATCATGGGTAACCATATTACTGGGTCTCCAAGTACAATTTTATAGGGCTGCCTCTTGTCCAGAGGAGTGCCGCTGTGATAAAACCTTTGTTTATTGCAATGAACGGAGTCTGACATCGGTTCCTCTTGGGATACAGGAGGGTTACAAGACACTCTACCTCCACAACAACCAAATCAATAATGCTGGATTCCCTGTTGAGCTGCACAACCTTGCTTCAGTGGAAACAGTGTTCTTATATGGTAACCAGCTTGATGAGTTTCCCCTTAATTTACCCAAAAATGTGCGGGTACTTCACCTGCAGGAAAATAACATCCAAACCATTTCCAAGGCAGCCCTGGCCCAGCTGTCAAAACTGGAAGAGCTGCACCTGGATGATAATTCCATCTCTACTGTTGGAATTGAGGAGGCTGCCTTCCGGGAAGCCGTTAGCCTTAAGCTGTTATTTTTATCAAAAAACCACTTAAGCAGTGTGCCAGTTGGATTGCCGCTGGATCTAGAAGAGCTCCGTCTTGATGAAAACAGAATTGCTCTCATTGCAGAGGAAGTGTTTCAAAATGTCACAAAGCTCAAGCGCTTACTTCTGGATGGGAATCTCCTAACAAATGAAGGAATAGCCAAGGGAACTTTCAAGGCTTTAGTAAATCTCACAGAGCTGTCCATGTCTCGAAACTCTCTTACCACTCCACCCTCTGACCTCCCTGGTGAGTTTTTAGTGAAACTCAACTTGCAGGATAATCAGCTGAATGAGATCCCCGTGACAGCCTTCTCTAACCTGCATCAGCTAGAGAAATTGGATATTTCAAACAACCAGCTGCAGTCCCTGACACAGGGGGTCTTTGATGGCCTTACAAACCTAAGGCAGCTCACTGTTAGAAACAACTTGTGGTACTGTGACTGCAGGATTAGATGGGTAACAGAGTGGTTAAAGTCTCTACCAGCACCTCTTAATGTACGCGGATTTATGTGCCATAAGCCAGATAAGGTCCGTGGCATGGTAATCAGAGAGCTCAATCTCAGTCTGATCCCATGCCCCACAAGCACCACATCTGAGCCACGGCTCACCCGCATACCCACAGAGGCCCCTCCTTCTACACCCCCCACGAGACCAACTGCAACAGCACCAGATCTGTCTCCCACACCTACAACCCCATCTCTGCCCACAGCAGGCGATGAGCAGAGGACTAAGCTCCCTCCCCAGGACCCTCTGCAGATCTCTTTTAGTTTTGTCAATGACACCTGCATTCAGGTAAGCTGGATGTCTGTCTTTTCAGTCACTGCGTACAAGGTGTCTTGGGTTAAAATGGGGCACAGCTTGACAGGAGATGTTGTGCAAGAAAGAATGGTCAGTGGGGAACGACAGAGACTGAGCCTGGTGAACCTGGAGCCTAAATCCACATATCGCATTTGTATAATCCCTTTAGATGCTTTCAATAACTACCACCCTGGAGACGATACAGTATGTTCAGAGGCTACCACCAAACCTGCATCATTTAGCTCTAATAATAAGGCCACTGGCCCAGAGCAGGCCACTCAGCAAAACCCCAGCTCCCCTTTCCTCCTGGCCGGTTTGATAGGAGGGGCGGTGATTGTTGTTCTGATCGTTTTGTTAAGCATATTCTGCTGGCACATGCACAAGAAGGGCAGGTACTCCTCTTCCAAGTGGAAATACAACCGAGGAAGACGAAAAGATGATTACTGTGAAGCAGGGACTAAAAAGGATAATTCCATCCTCGAAATGACTGAAACAAGCTTTCAGATAGTCTCCTTAAATAATGAACAGCTGCTCAAAGGAGATTTCCAGATACAACCAATCTACACCCCAAACGGGGGTGTTGGCTTCAGAGACTGCCAGCTAGGTAATAATAGCATAACATACTGTAAGAGCAATGTCCCAGATGTGGACTGCTGCCATACATGATAGTTTTGAGACCACATTAGGACCTTTGTACTAATAATACAATTGAATACTGTATATAAGCATACAGTATATATTTCCAAGACCTGTCCACTATGTAATTTATACTGTTGGCTATTATGTGGAAATCTGCTATCTTTTTTATTCCTTAGTAAACAAAATGCAAATTGTTTTATAATTTGTTGGTTTTCAAGTTGTATTAAGTACTGTACAGATGAATTTGTACAATCAAGCCTTCTTAGCTTCTTCTTACAGAAGATGTTCTCTTTTAGTTTTAGTATTTACATGATATCGATATTGGGAGACTTTCTTAACCACAGAAGCATAAAATGCGCCTTTTACAGAATAATACTTGGACCTCTTCATGCTACACATGAAAAGAAGTACCTGCTAGATATAAATATTGATGGTTAAACGTAAGAAAAAAATCCTTTCTAGGGGCTAATGGAAAATAAACAGAAAGTAGATCATACACTGCATAAAACATGCCAGTGGTTAAAATCAGAAAAGAAAGAGAACAAAAGTCTGTGATAATATTTCCTGGATCCTTAGTAAATCCATAAGAAAAGGTGTCATAATAATCTTAATCATTCTAAATATTAGAATCCAATAAAATAAACCCGTGTGTATATTTGTATGCCTGTTGGTATTTCATGGACCACTAGATGGCACTGTCAGCAGCATTGTATCAGTCTGTGGCAGAAGGGCTGCTGAGGCAATGTGATAAAGGGGCTTCCTGACTGTTTAGCTGGTTGTCATGTTTGTTAGCTTTCTGAATTTGCTTGGGGAATGTGGTTTTCTGACCTAAAAAATGTCAGAAAAGATCTTGAATGGTGGACTGGTTCAAACAACAGTGAAGGTATGCTCGTCTCACATATAACAAATATTTATTATTATATAATATTCATTTTCAGCTTTTCAGTTTACTGTTTCTATTTTGATTTTTTTTTTCAGTTTCTTGTGAACATAAAAGAAAATTAGCTTTTTTTTTAAAAGAACATTTTGAGTCATGATGTTTCTAAAAGTCTGTTATAATATACACCTTTATGTCAAAATAGTGAGTAGGGTGATTAAGATTATTATCTTGTTGGCTTTATTTTAGCTCAAGCTGTTTAAGATGCCGAAGAAGAGAAATTGTGCTCACATAATGAAACAGTTAATTCAAAAAAGGATAAATGTGGATGCTGTAGGAAAGCTTAAACCCAGAGATACAAGAAGAGACAGGGGCCTTCAGATCAAAAGGGCTGTTCACACTAAGCAGATGTGTTAAAGGTAACAGGTACAGTATAACATAGTATTTGATAGTGGCTGTGATGGATAATATTAATTGTCCACACTTTGGGTGAGGTGGAAGTGATTAATACATGATCAGACTAATAGACAATAGCAGATATTCTTCTAATTATAAAGCTGCATACAACATATCACTTCCTAATTAAGCTCATACATATGTCAATCAAACAAAATGTGTGTGATTGAGAGGAATGCAATTTTACGCAATGACAAGGATACTTTAAATATAGTTCAGGTGGGTAGCTGCGTCAGCATGCGTAGGCTGCAAAGGAACAAGTAATAAGTTTATTCCATGCTGAAAAAAAGAAGAAAGAGAACACAACGTTTCGGCCGTGGAGCCTTCTTCAGGTGTCACCTGAAGAAGGCTCCACGGCCGAAACGTTGTGTTCTCTTTCTTCTTTTTTTCAGCATGGAATAAACCTATTACTTGTTACTTTAAATATAGATGCAAAGATAAAAGTTGCCTAGAGACATTGAGAGATAACAAATGCATTTTTTATGTAAAACTGTATCAGATTTCTACATGTAGGCAGCAATGTAGAATGTGTTTCTTGTTTCCTGAACGTGTATTTTCAGGAAAATACAGAACTTTTTGTCTAACACAAATCTCTAACTTCTGAGACTACAGTTCGATGCATTTAGCATGTTCCATGTAGCCAGGTTTTCTTTAATGTCCACTTTCAGAGAGATTGCTGGCCTAGACAAAGTTTTATTTTGCAAGCCAAACTCAAAGAAAGTTTTCAAGTTTTATAACCTCTAAACTAAATTCAAGTAAAAAATATGCAAATAACATGACAGACTTAAATATATTCAACAAAAGAAAAGTAACACATGCATCAACATCTGTTTTCATTAGTGCCTAGAAATGATGAATACCTTATTTATTTGCCATCTTCATATCTTTACACTGGGACCTTGTAAAATATTATTTCCTGCATGTAAGTACACAGAATGTGATTTAGGAAATGAGGGCAATAGTTCTTCTGTGGTCATCAAAGTGTTTCCAATTTTTCTTCTACTACAGATTACAAAATTTTGCTGGCTACAAACACTGGGATTAATAATCGCATCAGTCTTTGTTTGGTTTAGTGGCACCAAAATTGTTATTGGGCTTCATCTGCAAGCCTCTACAAAATCTGTACCATTAACAATTCATTATTTCCTTTAGACCTGACAACTCAGTTTACAATTAAGAATAATAAAAAAACACTCGTTTTATGCCTAACTACAGTAACAGTGTTTCTGCGCAAGAGCTCTCACATGTAAACAAAATCCAATATTTGAAGAGTGTGTTATATTGGTAAGCAACACTAAATTATTTTCCTTGCCTTTTAAAATACTACCAGATTTTACTTTCAACTGCTGTATACTAACTTAATTTGAAAATAAAAAATAAAACCTCAAATTCAACGAGTTTTAAACAATTGATATTTTATCTAAAAGGCCCTATATTTTTGTATCAGAAGCACAGAATTTACAATTAAATGTTTTGAAAGGATGAATAAGAGAACTGTAAAAATTATATAATCCTGGAAAGAAAAAAAACTTTTGTGTCTATTGAAGTTGAAAACTTGTCTTAAAGTTTCCCTCTAATAACAATAAAAAACAAATCCTCTCTAGTATTGGTACAACAAGGTGAAAAAAAATTCAGGAAAGTTAATAATTTCTAAAAACAATTTAAAAAATGGTAACTCTTTGTATTTCAACAATTATGATAATAACACCCCACTGAAAAGCACAGTAATAACAAAAATAATAATGAAAGTTAGCATTAAAACTTTGTTTAGTATATAGACCGCTCATCTGGTGGATCAGTTTTATAATAACAAAATCTATTCTGCTATTCAGGAACCAAAGGTTTTCTTGTTCTTTTGTTTTTCTCCTATAAACAAAGTTGTTGTTGTATTTTATGTATGTGCCTTGAAATAAAATCACAATGTAAAGTCCTTCAAACCTTTAAATGTTTTTGCACAACATGTATATATAGAAGCGCAGCTTTTTTGAAGACAAAATAAAGAGCAATGGGATTTATTTATTTTTAATTTAATTTACCTTTACCACAGTTTCCTTCAGCTGCAATAAATTGTGTATTAGATTTTTTAAAAATCAGTTTTTGCACTAGTGACAGCCATTCTTCTTGAAACTATGTGAACATAAAAGAGCACTGTACCATTAATGTGACTTCACTGATAGAAAGAACCATGTGAAACATGCAATCATGTACAAACGCTTTTCTTCTTTTCATTTTTTGAGGGTTGATTGCACTATCATGACCACGTGTGTAGTACTCTAACGTTGCACTGGCAGTCTTTCGTCAACAATACTTGTGAACTTCAAAATATCGTGGCAGCTTTAAATCCGAGACAAAATGTGCTGCTGTGGGAAATTTGTTCTCTCAAACAGTATCTATGTATCTTGCATTGTTCCCACGATAACAAAGGTGAAGGCAAGCCTTCCTGACCCTGTCTCAGCCATGGCAACCTCTCAGGTTACTGCATTTCATGTCTGGAGCTTTACTTGGTGGTACTGCAAAATGGACTGTGTGAAATGCTCACCAGTATTTTACATTTCAAAGACAATTTGACTGGCAAGTACAAAACATGTTCATAACTACCACCTGAGCAGGGATTATATTTTAAATTCTATGAATAATATCAAGCTAGTAGATCTCTATAGATACAATTCTGATAATTTGAGACATTATTCGGTGCGATATTAATGTTTTCACAGGTTTTTAAAGATGCTGAGAGTGAGAATGCTTGATGTGGAAAAATACTCAAGTAATACTTATGAAGAAAGTAAATGTCAAGGTCTGATTTCTGAGTATTTGAATTTAAAATGTTTGATAATTACATTTTACATATTTTTACAGTATGTAAAGATGGTAATATACCAAATAACTGATAGAATAAAGAAAAAATTAATCATCCAATAGGTAATGTTCTGAAACATTGTTTTAATTAGAAGAATGTTATCTAAAAACCAGGTTGAAAACACAAATAGCACAAACAGCAAATTTCCCCAAGTGCAAAGCAGACTATTCTCTTGCACATAGTGTATGGCATATTTGCACTTCAAAGCTGACTGTGTCCTTGCATTAGAAAAAAAAACATTAGATTGTTTCCTCTGTGTTTATCAATACACAACATTATATGTCCCGGTATTGATTAAGTTTATATACATTTCTATTGTTTTTTTGGTGTCATATTTTCAGAGGAATCAGTAATAAAAGAACTAAAAACGCCCTTTCAGCTCACCTTTTATTCACATGCATCATTGACCAAATGAAACTGATCAATCCTCACACAAATACAGGACGTTTCCAGCTGCCAGGCTGCATTAAACTGACCCTTCACGGGAGGAGGCCAGCAAAGCCTTATTTAGACAAATTTACTGGAAGCATGAAGTTGATCATCCATACTAGTGCAAAATAAAATAAAAAACTGTAAAATCGTGTTCTTGAAAGTATAGTATTTGATTCCAGCCTAACACTGGATAAACATGTTCATTTTGTGACAGTGAAAGGATATGAATATGAATCCTATATTGAGATCTGGACTTTAATATTAACATTAACACAGTCATGGGCATACAGTAGGTCTTCCAAGTTCAGAGAAAACTGCAGAGGGAGAGAGGAACTTAAACCTTAGAGCTCTTAGGAATAAGACAAGCACCCTTCTACTTCTCTTAAAAAAGTTTATTTTTTTTAAACCATGAGAAAACCAGTCAAGTATAAATATATACAGAGATATACAATTAAACTTTCACCATGTACCTGAAATTATTTCTGGATGCTTTACAGTAATACCAAATTATTTCATAATAATATCTTTGTTAAATGCGGCACTCTTCATAAATGCGCATAGATATGCTTATTAAGATAATGAAAGGGAATGATAATCTCTGCAGTTGAACTATGGCATGTAGAAGTGAAGATTTTATATTAGAATTCAACTCTCGCCTCATGTTAAAAGACATCCACATTTGGCTGTTCTTTGATTCAGTTTTTTGTGGTAGCATCGATATAGTGGAATGGTACCATTCTTTATAACTATTAGAAAAGCCATTTTTAATATGTAGATGTGTGGCTATTTTCTTAAACTGGTATTGAACATCACAGCAAGAGTGTCAAATAAGCACATGCTACACTGAGAAATGGAGCTTTTTTTACCTACTGTATTTCTGGTGAACATATGTTCATGCTATTATGCCATCATATTAACACCTTTGGCAGAACTTTATTAAAATGCAAGGGATATATCTTTCAACATTAAAATATTATTAAAATTGCGTCACTTCTTCTCTCTTTATAATTGCTTGAAAGCAACAAAAGGTTTAAATGTGTATTTGCAATACGTGTGGCAGAAATCTGTGCTCTCTGGGCATGATGAAGGCATGTACTGTATTCTTAAAAAATCTGATCTTTAATTCAATCTTTAAATCTGTAATTTGAACCTTAAAAACCAGGCATACTGTATAACACAGGAGAGCAAATCTGAATAATTCTGCAGCACTGAATCAGAATTATCCTGACCCTGCTTTGTTTTCAATAACGTCTGGCATCATTATAGTAATAGCAACAACAGTAATTATAATACATTTATTTAGCAATACTTTTCAAGAGATTCCACAGTACTAAGCAATTAAGTGTTATTATTAAGCATTTTGTGAAGTGGTCTGACATAGACTCATAGCTTTTAGGGATCATTTTTAATATATACAGTAGGAGGTTATGGAAATATTGTCCATCTATTTTCCCAAGGCTGTAGACTAATTATTAAATAACCACTGTGGTGTATTGATTTTGGCTGATTACTTTGTATCCTGAAAAATGAGCCCATACACATGTAATGATATTTCATAAGACCCAACCAGCCCTCTACTACTAGGCAAATCAAATCAAAATAGGAATTAATGGAGACAATGTCTGCAGCTTACAGTACTGCGTCTTCATGGCCTTCCTTATGATTAAATAAAAATGCTAACAGAATAAGTGTGTAATGATGAAAAATAGATTGGGATAAAAAAAAGAATAACTCACTGCTGTCTCCCCTCATCCCTGAAGCCACTCACATTACAACACTATTGTTGTTCTGTTTCTGTTTTTCAACTTTCTGGATACTGAGAAATAATTACATTTTGATATAATACTATCAATTTCAATTACATACAGCAAAACAACTGTCTTTTTTTTAAAAAAAAAGCACCTACAGTACATGATGTGTTCAAAGCCTACCATAAGCAACACCTGGAGACTAATGTTTGAGAGTTTTGTTAAATTAAGGAAAATGAATACAAACATGATTGTTCATATTTATGTAGCCAATCCTCAGTGAAAAACACTATGACTTAGTCTAGTTTTTATCATCATGTACACTGTAGATGTGTATTCCTCTAACACTGACATAAACTTTCAGCGGTAGCAAATCTCTATTTAAACTCCTTAGAGATTTGATCCAATAGAGCTGCATCTTGTTCAAGCAGGCTTTTGATCAGAGATGTCTTTTTTGATGCTGATACATTTGTTGTTTGTGTTTTTACAGCATTTACAGACACTGATCTATTTTAAAGGCTCTCCTACAGCTGCAGGTGTTTTGTACTGATTTTTGTGAAGGATTTCATATTACTCATTTTACAGTCATTTTAACAATTTTACCCCAACAGTAACCCCAAATACACTTCCTGCAAGCCTCATCCTTGTTGAAATGTAATATATGCTCATAATCCCTTAAAATAATGATTTTCTTCTTCTACAGTTCAAAGATGTTGAAGATAACATCAGTCTATATATATAAATCTTGACATCCTAATATAAAACAAAAATATATAGCTGTATGTCTCAGTACTTATCCAGAAATAAGAAAGATTGCTACAAGTTTATGGAGTTGATGTACTGCTGTTCCAAAGTCTTAAATATCTTTAAAATAATCAGGTGTTACATTAGATATATGTTATGAGAATTGATAACTTGCTCAAAAACTCCACTAATGTTTTCTGCTTTTGTAACAATTTTAACTGTTGTTAATAGAGCTTATTTTCCTTAAGCAGAAACCAAGCTTGTTGTTTAGCAATACATAACTCACATGGATCAGAATCTTCAAAAATGTGATCCTTGTAACTCAAGGTAAATTGTACATGAGCAGCCAACATGAAGTATTGTAATAGCTAGTCCATCACATTTACAGTAACAAACAAATCTAATTGATTCGGGTGTTCTTGTCATTAACATAATTTGTTCCTCTCATCACATCCATAAAGGTACTGTTAAAAGCTTTTTTTGTCCTACAAAGGTATTATTAAGAATTTATAAGGTTGAGGCTTTTATCCAAATTGATTACAGAGATTATAATTACCCATGTTTTTAGAACAACGCACAATGTCTAAGACTTTTGCACAGTAATAGTATATATAATAAAACAAAAAAGAAAGGCAACAGTTGGGTCTAATGGATCAAAGGAAATTTTATTAATAAATACTAAACCACATCATAGACAATTTGAACAAAGTTGCAGATCACAAAATAGTATGTTTTCAGTATGTTATAAAGTACAGTAAGTATCAGGAATTACTATCCTAAGTGTGAATACTGGCAGCTGACACATACACCTGATCAGCCTCTGGACAGACTGCTGTGGGCTGCCCCAGCCATCTTCCTGTGCAGCTGCAGTCAACTGGTGAATCTGGCTGGTCACAGGTGTCTTGCTGCTTGTTGTCACACCCGCTGCTAATCGGAATTCTCCACACAAACGGTCTCACCCCAATCAAGCACCAGCCGGATGCAATCCCCACCGATGCCGCCGATCTATCCCCTCATCCAATCAGAGCGCCTCACTTGTTAACACTCCCTCTACTTCCAAACATACTTTGGAAGTAGAGTTCAGCCTTCTCCGTTTCACTGAACATTGCTTGGTATTGTTAGCTTCCTCAGAATTACTTGCCCTGCATTTATAACTACTTGTTCTTGTTTTTGGATATTCAAACCCGGAACTCACCTTTGACCTTGATCTTGCCTAGCATTTTGGATTTGTCTGCCTTCTCCTCCTGGATTATCTTTGGTATCGAACCCGGAACTCCACCTTACATTTTGGATTTACCTATAGTCTCTCCTGACTCTCCTCCACAACTCCGCATAGGGGTTACACTGGTATTGAGAGCTGGTCTCACAGATGTTCTACTCAACAGAAAAGGCAGGCAATAGAAAGACCTTGACTCTTTTCTTACAGTTACACTGCTGTAATCGAAAACAAACTCTTACCTGAGGGACTTTCTAATTTATCTCTGAGCAGCAAGTTCCTCTA
Source organism: Lepisosteus oculatus (assembly GCF_040954835.1). Lineage (NCBI taxonomy): Eukaryota > Metazoa > Chordata > Actinopteri > Semionotiformes > Lepisosteidae > Lepisosteus > Lepisosteus oculatus. The sequence goes on from NC_090703.1 coordinate 1,034,558, forward strand.
TCTGCACTAAAGGGATTTTGTGTAAAGGAAATGCTCGTCACTTCATCCCACTTCCAGTTCCTCAGTAGCTGACTAGAACATACTGTAACATTGGTCAAAATGTTCACCATACATCTTGAAACATATTGTCATTTCTGTCAAAGGCAAAACATTTTGCACGCCCCACTTTTCATTTTTTTATTAGTTAAAAAAGTTTCAAAAATCCAATAGATTTCGTTCCACTTCACAATTGTGTCCCACTTGTTGGTGATTCTTCACATAAAATAAAAAATTGATATCTTTATGTTTGAAGCCTGAAATGTGGCAAAAGGTTGAAAAGTTCAAGGGGGCCGAATACTTTCGCAAGGCACTGTATATGAAATCACATGACTTGAGTTCAGAATTTTGTTAATCCAATGAGAAATACTTTTTAAAACAATAAACCTGCTGTGTGTTCTCACAATTGAAAAAAAAAAGTGATACATAAAATGAAAATTATTGGCCTACTTTTTTACTTCTACAAAGAGGGGGCATCATTGAGCAGTGAAATGTAGGTCATTATTGGCCACTGGGCAAGTGAGAGACTTTTAAAACAAGAGGTGTATGTTTTTAACAGATAAAATATGCTGACCTTTAGATGTCACTTTGATTTTCTGTTCTTGCCATATGCAAGTATATTTCATCCGACAAAAAGGTAATGACATTTTAACAATGTAGAGACCTACAACATTGTTTTGATGTTCCCAGGCTTTGAATTTAACCATTAACGGATTAATCAACATTAGTTGATCATTAACTAACAATATTAATTTTGTTTTATGTCTAGCTTTTGTCACACTTGGTATTATAGTCTGTCCCTCTGGTAATTGGAAACATACTTTATTTGTTTAATAATGCCCATCTTTTTGAGATACAGAAATCCACAACGCACTAAAAGACTCTTACTTTCTGTCTAAAAAGGCAGCAGATCTTCAGAGAAGACACATTTACTAGCCAAGCCAGGCTTTTTACATTCAAACAGATATCACTGATAAAAATGAAGACTATTCAGCCTTTGCATTCCTTAATCGTTAACTGATGGATGTTATAGCAGTTCGGCATTATTTCTTTTCTTAAAGAAAAGGTACAATGATTTTTTATTGCTAATGAGTAAATGAACTTAAAAAGGTTAATCTGCCCTTAATGTGCTTTAACGCTGCTCACAGATGGAATGTAATAAGGTTTAATCATTGGAAATGGAAGCAATTAAAGTCACAGGACATGCATCATTTCAACCAGTTTTAGTTAATTCTAATAGCAAGTTCAGCACTCCCAGACAGTTGTGTGTCCTAGATTACCCTTCAAATTATGCTGGAGTAATATTTAAAATAAGCTGATGAGAACACGTGTAATTGCAAAGCTTTTCTAAATTTTTACTGAAGAGGAACTGAAAGATGATGCACTATTGTTAGTAGAATACAAGTCACATGCTATGAAATCTATAAAGTGGCAATGATAAACTGTATTAAATAGTGTTACATCTATTACCAGTTGATAACATCGGGTTTTATATTTTATACACAAAAGCATGAAGTAGGTCTCAAGTATGATTTCTCCTCATAATGTAAAAGATAGTCTTCTGTACAACAGATATCTTCTCCAAATAGCTTGAGCTTCACATTCCACAAAGCGACATACTGTACACATTTCATTTATTATGTACTCTGTAAAGCCAAGGTTATGTATTTGACTACTCTGATGACATTTATCTACATTTTTTACTTCATCAGGCTGGTGTGTGATTTACAACCCTTTTCCAATGTTGATTCCTTTGGTTAACATCAGCAATCTAGAGTCACATAAAAATTGAAGGCAGGAATCAGTCTCCACCCTTACCAGCAGTACACCTGTGCTGACTGTCAGTTACCAGAGCCCTTCTGAGTCTCTGGGGGAAGACAGAGAATTAGGTGTAGCTGTGTCAGCATGCGTAGGCTGCAAAGGAACACATAATAGGTTTATTCCATGCTGAAAAGAGAAGAAAGAAAACACAATGTTTCGGCTGTGGAGCCTTCTTTGGGTGTAAGTATATTGCCACATACTGTAGTTGACACTCCACTGTTTAAAAAAGAATGATTCAGAAGACTCAGTCATGTAACAGCAATTTAGTTGTTAAACTATTCAAAACCTCAAATTGAGTGCCTCATATAAATACACAACAATACTGTATATACGTACATATGTTAAGCAAATTATGTATGGATGTATTTTATATTTTCAGGTATTTCTCCTCCACAAACAGTTTTTCAATAACTCAAAAATTAATACCACCCTGTCAGAAATGCATTAAAAGAAATACATTAAATGACACTAGCACATTTTGCTACTCTTTTCTAACAGTAGGGAAAATGAACAATTTTTAAATCTAAGATAAAAACAGAGTGCTTTATGATTGTCTGTACTGGGTGTCATACCGAAAGCCTCTAATCTCTTACACAGCAGTAAAACAGAAGATGCCTGGCTCAGAAAGGAGATCTCAACCTGGCCTGGGGTCAGCCCTTTAACAGAGCCCAGGGTGAAAATTAGGCTTTGCAAGATGGTCAAAGCTGGAGTGTTAGAAATTGCTGTTCACGTTGTAGTAACATACACAGCAAAAACTGAACATACCTGAAAATTCAATTTGTAGAAGACTCATACTGTAAAATGGGTCCAATAAATAAGTGTAAAAATAAATCACAAATTTGCTTGGGATCAATGGAACAATGTAATTTTTGCAATCACAGTTATATCTATTTTTTTCCTGCCTCTTTTAAGTGTGTCTCTCACAAATTTATGTGTTTTTGTTTTTCAGTGGTTATTCAACAATTCACAGATGTTCTTATTCATAAAGCCTTTCTGTGTTATAAAGAGTTCCAGTGTCTGACCACATTTCAGTGTCTGAAAATGTGGTGATACAGTGCTTACAGGGACAACTGTACTGCATGCAGTGATTTACATCAAAGCTAAGAGTCTCAAAGCCCCCCCTGAACTAGTACTTGTACAGTAAAACACAGCCCATCTTAAGAGTGTAATGAGAAAGACATTTGAACAGTGTCACAGGAAGGGCAGGAGGGGTGCCCAAGTGAGTTATTTTAAAACAGAATGATGGCTCAGCCACAATATCACTTAGGTGCAAAAGTGATTATTTATTAGGACAGTGCTCCCCACAAACTAACAAATAGTTATATATAGAAAAAGACAACAAAATGGAACAAATATACACAAAAAAAATCATAAACCCTTCCTCTAAGAATGACAAACCAGGAGTCCTACCATACTTAGGTCCTATTAGCTCCTCTTTAGCCTAGAGAAGATGCCTCCTAAATAGGTACCATATAGCCCTGCCCCCTCAGACTGAACCAGTGATACATAAAAATTATTGAGCTGCATTTCCCCAAGATAAACTTATTTCAAACCATAGCAATTCATTCATTCCTTTAAACAATAGCATATACAGAATGTACAAAAAATACCAACCCTGAACAAAACACTTTACTCATTTTTAACTATCTGTGAAAATGGTACTTTCTTTACTGGAAGTTGTGTGCATGCACCACTCAGCGTTGACACTACAAAGCCAAGCTGAAAAGAGGTATCAGGTTTGGAACAATGAGTCTACCATACCCGGAAGTCAGACTGAAACACGGAAAAAGAAGACAGACAAACAGATAGAGTGGCTAAGTACAAATAAACAGAAAACATAAAGTTAGACCTTCAGAGTTTCTGTTTGTGTCTGAGTTTCTACAGAAAGGACCATCTGCATCACAGAGAAATAAGCACAAATGGACTTTATAATCCCATTGAAAAGTGTGGTAATTTATGGCAGATTCATATAATCTGCACCAGGCATTTATATCTTCAGGTTTCTGTAGGTTTCATTTCACACCTCTCTTCACCTATCCTGACCTCACACCTCCCGATTGGCCTCTCTTTCTGTCCCCTGCTCCCGCCCCTCGCTCCTCCTCTCTCCCAGCTTTTGTTCTCCTGCTACATTACCTTTGCTTACTGCCCTGTCTTTCTCACACCTGAAGTGTTTTCCTTCTTCTCTTTTCAGCATGGAATAAACCTATTACTTGTTCCTTTGCGGCTTACACATGCTGACGCAGGAACCCAACTGAAATTTATATCTCCATATTTTTATTAAAAATGCAAATGATCTAAAGTGCCCATAGGGCCTCAGAATAAAAACGTATCCCTTAAATATCCTCATCTACTCTTAGTATAGATATCATGTAATAGAGCCCCCTGCTGACTGGAGAGGTCAATGTCAATGTGCAAAAAAATGTTATGCCTAACATTCAGAAAGCTGAGAATCACAAGGGCAGCCTGGATGGATGATATTCAGTTCCTCACACTGATTTCTGCTCATCGACTTGTCTTCCCAATGCAACCTACTGACCAGAGAGGTCAGGAGTATGTGTGTCTGTATATGGAGACAACATCTAAAAGACCATTAATGGGGAATATTCCTCTTCAGCAGAAGTGCACGTCTGCATTTCTGACTGACAAACAAGAAGCTGAAGTTGAGGAATTGAATCCCAGCCTGGAGGGAAACATTAAATTCAATACACCCTGTTGCTGTTTCTCATCTATTGGGATGAAACCCAGCTTCTGGCCTATCAACACTATTACCAGCAGCAATCAGAATTGCCTTGCAGGATGTACAACCAGGTAATAACTGGAGACATGATGGAAGAAAATTTTCACTTAAAGTAGTGGTTTACTATCACAGGGAGAGTTAGAAACAGTTATTTCTGTGATCAAAAACCACCAGCTGCTCAACAACGATAATCATGGCAGTAAAACAGTAATGGCTTTAGACAGGAAAGAGAAGCAAAGGCTCTAATTACTAATAAAAGAGGAGCACCTCTGTTCCACACTTCAGGAAAAAAACTTTAAAAACGAACCATTTAAAACTGGCACTGGATCATTTGCTTTTATTCATACATTTTAATTGATTAAATTGTATATAATTTAATTTTTCCGTATTTGATAAGTCACCTTCAAGAATAATGTTACAGTCTATACTTATGTTACTCATTTGCTTAAAAAAAGAAATGCTTTGTTTTATACATTATCAGTCTTATCAGTTACTGTTAATTAAATGTTAATTTACCATATATTTCATGTATGTAACTTTTTTGGAAATGTCTTTCTCTCGTGTATCAATGTTTATTTTATGAAAGGAAAAGTATATTGTGAAACACTGCAGATTGTTAAACTATCTTATAAGTAAGTTGATATTTTTGACTGGAATAACTATGATACAGTATTTATATATGCTCACTCAGTTCTTAGTCACCAACTGCAGAAGCCTGAGCTGCAGTTCTCGTGCTGCATGGCCAGACTGAGTCCGTGCTCCACGTCGTCCTGCTAGCGTGGCATGTTCCTCGGTGGCAGCTCTGCAAGCTGACAGTTAAGAGAAGCTTCTGTTGCACTGAAACTGGAGAAGACCGGGATGGCCACAGTACATCTTGTGTTGCACCATTGGCATAGGAATCCCAGTACCAGTAGGCGAGTGACATGAGCCACACCCCAGGTGATCGTTATCAGCTGAGCCTCTTGGGAACCGCTAGCATGCTCAACGATTTCCAGAAGCCCCAGTTGTGTTTGTCCTACAGTCATGACAGGTCTCACTTCCATTGTTTTCCAATTGGGTTCTTCACAAGTAATTGTCAAAACATTTTGCCCTAACTCAATCTGAACTTGATATCATTGCCTCTAAGGCAGGAAAAGTAATTTAATTTAATCAGTTGCAACAGTGAGGAGGCTTCCTTTGTTGCAAGAGAAGTTTTTTTATGCACACCTCTACTGACAAGGGCTTGATAATAATAAGCTGTTCTGCGGAATGTGTGTCATTATTTAGGTCATAAAAAACTCAAGAACATTTCCTACTAAATGGTCTCAGAAAATTCTCTTCTATCGCTGTTAACATTAATTGTGACATGCAGTGGCACAAACAAATAAATAAACAAGCAAAAGGCTCTTTAAAACGTACTGTACAGTATCATCAAACGAAATTCAGACAAGGACACATACCGTACAGTATATGTGATAATAAACTGTACGAGTCCAGATTCATTCACTGAATAGGGAAAAGCTGCTCACACCTCAGCTGAGAAATTCCAGCTGTTCAGGAAAGAAAATAATCTTTTCACCTATTAAGAGCATTACCTAGAGACATAAGGTGCAAATCTATGATTTCTGTTTTGCAGTTCCTTTAAAAGGATTTTTTGTCTGTAAAGGGAGAATCTGCTTCCTGTGTAAGATTCTTACCTATTGCTTCCACATCTGAGAACACTATGGAAAGGAATTTAAAACAACAGCATTACAAAACACAGGATATTGTGGTTGTATCATCCCTGAAAAACAAAAAAACAATGTTCATGTCAAATACCGATTTCTGATTGTGAAAACAAACCAAGGATTGTGTTGCATTTATGTATAATGAGAGAAACGAATTGAATCATTATCAGGTATCTGTTTGAAAGCATGTTCAGGGTACTGTCCATAATGACTTTACCATGATACATTTGCAACAGTGGAAGGTCAAGTAATCGCCTTGCCTGTATCTTTCAGCCACTCTGCATCTTACACAAGACTGTATTCTGTTTTGTTTAAGTTGAACAGGACTCGGGAGTCACCTCAAGGCGTCTCAGTAAGGTGATATTCCCAACGGGAGTGTTGTGAAAATATATGGAGCATTTATACTCCGCTGTCACATGCAGGACTGTAAAAATAAGTTGCTTTTGAAACTAAGATAAATTAGTATTATAAAAATAATATTTTATGAATCCATAAGTAACTAACTATGCAATTGTGTTTACTAGACAGTGTTTTTGAACAGTAAAACACTAGAAGAACAGGACAGAAGCCTCTGTGCTGCTGGGAGTATTTTAACAGATAAATAAGATTATTATAAATCTTAAGTGTTAAAAATATATAAAATGACATTGAAGCATAACTGAATAAAAAGCATATGCCTTGTGAGAAATATTGATATGGCTAAGCAGGCAGAAATTACATATATGATTCAAATTTTAAAATTAAATGGTATTTTTTTATATTTTTAACATGTTGCCATATGAGGGGGGGTTTGTTGATGCTTGACCTGAAGTTAGAGAGCTAGTTAAGTACTTCTAAGTGTTTATTTGGATTCCCTTCAGGCATAAAGAAATGAATACACGTTTTATTTTAGTGTAAATGCTGCAGAAAAAATGAGATGCTAGGACTCTTATTTGGTTTTCCTGATACTGACAATTTTGTTATAAGCTCAGCCACAGTCTACGTGCCTCATTGAATCTTGCCTTAGGGAAAGCATTAGGAAACCACTTTGGTCATTGTAGAGCATGAGCATGTTCTCCAAAGCAATTGATTTTAAGGTAAAAACATTTTCTCTCATAGGCTGCTCGCTTGAGGCTCACATTGCGCAAGAAATATTAAGCTGTTTTCTCATTTTTTGCCTAGGATCTGATAAAGCTAAACCAAAACTACTTTTGACCTTACAAGTATTTCAGCGACATCCCTTGCCAATATCTTAAGTTGTAATAATTACTTTTACTGTTAAGAAGCAAAGACCAATTTAAAAGAAATGATTAGAGGGTTGTGTAATCATTTTCTAAACCCAGAAGTATGACAGTAAAAGCCTATTCCCTGGTGAGCTAACTGTAGGTTAGCAGAACAAAAATTGCAGAAGAATACATTTAGTCACCATAAAAACACCTTTAAGACTGTTACAAAACAGTACTTATATACTGAATATATGTACAAAGCTTGTGTCAAATATATGTCAAATATATTGATTTATTATTTTGTTCCTAAATAATTTATCAAAAATGAGTCTAATTAGTATAATAGCTGTCTGATTTCAGATTCTCTCGAACTCTGTGGTGTGTGAATATTTACACTATATACCTTCTATATTATATAAAAAGAAAATAACATTTTGTACTGGACACAAGATTAAAAGGATTAAGAGACTTTACCTAAAATCAAAACTGTTGATCAAAGCTCTTGCAAGTGAATGAGCTTAAGTAAAGCTTAGTTAAAAATTTTGATCGGATCGATACAGATTTGGGATACAATTACCGTGCGCTGCACTGCGCCATTCAAGCCTAAGAGAGTTTCCTAAAAAAGTCAGATAGGAGCAAAAAATCACCGGTCCAAAACCTTACTTGGGGTCCCAAAATCCAGTGCTGAGCTTAAAAATTGTCTAAGAAGTATGTAAATCCTAACCCTAACCCTACTGGGGATGTCAAATGAGAGCAGGATTTTGGGACCAAAGTCTGGTTTAGGACGAGTGGTTTTGTTGTCTTATTTGATTTTTTTTTTCAGAAACTCTCTGGGGCCTGGGTGGAGCAGTGCACCGTGTGGTAATTTCTTTCTGAAACTGTCAGTGGGATCAAAAGTTGTCACCAAACATTACATAATGTAATTTAAATTGCAAGAACTTTGTTCAACGGTCTTGATTGTTTTCCACTCATACCTTTAAGTCTGGGGAACATGTCAAAATCCTTTGCCCAGAGAGGCTCAGATATAGATCACGGAAATGCTTATTTGACACGCCAGGTAGGGTTAGGGGCAGCATTCACACACTACTCAGACAATTTTTAAGCTCAATGTCGGATTTTGCAACCCAAGTCAGGTTTAGGACAAGTGGTTTTGTAGTTCTATCTAAACATGTTTTTTTCAGTAACTCTCTGCACCTGGGTGGCGTGGTACACCACACGGTAATTGTATCCCGAAACTAAGACGGTCTCAAAAGATCAAAGATCAAAAGTTGCAATATAGCATTTTTAAATGTCAGCACAAATGCAAATGCTTCTGTCAGTGGTCTTGATTGTTTACCACTCATTCCTTTTGGTTTGGGGAACATCTCAAAATCCTATGCCCAGGAAAGTTCAGATATATACAGCAGAAATCCTCAGTTGACACCCCAGGTAGGGTAAGGATCAGTATTTACACACTACTTACAGAATTTTTAATCTGAGGGTTGGATGTGGGGCCCAACTCAGGTTTCAGACAAGAAGTTTAATGATCCTAGCTGAAAATTTTTTTTTTCTGATACTCCAGGGGCCTGGATGTTGCGGTGCACTGCGCGGCAGTTGTATTCCAAAACTGAGTCACTCATATCACACGAATACCCAAGCATGCTTGAAACTCATTCAAATGCAAGTGCTTCTATCTGTTGTCTTGATTGTTTCCCACTCATTCCTTTTGGTTTGGGGAACATGCCAAAATCCTATGCTCAGAGAACTTCGGATAGAGTTCGCGGAAATGCTCGGTGGACACCCCAGGTAGGGTAAGGATCGGCATTTCCAAACTACTTACAGAATTTTTAATCCAGGGTTGGATTTTGGGGCCCAGGTCATATTTAAGACAATTGGTTTCTTGATCCTAGGTGAAATTTTTTTTTCAGAAACTCCCAGAGGCCTGGGTGGCGCGGTGCACTGCGCGGTAGTTTACCCCAAAACTGGAACGGTGGGATCAAAAATTGTCACCAAGCATTATATAATCTCATTTATTTGAAGAGTTTTGATCAATGGTCTCGATTGTTTCCCATTCATAACTTTAGGATTGGGGAACATGTCGAAATTCCTTGCCCAGAGAGGCTCATGTCAGGCTTAGGACAGGTTGTTTTGTATTCCTACAGTGCCTTGCGAAAGTATTCGGCCCCCTTGAACTTTTCAACCTTTTGCCACATTTCAGGCTTCAAACATAAAGATATCAATTTTTTATTTTATGTGAAGAATCACCAACAAGTGGGACACAATTGTGAAGTGGAACGAAATCTATTGGATTTTTGAAACTTTTTTAACTAATAAAAAAATGAAAAGTGGGGCGTGCAAAATTATTCGCCCCCTTTACTTTCAGTGCAGCAAACTCACTCCAGAAGTTCAGCAAGGATCTCTGAATGATCCAATGTTGTCCTAAATGACTGATGGTGATAAATAGAATCCACCTGTGTGTAATCAAGTCTCTGTATAAATGCACCTGCTCTGTGATAGTCTCAAGGTTCTGTTGAAAGCGCAGAGAGCATCATGAAGACCAAGGAACACACCAGGCAGGTCCGTAATACTGTTGTGGAGAAGTTTAAAGCCGGATTTGGATACAAAAAGATTTCCCAAGCTTCAAACATCCCAAGGAGCACTGTGCAAGCGATCATCTTGAAATGGAAGGAGTATCAGACCACTGCAAATCTACCAAGACCTGGCCGTCCCTCTAAACTTTCAGCTCAGACAAGGAGAAGACTGATCAGAGATGCAGCCAAGAGGCCCATGATCACTCTGGATGAACTGCAGAGAACTACAGCTGAGGTGGGAGAGTCTGTCCATAGGACAACAATCAGTCTTACACTGCACAAATCTGGCCTTTATGGAAGAGTGGCAAGAAGAAAGCCATTTCTCAAAGATATCCATAAAAAGTCTCGTCTAAAGTTTGCCACAAGCCACCTGGGAGACACCCCAAACATGTGGAAGAAGGTGCTCTGGTCAGATGAAACCAAAATCGAACTTTTTGGCCACAATGCAAAACGATATGTTTGGCGTAAAAGCAACACAGCTCATCACCCTCAACACACCATCCCCACTGTCAAACATGGTGGTGGCAGCATCATGGTTTGGGCCTGCTTTTCTTCAGCAGGGACAGGGAAGATGGTTAAAATTGAGGGGAAGATGGATGCAGCCAAATACAGGACCATTCTGGATGAAAACCTGTTGGAGTCTGCAAAAGACCTGAAACTGGGACGGAGATTTATCTTCCAACAAGACAATGATCCCAAACATACAGCAAAATCTACAAAGGAATGGTTCACAAATAAACGTATCCAGGTGTTTGAATGGCCAAGTCAAAGTCCAGACCTGAATCCAATCGAGAATCTGTGGAAAGAGCTGAAAACTGCTGTTCACAAACGCTCTCCATCCAACCTCACTGAGCTCGAGCTGTTTTGCAAGGAAGAATGGGCAAGAATTTCAGTCTCTCGATGTGCAAAACTGATAGAGACATACCCCAAGCGACTTGCAGCTGTAATCGCAGCAAAAGGTGGCTCTACAAAGTATTAACCCAAGGGGGCCGAATAATTTTGCACGCCCCACTTTTCATTTTTTTATTAGTTAAAAAAGTTTCAAAAATCCAATAGATTTCGTTCCACTTCACAATTGTGTCCCACTTGTTGGTGATTCTTCACATAAAATAAAAAATTGATATCTTTATGTTTGAAGCCTGAAATGTGGCAAAAGGTTGAAAAGTTCAAGGGGGCCGAATACTTTCGCAAGGCACTGTATCTGAATTGTTTTTTCAGAAACTCTCTGGGGCCTGTGCATTGGATTTGAAAATGTTCCTCAATCCAAAAAGTATGTCTAAAACCATCAAAACCATCAAAAAATGAGTGGATATTTTCATGGCAGTCAGTGTAGGTTTTTTTTTACAAGAACCATTAATGTTGACTGCAGTTATACCTTTAGTTATGTGTTAAAAATGATTGAAAATCATAGGTTTGTATGCATCCAATCAGAAAAGCTTAAGTTCATTTCTTGTTGCAGAGGATGAAGCAGCTAATAAACATTTACAAGCCTGTATTAACAATCCTGTTTTCTTTCTTCTGCCCTGGAACAGTTTGTAAGTCTTCCTCCAGTCTTTTATCATTTGCTGAACCTGTATTTCTCTAAATAGAGGATTTCTGTTATAATGAGGAAGGGAGTAGATTGGGGACACTTAACTGGAAACGGTCATGATTAAAAAATTGCATAGTAAAAGCACAATTGAATCAGGGTGAAGCGTGAAGAATCTCAGTGAAATATGGATAAATCCATGTGAATACTTTAAACATTTTAGGAAAATTTACCATAGAACACTTTTGCACATTCAGATAACCACATTTCCCTCTTTTCAATACAGGGTTACAGTAACACAAATTGAAAGCTCAATTGAAATTTGTGCTTGTCTCTTGCTAAATTGAGAATATATTTTCACTTTCTTACACATTTAGTCTAGTTCATCAAAGTTAAAATTTGTCCTAACACAAATGTATAGATGTGAAAAAATTATCTGTATAATTAAGATATTGCCTTTGCATCCATTATTGTTTTTGTTTGGAATATGCCGGAGATACAGTACTGAGTGATATCAAAGGATTGATTTTGTTTAGTAAAGAATTTAATTGTCAATTGTCTAAACACACCTATAGTTTCCCACCTCGGTATATTGATTACTGGCAATGAATCAGAAACCTAACAAAACAATGCCATCACACCTGTTATGAAACAACAGATGAACTGGTAAGAACCATCAAAATATGTTTTTTTGCTTTAATAACCTTATTCATCTAGTAATTTTAAATTAACTACAAAGGATCAGGTTTTTCTGAACAATGTCTGGTGTTGTCCAGCTGAGATATTCCTTTGTTTTTTTCTGCCAAATGTGTGTTTTGTGCTTCTAGCATTCTGGCTCTTTTTGTATTCTTTACTGGGATACCTGGCACTGTTTGAATCCAAACCTCACTGTAAGATGTTAAAATGACATCAAGCTAAAATCATAGATGTGTCATTTTTGCTTTTAGTGCTGTATACACAACCTGAGTGTTAAGTAATTTTTTTTCTCGAGATATCCACAAGAACAACAGGTTTTCATGAGCTACACTATATGACTGCACTGCAGATTTGTTAATTATTTTAATTATTTATGTTTCAGATATGTTGACAGACTTCCAGTGAGTGGCCTGTTTTTAAGGTCAGACCTTTGTGTAACAGGTATGCAATTGTCAAGCCTTTTAACAGAGATGGGACTGACCTTTCATGAAGCAGCTGATCCCCAGCTTGCCTGTTCTGAATGACATTTTTCTTTAATCCAGAACAATCAGAATTTTGAATGTGCAGCACTCCATATTCAGGGAGAATTATTAAGTGTGACCCTCTGAAATATGAAGAAAGAAAGGAAATATATTTCCATTCATATCTAACAATGATAAAAAATGAAATAAAGTTTGTGAACCTGAAACAAAATTGGTCACTAAATTATTAAATGCAATAGAACATTGTGTAATAATACTGTCTATTAGAGGCTTGCTTATTTAATAAAGTAAAATAATTATGTTATAGTATATTATCAGCATTATCAACAAGGTGACCTTCAGCACTCTGAGATCCTGCACTATAACAAGGGTCCTAAATCTGTAACTACACACAAACATATAGGATTAGTGTCCTGCTTTAGAAAGAAAAACATATTACATTAAGTTAACTGATTCAGGTTCAGCATATTTATAATATCCCATATGTTATATATAGTACAGCTCTAATCTCCTCAGGTCACCATCTGTTTAAAAAAAATACCAAGTGGATTACATTTATTCAATAACAGGGAAACATAAATTAGCAGTTACAATATCAGTGTGTCCTTTTGTCATTGCGAAAAAAACTTTTATTAACCATTTTATTTTGCTTAGGTATATAAGCGTTATACTTTGCATGTTCACCAACACAGGTACTGACATCCCCCATCGTTTGAAGCACCTTAGGAAATAGAGGCGCTGGAACTTTCATAGAGTCTGTGTTCACAGTCCAGGTTAGATCTTTAGAGATGTGAATTCCCAAAAACCTAAAACTGGTGACTTTTTCCACTTCCGTTCCATCAATACTAAGTGGGCTGCGAGTGTGTGGCCTGTGTCTCCGAAAGTCCACTATTAGCTCTTTTGTTTTATTTACGTTCAAGTCCAGGTTATTGCTATGACACCACCTCAGCAGCTGGACAACTTCATCCCTGTAAGTGGACCCGTCATCATCACTGATCAGGCCTATTATAGTGGTGTCATCTGCAAATTTAATGATGCGGTTGTTGCTGTGTCTTGCTGTGCAGTCGTGAGTGAACAGGGAGTACAACCTTGGACTCAGACAGCAGCCTTGTGGGGTTCCAGTGCTCAGGGTGAGTGGTGTTGATGTTTTATTACCTATCAGCACCACCTGTGGTCTCTCGATTAGGAAGTCCAGCAGCCAGTTGCACAGTCCTAGTCCCTTGAGCTTTGTCACCAGTTGGCTGAATATGATGGAATTGAATGCTGAACTGTAGTCCACAAACAGCATTCTAACATATGAGTTCTTAGTGTCCAGGTGTTCCAAGGTTGTACTGTATGTAGAGTTAGGGAGACAGCATCTTCCACAGATCTGTTGTTCTGGTAGGCGAACTGCAAGGGGCCCAGGGACTCAGGGACCCAGGGAGTTGATGTGTGACAAGACCAGCTTCTCCAGGCATTTCATCACTACAGATGTTAATGCTACTGGGTGGTAATCATTCAGGCACGTTACTTTTGCTTTTTTGGGGAGTGGAACAATAGTGGTATATTTTTTAAGCAGGTGGGGACAATGGACTGTGACAGGGAGGAGTTAAAGGTGTCTGTAAACACTGTGGTCAGCTGGGATGCACATGTCCTAAGGACGTGGGATGTTACCTTTTTTGATCAAGAGACAAAAGAATAGAGGCAGGGGTGGTATGAGTCTAAACATAGTTACACACCTGTACTGTCCTCTAAAAGTATTTTCAGTTCATATGCTCTGTCTACATAATAATAATTAATAATTAATAGGTTTATTCCATGCTGAAAAAAAAGAAGAAAGAGAACACAACGTTTTGGCCGTGGAGCCTTCTTCAGGTGTGGGTTAGGGTTAGGACATATAATAAACCTATTACTTACTTGTTCCTTTGCAGCCTACACATGCTGACGCAGCTACTCACCTGAACTAATAATAATTAATAATTGCTTACACTTATACAGTGCTTTTCTGGGCACTCCATTCAAAGTATTTTACAGGTAATGAGGACTGGGGACATAGCTTGTACAGCTTTTCTTGAAAAGTTAAATAAAAGCTTGCTGAAGTTTGATGCCTATTGTGAGCTGTTAGGTTAAGTCCTTGTGGAAATGAGACCACCCATTTTCCCCTAAACACCAGTCCATAGCATGGCTACAGAGGATAGGACAGTGTAGGACAGTCAAGCATGGTGGGATGAAATTGGTACAGCTAGTAAAAAGCCATGTGAACACACAAGGAACATGCAGACTCCATATAGACAGATACCCACGGCCAGATTCCAACCTGGGACAGGGAGCATCACTTACTGCACCACACTTTTGCAAATACAGTGCAAAACATAATCTGTAAATACCTCCTATCACTCATCTCCATAGGATAGCTGATGAAAGATACTACAGTATTTCATCCTTACAGACCTCTGACCCACATTTTGAAGACTGTGCCCCTCTCCCCTCAGGGTATTTATATACAGTACTTATATACTTTATATATTATTTATAAAGCTTGACAGTCAGCCTTCTTTTCTAAAAGGAACTAAAAGGATACTTTAGGATTTGACACCTTGTAAATCATCTTTAATAATAATAATAATAATAATAATAATAATAATAATAATAATAATAATTGCTTGCACTTATATAGCGCTTTTCTGGACACTCCACTCAAAGCACTTCACAGGTAATGGGGACTCCCCTCCACCACCACCAATGTGTTGTTTATTCAACATAAAATATTCAAATATTCAAAATATAAAGTTCATTTTAAGAAAAGGAATTCTATTTACCTGAGAAGTACAGTTCATTTGCATTACTGACAGAGAAAGATATTGGAAATCTCGTTATATTTTAAGCTCAGCGATGAAGTGAATGAAAAACACACTAGAATAGGTCTATTTTCTTTAATGTCTGACAGCTTGGTAGCTCAGAATATATCAATTAACCAATCAATGACTCTAGTAAAATAAACTACCATTAGTGTTGTTATCCTACATCTAACATGTATAAATTGCTAGAGACCATGCAGTATATTATCAGTAGCTGAAGCAGAACATATACAAGTGAATAGGGTGGGGTATAGACTGATGCAGACCGAATGGAAGTGAGTTTAAAGATAGTTCTAAATCCATCAAATCCCACAACTTTTCTGAGTTAAAAAAGCCAGGGATTAATTAAAATGATGGATATTGATTGATGCAATGGACCTTCAAACTGTCTTGGAAGAATTCATCTGAGAGAAAATGTGACCAACATGCAAACAAGCCAGGAGGACTTGATGAACAGCAGAGGGAGAAAAGGATATAATAGCTTCTGCAGTGTAATCAGTGCTAATGATTAGATGTGCACATCCACATTGAAGCAATTGCCAGGTCTTTATACATGGTAAGCAAAACAAAAGCCTCAGATGAGAAACAATGCCAACAACAGATGTTTTGGAAATGAAAAGGTGTAATCTAACAATCTGAAGTTAAAAATTTCAATCAAATTTTGGAGTACCCAAATTGAGCAAAGCTGGTGGAGATCTACTTTATACGGCAATTCTCATTTTGCTGCAGAGCTGCCTTTTAATGACACTAGTAAGAAATCGTGACATCAAATACAAAGCTCCCTTTTAGTATCATAAGCAATTTCAGTGCCCTGATTAACTTTGTGTTAAAAACGATTCCCATATATGTGATGCTTATTAAAAAACACATTGCTTTAAACAAGAATAAAGTATAGAGAAATGTCACGCATTTGTATTTGCCAAAGCATGCAAACTTTTTGTTGCAATTAAGTTATGAAAAAAGACTTAAATTTACTATTGGGTTATATGAAAATATATTAAATTCTAATATTGTTGCTCACTGTTCTACTATGCATCCTTGAATACAATCACAGCTGTACTTAATGTTAGGAATTCTTTCACATCATTCCAGCAGTTCTATTGATACCAGTTCAAACTCAAGAATCTCAGTGGCACTGTAATTTCAATCTTCTTTTTTGCACATGGGTCAGGAGCAACCTGGATTTTTTCCAACAAGGTTAACATCTATATAAAAGGCAGATATCAGCATCTGTGGTTCTTTTTTTCTCATTTAAATGTCTTATTGTGTTTGTCTGTCACTATGTTAACATTCACTATTTATTGTGCCAACATCTCATTCAAACTAAAACCTTCCTCCTTCTATGTACAATATGTTTTTTTCCCACTTTCCTTCATTTGATGCTGAGCTAAAGTCCCCACAAATGAGCAGTGGCAGGAAAAAGAAGTGAGCTCAGATTTACAAACCATCAGTCTACCTTTCTTCATCCCTGTTTGCATCACCTGTTTTAAGCTAGACTTTTTTTGCTATCTGTTAACTGTATTCTGGAATCCTCAAGCAAATAAAGACTTGTTCTCATTTTTTCTCTCCCAGATTATATCTCTACATAATGGGTGAATCTGGACAAATGATCATTGGCAGGAGTATTTCTCTGTTGGTTTGGCAGTATTGCCTCAGCTCAAGTCCTGCATCTTTCCTCTGCCTTTGGACTGAGAAGGGAAAGCAATTAAATCTATGCATGGCAGTAGCTGAGCTGATCCCAGTAGAATTAATCCACTGTTACTGTACAGTATATCAGTGTTTTATGAAATCCCTTACAGATTCAGAAAACCATAATTGTAAATTGTACTGGATTCCACAGAATGTCGTTTTTTTCAAGTCAAGGTTGGGATAAGAAATAATATACAGTATGATAAAGAAAAGTAAAAAGGTTTATGTGCTACTTCCAATTATGATGTTTTATAAAAGTTTTGAAAATCTCTCTATTTTGTCCTTAGAAAGGGCCCAAAAAAACACAAAAGCCTTTTGGACCCATGTCTGTGTTGTTACTGTCATCTTAAGGATTATAGTTCACAGTAAGTGTTTTCTACGTTATGGAGTTTTAGGGTGTCCTGTGTGTTGCTGAAAATAACTGCCGTAAATACCCCCATTCACTTGAGGATCCATTGAGAGGATCCACTTAAGATGATCTGGGCACCTGGTCTGGATACCCATGGCAGGCATCTGTTGGAGTTCAGTTAGGGATGTACCAACCCAGGGAATGCTGGAGGGACCATACAGTATTGTCTCTGATATCTTGGCAGTACTTTCCAAACTCCCAGGAACAGCTGATGTCTGATGTTTGGTCCTCACTAGGAAAAGTTAACTGAAAACAAATGGATGGGAAAACTGTTTTTAATGCATTTCAATAGAGAGAACACTATAAGCAAGTGTGTCTGGAATCTCTGCTTATCAGACCTGCACATTTTGCAAAACGAATAAGGAAAATACTAATAATAATGCAGAAAGACAGAATTCACAAACCAGACTCATGGAGTTCACACAGCAGATCTGTAATATCAAAAATAAAAGATTTTTCTTTTTCAGGATCCTACAGTCTCTTTCCCAGCAGTAATCTAGGATTTATGAAAACAAACTGAAAGAAAGATATAGAACAACAATCCATGCAGTCCACTTTTGTAGTGAAAGTAGAATATGAATCAAATATAAATGTGAAGACCAATTGCCTCTATCTAAAAAATGAGATGATGAAGCTCTCTTAGACATTGGCATAAACATTACATAAAAGAATCAAATTAAATAAATGCATTTAATTAATTTAACTGTTTAGTAAACATGATGTTCAAACACAATATTGTAAAAGCTTCATTTAATAGTTCTTTTTTTTAAAAGGTAGGTTTGAATCTCTCCCTCTATATTCAAGATGCTTTGAAAATCTTCAGCTTTTCCCAATGAGAGTTTATGGTAATCATCTGGACATTAAGACAATGCAGAGTCTTTCACGTCTTAATCTGCACAATAGAAATATCAGAAATAACCAAAGTGTTAAATTCTTTTGATATATTTTGAAGGCTGGAAAATCTGGAATTTTCTGTATTGAATGCATGAACAAAATGTTCTTTTATCTAGTCCTTGTATTGCCAGTACCTTTGTTAGCAGTAAAAAACAAAGCAAGTCCATGTTTACAGATACTGTAGATCAGCCAGAATGGCATAAAGGTAATCACTTTTGAGAGGCAGACTTTCCTCTTTGAAAACTGTTCAAAATAAAGGAAAGTACAGTGTTTTTTTAGAATGCAACAGCTCTTTGTCCAAATATACCAGAAAACCAGCTCAAGCCTTTTAGATGGTAGAAATTCTGACTCTAAATGGCACGAAACCAGGAAGAAAGTAAAGTAAATACTGTTCTTGTTGGTAACTGTAATGATGCCCCAGAAACACAGACCAAAAAGAACAGCTTTCTTCTCTTATGGTGCTAGTGAAAGAGATGCAATAAGACTGAATAAGGCCTCTCCTCATTTAAGGAAGACTAGAAGGAGAAAAAAATCAGGATGAAAATTATGTTCTAAGTGATAAGGGAAAAAGTCCAAAGCTGGACTCATAGATTGGGAAGTTAATTGATATTGACAAATTAAACAATTTAATGTTAGCACCCAAAATGGCATCAGTACTTTAGAAAGCAATGATATCTAATAAAAGGATACATTTCTGAATTTAGAAAGAAAAAAATAAAATATATAATTTAACAGAAGCCCAGCAAATGTCTTTGATATTGACATCCAAGAATGAAATCAGATTTTATTGTTTTATACAACTACATGCTGCATCTGACTTAAAAGCAGTCTTGAATTATCATAATAAAACATAACCATTTTAATGCCAAGGAGAATAATTTAAATTAACACTTTTAATAGCTGCAGATGTTTATAAAATACATTGTGCTCACTTGAGAAACTGTTTCAAATTAATCACGTTTGAAAAAGACCTGACATCATTTGATTTAATTGGGTTTGAAATTTAACTGCTGCGGCATAAGACGAGTAGCATATTATATTCTCATCACAGTTACTGCTTTACCTACTAGTAAATTAAATAAAATGTTTGCTGCCAGCACTGTATCATGCTCTCGGCTAGGCATAACTAAAAAGGCACAGTTTAAATATTCATTAGTGCAAGCAGTCATTTTTACCACCCAATAAAAATATTTGAGTTATATATTACAACAACAGCATTACCAACTTGTAGCCAGTTTTCGGAGTCTAAAGCTGGGCCTGGTCAGTCCCAAAATGGGAGACCTCTAAGAAGAAACGGGCTCCAGCTGTAAGTGGTGTTGGCGGCCAGAGAGCAACACTCCTCCCTACCAGATGTCCTAACCAAAGCCCCATTGTTGTGATGGGGACACCATTCCGTAAGAGGTGATGTCTTTCAAATTAGCTGTTTTGTTCATTAAAGGTCCCAGGGTAGAGTTCTTTAGTGAAGAGGTTTTGAACCCGTGTCCAAATTAAATTCCATGAAGGGCTTGCACGATCTGGCCTACCTGAAGTCTCCTTCTCCACTGGAGCTGCTGTGTAGTGGTAATGCTGATGAGAAAGCTGTATAACTACCCTAGTGAGTGCTGCACTTCAGGGAGGCTATATAATAATAATAATAATAATAATAATAATAATAATAATAATAATAATAATAATAATAATAATAATAATAATAATAATAATAATATTGCATTAATATTTACTTTATAAAAAAGAAAGACATTCAAAGATGTCAACAGGCTTATGTTGAGTAAGTTCATCTTTATTCATTGTTGATTTAAATCTAGAGGATACCTAATGTTGTGTCTGGGTGTAGTGGAGCAGATTCCATTCAATCTGGTAAACAAATAGTTGGCTAATGATGTTAGTGCTAAACTAGTACACCATATATTTAATGACTTGGAATGCCAATAGCAAGTTCTTTGAAGAGGTATTGGCACTGACATAAATCCCACAACTGCTGCATAAATCTGAACTTAAAGAATGGAATAAGAAATAACAGGAAGCCAGACATGAGCTTCATTCTTAATGGATTAGGAAAGAATTCAGAAATGTTTCTGTTTTATAAAATTCTGAAAAGCTCCTAAATACCAATTACAGTACAAAATTCAAGCGGAGCTTTAACAGCAACTTTATTTCTGCCCAGTTGAAAAGGATTCACTTCTTATTCTCTTAAGTTAAAGCCCAGATTTTACATTAATAATAATATTCAACCAAATTATATTGTTATATTGACACATATATTGAATATTCGATAGAATATTGACACACATATTCTAACATGTGGAGTGTATCAAGGATTTGGTAACCACATCTGTTTTGCTGGTATGAAAGTTAAAGTTTCTGTCATGGACAGGTTTGAATCTGAAAGGAGCTCTTCTGTATTCCAACAGGAGTAGGAAAACATGCTGGTGGTGTAATCTTCAGAATTCGATTAAGATTCTTCTTATTCCTCCTGACATGGGTTCTGGGTTCGAAAAATTTGTTCCTATACAGTTATAGGACACACAGTACCAAGACATATGCACATAAAATTGCTATCTGCAATCTATGGACTTATTTTTCCTGTTTGTTATTTCTTTTGTGCTCCATTTATAATAAGAAACTGGAACTCATCATAACAAATATTTTTACCATTATAGGAGGGAGCAAACTCTCTACAATATTTACTTCTGTTGGCTGCAGTTCTTTCACCGCCACCTTGTGCATTCCTATCAGAAGGAGAGCTCCTGCTCCACAATCTTTGCTCATGTTCCTGCGAGTCATGCGAAATAGCATTACATGTTTACTGTCATGAATAAATTACTAAATGTTAGAAGCACTCAAGGCAGAAGTTGTTTCGTTGTGTCATGACACTTTATTACCTTTTTTGGATGAATTGATAAAGGAACCATCCTGATGTTTACTGAACCACTTTCAACCCATTACAGTAGAATTAGTATGACTCTGATGTCAGAGGCCACACGGAATTATTTACATTCACGGGGTATTTTTGGTTCTTAATGATCCATTTATTTAGAAACATCTAATGGTTTACTATCCAATCTACAATACGCATGAGAAAAAGAGGAAGTCATTTTGCAGAAAAAAAACAGTATCAAACATTTAAAGTAACTTAATCTAACGTTCTAAGTTTAAAGTATCTAAGATACTACAAAAGCCATGGTAATGTACTTGTCTAAACATTCAGTAGCTTCCAGTTTCTGATGCAGGATTTATACTGCATTTCAACCAGACTGCCATTTTTTTCAAATCCTTGCATAGATTTGCCAGCACATGCTAAACAATATCTTATATATATATTTTGAATGTTTTGAGAAATTTTCAGAGATTCTCAATATGCAAGGAAGATTATTCACAAAAATGTGCAACATTTTTTCATGCATATTTGCTTTACTCATTAAATCATTTTTTTGCACATTATTGCAAACTTATAGACTCTCTATCATATTTTTGTATTTTATGTCAAGAGTCTAATAATCAATGGATTCCCAAATCATGGTGACAATGTACATAGCATAAAGATCCTGTGTCATGAATTTGCTTGAGATATTATCCATCTTAAAAAATACATGTTACACCTGGGCTGGGCGTGGCTCTCCATCTGACGTTGCCACAGGAACGCAGGACATTCGCACAAGCACTCAATCTTTCCATGAGTTGCTTGTCACGTTTCTCTGTTCACAATGAGGAAGTCAATCTAACAATCAAGAGTCTAATTGATCAGCCTCTTTAAAGGCTTAATTCTCTGCTAGAGTGACGTTCTGACATTGAGCTCCCTAGAGCAGTGATAACACAACCTCTGCACACCTTTAGATTGTCACAAGCACTATTGCGGAGATGTCGCTTTCATTCCCATTACTGATAGCCCTCCGTCTGCTTGTCTCTCTGCTCTAACAGCCCTCAGTCTTGTTGTTTCGTTGGCTGTCTGGAGTCCTGCACTTGGGTTTTGGTCTGTCAACATAGGAGACAATTTCGGGGTTGACTATACAGAACACTACAGCTTTTCTACTGTATGTTGTGCAAAATAATCTTTTTGAAAGTTAGATTGTTACCAGGTTTCTACAAGAACTCCAAATGAGATACAGTATGTTCATATATATATATACTGTATAACACCAACTGAATTATGATGATCCATACAGTATGAAGAATTATTAGTAATTTTGCATAAAATGTAATTAGAAAACATAATTTTATTTTAGGTTTTGATTATAAAAAGATATTATACACAGTGGCTTTCAAAACATCATATTTAAAAGCAAATAAACATACAAAACAGACAGACACAATTTTTGAGTAATGATTTGATTATTTTTTTTCCAAATATATCATATTTGGAGTTTGGAGTGGTAATAGCATCCAATCTCAATAATGGAATCATTGTATTCAATTACATTTTTGTCACTTATATTAATACGCATTTAATACTGTAAAGATTTTTCTGATAACCACATGTAGCTGAGGTAGCATTCACTGTGCAACAATTTGCTAAATTAACCATTGTTTTTTCCATGTCATTCCATTAAATTCCTTGTTTTCTGAGAATGTCTGTGAAATCGGACATATTAAAAAACAGAGGTCCAATCCAGGCTCCATTCGTGGTATGTAATTACCTTTTCAGAAAAAAAAACATTACATTTTAAAATTGATATATTTTATATATTTATATAATTGTGTTAAAGAAAATTAATTTAATTTTTAAGAAATATGATTATTAGACTAAGAAAAAAATAAATAAAGCAACTTTTTCACTAAAATCTAACGCAACACAAATGCCACCTATCAATCTTCCTTGAGCAGTGAAGGGCTAAATTCGCTGTGTAGAATTGCACAGTTTGCTTTGCAAGTTTTGAGGCACCTTCTAGATGGCTGCATCTGTAGTCATGTGTAGGACAGTTAAAATTCAGACTTATTTTTCTTTTCAACAAAAGCAAACAATAAAAAACAGAGAAACTACTGTATTACCTCTGTTTCTATTCTCCTTACCAGGCCAAAGACCATTTGTTGTAAGTGTGAAGGGGAATGTGGGGGAGCTTTTTCTGTATATTTCCAATAAATAGAGAAAGTACTTATTATTAGCTAAAGATGCTTCATTATCTTCCTACAAGCATAACTAACAAATTACCTCCCCCCCCCACACCTATCATGCTGACTAGAGATTAGGAGACAAAATAGAATCTGTACAGCAACAGTTTATTAACTTCTAGATACTGTATAAGGAGAATAAATGGACAAGATTAGTCTCTTGTAAAATTCTCAGGAGCAAAAAAAAACTGCACACACAGAATTCAGCAGCAGATCCCCTACAGTATGTAATTGTAGGCAGCTGTGTTTTTATTGTGCTACACAAGCATTCATAGCACCAGTGTCAGCAACACCACCCTTCAACTCTTTGTTAGTATGAGGGGATTCTGCTGCAGAACTACAAGCCAACACCACAGTGCTCAACCCAGGTTTCTCCGGCCTCCTTACCCACCTGACAAGGACCTCAAGAGATGATAACAGTAACAATACCCAAATAAGTGAATAGTTACAGTATGTTAAGTACTTAAGATATCAGGAAGTAAAAAAAACAGAAGCAATCAAGGCCTGAACTTCAGTCATTCCTACTGTGGATTGTTAAAATTCCAGGTGCCCCACAAAAAAGGAAAACTAATACTGGATCTAAAACCCACCAAGGACACTGAGATGTTGAGTATTTTTTTTGCTGTTGTTATTATTTTAGGTTGACATTTTGAAGATTTCCTGCACAATTCAATTCAATTCAACTTTATTGTCATTAAACTAACACAGGTGCATAGTATAATGAAAAGTGTTTCTCATTAGTCACTCAGGTGCAGTATATAAATAGGACAGAAGATAAGACAATAGACAGTAACACAATAGCAATAACAGTAACATGTAATAACATAACATAAATAACATGTAATTAAGTAATTAATGTAATCATGTAATCAATTCTTCTTTGGCCAATGTTTCTCCAAAATTACAAAGATGTTTCCCTTTGGGATTTTACTCATTACTAAAGAGGCATCACTTGTGTATATTTGCAGTATATAACAGTGCAAAATAACAAGGTTATTAATTCCTTTTTATAATTTAAGTAATTGCGCCAACAGGGAAAAAAAAGCTCTAACAGGCAAAAAGGCAAAAGCAGTTTTATATCTAAAAACAAACACTACTATTATTTCAGGTAGTAGTTAGAGGCTGGCTATAAAGGATGTGCAACTTCATATAATCAAATACCGTATACAGTATGTAAAGTATATGTGGTGGAAAAAAACCTAACAATACAGTACATATTTGGGATATGTTGAGCTTTAAATACATAGTACAGTATCAGTTTATTGTAGCGTTTTTGAGTTCACGCAGGACAAATGACAAATGGAGATGAGATAGCGAAACAAGCGACTGCTTATTCTCCCATCAAAACCAAAACCCAACACAAGATTTACACACATAGGTTTAGGGTGTTAACTCATTAACAGAAGACTACACACTTACAAAGCTACACAGGACACTTAAACTAATATAACACTATTTACATAAGCAGGGTCAGCTGCTGGTCTTTGTGTTGACCCTCAGACTCCCCCCAGCTACAATTCCCAGCCTGCTTCGCGGTACCCTGAGTGCCTAGGAGTGCTTCCTCCTGACCACCGGGCGACGGCGCTACATTATTTTTAACTGGAATTGGTTAATCCATCTAAATATCAGCTGCACTGTCTTGATAACATGTGCTGTATATTGTGCTTCTCTTTTGTATTACATCATGTTCTTTTGATAAGCAGGTGAACTCTGAGTGACAGTCTTGTCATCTTGCATTCTAGTGTGCTCGGTCTGCAAATTAGTTTTGCAGTGGATTACACTGATCTACCTTGTTTATATAATGCAGTTTATTTTCTGAGAAAGCTCTTCCCTGTGTCAAACTGCATTAGTGCTAAACTGTCAATCCCTTATCTGGCAGAGGTTTCCCAGTGAGATTTCAAGGGTGGGAGGTTAGGTGTTTATCTCCAGTGCTTTCAGGTTCTGAGCTCTGATCAGGCTATAAGCTAATATTGCCACATTGGTGTCTCCTGACCTACTAAGCACAGCTTGATACATATGCTGTGATGGGCAAATCCCTTGTATTCTCACCTCTTATGTGTTTTGAATCTTATTATTGTTTTAATCTGTTTATACAAAATATGTTGTTCATAACAAGCATCTATTTGAAAAAAAAAACGGTTATCTCTGTGCTATGCAAGATACAAAGCTTATTACTGAGATTTTCTGACTGGTCACGTAACTCATCGTATTTTGTGCACTACTGTAGGTCTAAATAAACCACAAGCTTTGATTAATTCAGCCAGTCATTTGTTAAAATCATTTTTCAAACTAAATTGTTTAAATGTATGTAGACAAACCTACTTTTCATTAATGGGATATAGCATTGGTGAAGCGCAAAGATGGGCCCAACATTTTAACAGCACTTCAAAGTACTGAAATGTCAAAAAATAGCCAATGGGATTTTGAATAATAATTCATAGCTGTTTATTAATAATACGAACATGCACTGTGTAATGCATAATGGACATTGTGTTGCTGACCTAGTTTATATTAATTTCAAACGTCTTGTTGTATCATAAACATATCAGTGGAGAATACGAACCAGGCAGATAACCATCAGTGTTAATGGTAAGATGTGAAAGGTGAGACATTTTATGGTATCTTATACTGTATAAAAGTCAATGCATATGACACTTATATTTGAGTTAGAATAAATGAACAAAAAGTATTTGTTGTCATATGTAATTTGAAATCCAAGATTACTCAAACAAGATTCTGTTAAATACCAATTCTAATACTAGTGCTATCAGTCAAATATACATACTTGCTAAGTAATTTCTAATATGTTCTATGCAGATAACATTTATGACATTTGCAGTTCTTTCCAGCATGTCCTTATCTGACATGTCATTTTATATCCAGGGCCATAACAAAACTTTTACACATGACCTCTACAGAAACACCTCCATGGTGTTTAAAGGTATCAATCAAAAAGATCAATTTAATTTTAAAAATAAAGATCATATTGGCACAGAGTTTGTAATACATTTTGAAAGAACATTTATATAAAATGTCCACAAAATAATACAGAAAAAATTACTCTTTTTGACAGTAACTTGGGTCTTGTAGCTGTGTGCCTTTGGTCGCTATGGTGACCATGTTTTTTCAAGAGCATGATCTTTTTTTCATAGATTTGCTGCCTTCTGGCCACACTTTCT
Source organism: Lepisosteus oculatus (assembly GCF_040954835.1). NCBI lineage: Eukaryota > Metazoa > Chordata > Actinopteri > Semionotiformes > Lepisosteidae > Lepisosteus > Lepisosteus oculatus. Next base: position 1,061,453 of record NC_090703.1, read on the forward strand.
TCAAGACATTGCTTGTGAAATAGGTGCCTAGTCCTGTTAGGTACGCCGCATGTTGTATTTAGGAAGAGTTTGCAGAAACAAGAACAAGAAGTAATTTTGCCCTTCACTGCTCTTGATGACAGTGTGGTGATTTAGAAATGGTTTTAGGCCTAGGCTGAAAACAGTGCTGTGTTTTAACATGCTCAATCAAGGAGAGAACACTGAGAGCAGGAAAACCTCAAATCTGCTAGGGGGTCTTTGATCCTTTGCCCATTTCTGCTATAGGGTGTTGCAATTTTGCATTGAAAATTACATTTTAATTTATTTTTTAATCCTTCACCTAACAAAATAAATCAATCGAAAACTAATTGTCATTTGCAATTGCAATTGGAAGAGTCCTCGATTCTAGGGCGTTTACTGGATTAATTTGCTGGAATGATCTTACTCAAAGATATAACAACAGCACATCCCACATGAAATTTGAACCTGCAACCCCTCCAATCTACTGTCCAGAACCCATACTATTAGCAACTGGATTCAGTAGATAGTTTGTCACCGATATCTAATACTATGACTTTTAACAACTTAACATTATTCAGCCAGCCGCCATATCATCCTGAAACTCACAGCTGGCAGCCAACTGAAACTCAGGAGGTGTGAACCTGGTCAGTACCTGGGTGGGAGACCACCTGGGATATCTAAAGTTGCTGCTGGAAAAGGTGTTAGTGGGACCAGTAGGGGGCACTCACCCTGCGGTCTGTGTGGGTCCTAATGGCCCAGTTTAGAGACAGAGACTGTAAAAAGGAGCTGTTATTTGGATGAGAAGTAAAACAGAGGTCCAGAAAATTGCTATATAAGTGCAAAGAGATGATGATGATGATTATTAACATAAACGTTTGCTTCCTTAAGTCTATCCATCGTTCAAGAAGATGTAGTATTTTTAAGATGAATAGATAATAGTTTCCTTCCCTGGATTAGCACCTTCACATTTATTTTATTGGTTAAAGTAACAGGTGTTCCAGGAAGTCTTGACATCTTATTACAGTAATGGATTATCTGTTTTTTTCCTACGCCCTTTAAAGTAGCAGTTATTTCTTTTGTGGCATAATTACAAATTTTCTGCACAAATCAAATTATCTGGAAATGCTAGTCATGGATTCTGAACACACCACTCAACTTTCTCTTATACATGGGAACTAAATCAAATTTCTTATTTTCTTTTCTGTTCACGAGCATTGTCTGTTCCAAGCTTGTATGAATGAACATATGCTATTGGATCAATTGATTGTATTAAACTTGGACTGTCTGCAATTTAGACAAACATGCTTGCTTAGATTAGTGGTCATTTACAGAAGACCACCATATAATGATTCTTTTCACCTAAGATTAATTGTTTTCTGTAGAGCATGATTGCCTTAGCCTCCTGCCTCAAGCCCGTTGTCTGCCAGGTTAGGCTCCAGTTCATATTGACCCTGTATTGGACTAAGCAGTTATTGAAGATGGTTGGAATGGAAAGATTGCCAAGCCAAAGGTTAGCTTAAAAGGGACCAAGACCATGCAAAAAACAAAATTAACAGGAATTTCCAGAAGTAAAACAATTGTGCATGGAGGTGAGCATTTATTTAACATCTGTTTAGGCTTAAAAACCATAATCTGGGGTGTCTGAAACCTGTGTTTCTTTGTGGCTTTTAAGAAGATGATTAAAAAGTGGAGTTTGAAATGTTACTTATTATTCTCCCTAAACACCCAGCAGTTCAAGAAGAAAGCATTCTACAGAAACAGGGGTTGTAGAACAGCTAATATGAAATGTGGTCGTGTCTTTCGGTTGTGACAATGGCCAGGTACTGGTTGTAGGGCACATTGATACAGAATGTGAGAAAAATAATAATTAGAAGTCAAATCCACAGAATGTGGATAAATGCCTGATTTAGAGCAGAGATAAAGGAAAAGTATTTACATTTCATCTGGATTTCTGGATAAATAATACAAAGGAAAGAAATCAATTTCTTTGAAAATAAGGACATGCAGTATGTTCTTTTTTATTCTTTAGAGACTAACTTCTACTAACTTAGAGACTAACCTTGCAATAATTACCCCATTCTTAGACAGTATCCCAAGTACAAGCATAAAAAGGGAAGATCACTCTTCTTTCCTACAAATATATAAGTGAAGAAAAATAATGGTTTAAAAGAAAAAATGAATTCAGCAGTGGATTTCCCTGACACCATATGTATTAAATGTTCCTGGCATTTTATCTGTGTGAAGTCACATACTGTAACTTGAAAAATGTCCCCATTGAAGTCCCATTTTACAATCAATACTCTGACAGATAAGCAGAGACACCTGGGGCTGATTGACTGTGCCTGAGGGCTACTCCTGAGGATTGGCTGATTTTGAAATTTCTGGCACACAAATGTTCAATCTGAAATTTCAGGTTAAAAATTCACACTGTAACAAATTACAGTAAAGGTCTCGGTAAAAGTCATCAGGCATTTTCAATTCCACCAGCCCAGCAAAAAAAAATTGGTCTTTTTAAATATTAAACAAGTATAAGTCAATTGCCCACAGGAGGAAATAAAACAACAACAACATATGCATATCAATTTCTGTTTCCATCAGACTCAAAGGAATTCTATCAGGTCATCAGTATTTTGTTTTTCTAGGAATAAATCTAACTTATCTTATTATGTCAGGGTAGTGCTCATTTTGTAATGTCAGATATTTCCACAGCAATTTCTAAAAGCAAACAGGGCTGAGTAAACAGCTGCAGCAAGAGATAATGGTGGTCTAAGTCTGTGACAGTGGGAGGACAGTGAAATAAGATGAGTGTCTCTTACATTATGAATTGTAGTTCAGGTTCCTACCAACACAAGAAGAACTAATCTGTGTAAGTGATGTCCTCTAACAATCTTTAAACATATCAGCAATGCTTTGAACTATGCCAAATTATTTTATAGGTAATAGAGAATGTATTTGATGCTGTAACTAAAGCCTCAATAGACATCCACTGTGACTCAGGGTTGCTATCATCACTTCTGTAATACTCTACACCAACCTGTTCCTAGTGTTAGTAGAAAAATTAATTTTCTCTTTCAACAAGGGAAAACCACCCCCCATAACTGGTGGCATCTTAACTCAGACTACAACATGCCTGACACAACAGAAAAGCAGAATGTTAATGTACATTTCTATGCATCTGTAGATAGTCTCATTGAAGGTATTTGATAAAAACATTTGTAAACGTTTGCTAATATTTACAGGATGTCACTTATTAATGGAGACAAATTCCCACTGCAAACGTTAACACTCAGTAAGTCTGTGAAATAGAAGTTACAGGCACTGAATGTTCAAAAATACTTGAAGGAAAAAAACACACCAAAGAATACATGTACTGAATCTTAAGGCACATCATAATGCAAAGTATTTTTTTTCTGTATTGCAACACTAAAGAACTGTATACTGTAGTCACAAGGAAATAGTTCAGGAGATAACAGGCAAGTAATATTGAAAGATTATGAAGATATACAAAACAAGCTAAAGGAAACAGTTCATGCAGATTTGTACACTAGAAGACATGTATAATAATCCAGGGTAATATATGAACATGAATCAAGACCTGGTTAAGGAAGAAACTGTCAGTCATTTCAAAGGGCACAACCTCTAATTGGGCAGATGGAAGCAGTGATGTACTGCAGGGACTCGTGTTGGGCCTGTTGCTCATCTTGACCTATTTTAATAATTCAGAATCTGATGTTATTAGCAAAGTAATCAAATGTGCTGATGATACAGAAATAAGGGAAGTGGAAAATACAGAAACAGTAGAATTACAGGAAGATAAAATCAAGGTCTGCGCTGATATTTAACAAATTAAATTCAGCATTGTTTAATTCAAAGTTGGGAGTGGAAACTCTCCCAACACTGCAGCCTTTTATACTGTATGTTCATGTCTGCTGTCACTCTGTCTAGGACTATTATAAAAATTTACTCGACAGCAGAGTGAAGGTTGATTCAGGTTTTGGTTGATCAAATGCACTGAGTGCCCTGTGTCTCTCCTCAGTCTCCTCAGTCATACTTCTAAAGTTGCATTGAAAGAGTTATGTATCCCTGCTGAAGGACATCATTTTAATTACAGCTGTTCTTTGTAGTTTTATTAAGTTATTCCCATGTTACTACTTCAGTGCCAATTGATTTCATTTCAATGTGACTTTAATAGCCTTTGCATGATTCCTGTCACTGAGTTTGTATTAAAACCTATACTGCTGAAAATAAAAAAGTCTGAACATGTTTGACAAAAAGATATATTTAGAGCATTGAAAAAAGATGAATAAAGCTTCCATTGCAATACATTAAATATGGAAAGCAATTACCAAGCATTCATGATCAGAAGAACAGATTAATTCTACAGAATGATAAGAAATAAATACTGATTGCTTATCATTTCATCCAAAGATAAGCTATTTTTTATTTTGTGTTCTGCCAAAATAAAATGATTTTTTAGGAGAATTAAATAAGAGTCTAATCCAGTTTGTGAAAAGCAAATATTATGATTTTCCTGAGTGCAGGAACATCTGTGAGAATTAAACATTTTAGGCGTAAGAACACAGATTTAAGAACAGTGCATATCATAGCTAAGTACTGTTATAGAAAATATAAATTTTATAAAGGGGAATAAATACGTCGTATGTTTTACTAAACAATAAGAGGATACACTATGTAGTCATAGGAAATCAGTCTGAAAACTGTTCACAAAATGAAACCTAAAATAATGTACACTACAAATGTTTGTAATGGACAAAAAAGGAAACACTAATGTAAACTCACTTCAGATGTTGGACCATCATGAACATCTGGTATGGCCCAATGCACCGTAGCACAGTCTACCAGCATCTTAAATTCTGCAGGAGGGATGCAGCACCATACTCCCACAAGAAAGTCAATCAACACATGCCTGCTTGATGGAAATCATTCCCATATACAGGTATCCTTTAATTGATCTCTTGGGTTTTAGCTACATCTATCCTGGAAGACAACACTCATGGAAAGAAATGCTGCAACATGGAGTGGAGACAATCTCCCAGTAACATTAGGTAATGATTAGCATTGACCTTGAGTTGTCAGGGAATAATGCACTCAAACCATGCCATGACAAATACAACACTATGGAACAACCTGACAACTCAAGCACTCCTGACTGTAGAGTTCTTTATGCTCGTGCCACACTTGTTTGTTGAGAACATGAAGAAGTATGGTTCAGCTGCCAATATTGTATTTCTCCACTGGTTGGTAGTCCATTGCCTGTGCTATTTGTATTTGTATGGACTTAAGTAGGTCCATATTGTACTTTGTATGGACTTTTGTAGGTTTATGTACTGAATCCTGACTACAGTACCCTGTTCTGAGGAATTCCCAGTCAACCATTTGAATTTGGATGGTCATGCCCCAGGTTGATATTTTCCTGTTAGTCTGCAGTTGCACCTGTTTTCCTTGCACTTTGAATTAATGCACAGATATAATGAGCCTGTAGAATATAATTCCATCTACTGCTGATGATGTCTTTGCCTTGGATTTGCCAGTTGAGCTGTCTTGGTCATGGAGGCTCCTGACAAACTCACTTCAATAATGATTCCCTTTTTCTCAGTTTCTAAGGTCTCCTCTTGCAGCCATGCTGGCCATGGTTATAGACAATCAGACCTGTCCAATTAACTTAGATAGGATCTCCTAGATATGCTGGGATGTTATATGTTTAAGTTACAAAGGAGCCACACCTGTCACAAACAGTTCTTTCCGGGCCCTATGCAGATGACACGATCCGGATTTGTGAGGAAACACTGGAGAAAAAGTCATGCAGGAGAGGGTATGGAGACAGGGGGCGTGTCCAAGGAGTGCAGGTGTCTAGGGGAAGTGAGTCCGGGGAGAACAATCCATATAGCAAATCCAAACGGGTAATCAAAAACAGAGGCAAAAGTCCATGGCCAGGCGATCCATCTGGGGGGGATAAGGAACAGGAACCGGGTCGGAACCGGCGAGGGGAATCAGGAACAGAAAGTTAAAACCATAACGGAGCCATACGCTGCAGGACCCCGGGCTCTCACGAAGCGGAATTCAATGAGGAACCTCAAGTAACGTCTATGTCTGGGTTTTAAGGTGGAACTAAAGAGGGCCTGGAATAAGGAACAGATGTGGGGAATGAGGTAGAACAAGAAAGGGCTGGAGCGCCCTTAAGAGGAGGAGTAGTGATCCTGACAACACCTCTATAGAAGTCCTTTTTTAAAATATAAAGTACTTGGCATCCCTCATTTACCCAGATGTTTTCATTTTTTTGTAAACCACCTGTATGTGGTAGAACCACACAAGATACAAGAGCAAAAGATGAGGAATAGAACAGTTTCAGGACTGTAAGTCACTGACATTTAAACGTGAAACTGCTGCATATCACATGTAGCATGTTTAGGAGATGTCACCCTACTCAGTGCTTCAGATCTTACCTGTATAAAATCTAGGGGTTTCAACCCACACAATTACTAGTTATTTTCAGACTATGCCTCTGTTGTTGGTCTTGTGAGTTGTCACCACAAGGTTAATTTCCCCTTGAGTCCAAAAGTATGAATTAGATGTTGGGTTACAAAGGTAATAGCTATGGTTTTAGATATGTTTGTCTTCCCAAACGCAGGCTATAATACAACACAAAAGCAACCTTCTGTCTTCTTGTGTGAAAAATACATTTAAAAAAGATCTTACACTGAAATCTTTTAACACCAAATGCTGTGTAATGTACATTAGATGGGGAAAGATATGTTGGATGAAAGATTAATGGTTATAAGAAATTCAATCTGACTGTGAGAAGTACATCAGTAGTATAGAACTGGTGTATAAAATAATTCTTAAGGTGACCCATATGTCTAGGACAAGGCTGGATTGTGCACTGGTGATTAATCATGGCTTGACTTGTGGGAAGCCCAATATATTCTCAGTGGGTATTATTTATGGTATGCTATGATGAAATTAATGGTGCTTCTGTAAATGCCTATAAAACTCTAAAGATCTACATTATGAGACAGTGTTTTTCACTCATGCAAAACAGACATACCATTAAACAATTGATATGGGCAATTGTTTTAGAATTATAAATTTAGTTTTTCATTTACTTGATACTATGACACCCACAAAATTAACAACCAATAAATTATTAATTTCTAATTACATACTTTTACTGTATGTTGCTGTGTGAACTCCTTAATGCTAAAAAAAAACATTGACTATAATCAGGTTTAAGGTCCTGACTTAAATAATATTGTGTCTGGTGGCTTCAGCTTCATTCCTGCACCCCAGAAAATAAGGATCATCCAAAACAATTAACAACCCCCTTTCATGACATGACCTGTTTCACTGTCTTCCTGGAAAATGGCTGATGTAACCTGCATAGGTAAGTCAAGCGTGATACATAGTCATGTCAAGCAGTGAAAGACCAACATTCAGATGTGATACTGTACACTTCCAAACTAATCATTAGTCTCCTGATATTTTCAGACAAAAGTTTTTCTTTAGCAAATAAAATGCAACCAACTGGGCGTGCATTCAAGCTTTTGAGCTTCAGTTGTTTATAAACATAGATAGATCAGGTAGTAAAGTTTCAATAAAAATCTTTCAGTCTTATTGACTCGTAAAAGTCAGCATGACTAAGAACCTATAAATTCAACAAAAAAACTTGCAAAAACAATGATTGTTCACCATTTGAGAACACGGAGATGCAGTGTACTGTACATGCAGTTCTTAAATCAATATAAAGAATAAATAACTGAATTAATTATTTATAAATCATTTTAGAGAATAAAAATATTCACTTAAGTATAGAGTTCAGTATATACTCCCTCTTTTGGATGTGTGAGTTAGATTCTATCAGCATGACCTGCTCTTTTACATTTTTTCATCTTGCCTCACAAGGCTGATTTACTGATATTTACTGGCAGCTGAAATGGTAACACGAAATGATATATTAGCAAACCATATAATTTCACTTAAAGGGCATATTGGGAAATATAAAAAGCTGAAAATATTTTTACTTCTAGTGTATCTTGTTATGCACAAGATAACAAGATACATATAGTATATATACTGTATAGTCTCGTATATAGGTTATGAGAAATGTATGCCATTCTTGTGCTGATATTTAATTTTGAACTAAAATGAATACACTAAATAAAAAATGGAAAACCGAATGATAGGCAGGGAAACATTCTGTTAATACACCACTAAAAATCCATTGAATGAAACAAGTTCAGTTTCCCTCTCAGAAGACAGGACAGGAACATAAAAATGTTATATCAAGCTTGTTTGGAAGTTGCTAACTGATCTGAACATCTCATTCAGCTACTTACCAACAGCAAATGAGTCAGTGTATCAGATTTGACAACATGGCTGAGTAGCTTGTGTCACACTCTACCACAGCTCTTTCTGGTAAAAGCTCAACCCTTCATGTAAACACAGAATACTGTACAACAAGAAATTCAAAACAACTCAGCGTACCATGCCTTCACAAAACAAAAATTCACATCACTGTTTTGGCCCATATTTTCATTTGGTTGCTAGTATTTGTTACGTCCCAGTGTGTGTTCTGTCTGTGTTTTTTCTGTTATGTCCACACTGCTGACCCTTGATTGTTCTCCCTTCCCCATTGGCCAACCATCATACCACTGTTTCACAATATGATGTCATCATCAATCAGCCCTCAGCCAATCAGAACACATCTTATTCAGCATATAACATGGAGGTTTTCAGCAATGGAAATTTCCATTTCCTTTTGTTTGACTTTGGTCCCGTTTGGTTTTAATAATAATAATTGCTTACACTTATATAGCGCTTTTCTGGACACTCCACTCAAAGCGCTTTACAGGTAATGGGGACCCCCCTCCACCACCACCAATGTGCAGCATCCACCTGGATGATGCGACGGCAGCCATTGTGCGCCAGAACACTCACCACACATCAGCTATCAGTGGGGAGGAGAGCAGAGTAATGTAGCCAATTCATAGAGGGGGATTATTAGGAGGCCATGATTAGTAAGGGCCAATTGGAAATTTGGCCAGGACACTGGGGTTACACCCCTACTCTTTTCGAGAAGCGCCCTGGGATTTTTAATGACCACAGAGAGTCAGGACCTCTGTTTTACGTCTCATCCGAAGGACGGCACCTGTTTACAGTATAGTGTCCCCGTCACTATACTGGGGTATTAGGACCCACATGGACCGCAGGGTGAGCACCCCCTGCTGCCCCACTAACACCTCTTCCAGCAGCAACCTTAGTTTTTCCCAGGAGGTCTCCCATCCAGGTACTGACCAGGCTCACACCTGCTTAGCTTCAGTGGGTTGCCAGTTGTGAGTTGCAGGGTGATATGGCTGCTGGCCATTTTAGTTATCGCTTCGCTTCTGGTTATTGCTTCGGCTTTGTTTGTTGCTTTGCTTTGCTTTGCTTTGCTTTGTGTGTATTTTCGTATAGCTTCGGCTTTGTTGTTTTGTTGTTTTTTTTGTTAGTTTCTTTGTACTTTTGTTTGTTTATGTGTTCATCCTTGTTTTGCCATTACCTTGCCCTAACATGTTACATGTTCAACTTTTGTGTTCTTTTGTACCCTGGTCCTGTTGATTACTCTTGTTTTTCCTTATTTGTATTCCTGGTTCACTTGTGTTTTTGTGTGAACTTTTGTATATAAGGTTAGTTTAGGTTGTTGGGTACACTTAACACACTAAGTTGATTTTGTATTAGCACACTAGTTTAGTACGGGTGAGTGCCATTTGTCTTGTATCGTTTTGGGTAGTCAGTGCAGGTTAGCTAGGGTGTTGAAGACGCAGAAGACCGTGTGTTTCGGGTTTTCTTTTGTAGTCAGATTAGCTTTCCCTCACTGTCCTAGCCAGCTCCATTTTGTTTGTTATTTTCTTTTCTTTGGCACCACTCTAGTTCCTTACCCTTATCACGCTTCCTAGTCCCTCACCAAACCCCCCCCCCCCCCCGCTTCCAAAAGAATTATCCTAAATGTTACACCCCTTTTCCCCTAGACACTTGGGGTCGTAACATTATTGAAGTAATCTCTTAAACCATCCTGTGGGGCCAGTACAACAGTATGGCAAAGGTGTCTCTAATGACAAGTAATCCATAGTTGTGTGTCTGCTGCCTTGTATCAATGTCTAGAAGGAGTCCCCAGAATTGATTTTGTAAATATCTACCAGGATATTGAAAATGCCTTAGTCAAAACCAGATCTAACCCTCTTCATTGCAACCTGCAAAAGGTTCATATCAATAACCTATAATGCAAAGATGTGCAAAATTCCTGAAAGGTTGACTCCAGTGACAAAAAATAAAGATTTACTTCCTCGTCAAAAGCAGACCAATTACAAGAATCCTGTTAGTACTGTATGTTTGACCCAGAAATATGCAGCCAGGTCTCCAAATGCACATGCCCTGCAGCTGAAGACGGATCGAAGCAGGAACTATTATGGAAGAAAAATCTCAAAAAGCGCATTCAGAAGACAAGAAGTTCAAATGCAATTAGAAAAGGCTCTTGTCTTTTACATGCAAAGTCTGTGCCTCACACTACAGTAGGAATTCAGCATGGTGTGGGTACAAAAGGCCCAGTTGCATACTTAATGATTTTTAGATCATTATTCATATCCTCTTTAAATAGTAGAAAATGTATACAATTCAAAATAAGAAAAACATAATAAGAAAAGCAAAACAGAAAAATTGGAATAGAAGCTTTGTAAAGTGCTATTATTTCTCATATTCACTGGTAGACCCTAGGCTTGCAAACCCGTTCTCAATGAAATGTAAACAAACTGTATTTCCAATCCTGTTGTGATCAATGGGGCATGGCCTACTGTGAGGCTGGAGGAAATTCCAATTAAAGGGGGGGAATATTCTGCCAAACAAATATGGGAAGAAGCATACAGGAAATGGACTGGGGGAGGGTGTTAACATCATTCAAAAAGAAAACTTAACAAGTCTTTTTTTTCCCTAGATACAATTCATAGCAGAAATTGTAAAAGCAATTTAAAAAATAATTCTGTAATAGAACATAAAAGTTTTTCAAATTCAGTGAAGTAACAGAATTGAAAAGCTGCGTTAATCTTAACCAATTAACTTAATGGAGTTGATAACAGAAGTGCCGGAACTACTGGAATAAATTATGGGCTGTGTCCCAATATAATAATTGCGGTCTTGTGCCCTTCGTATGCAACATATTACCCTGCAGCTCATGACTAGCAGCCCACTGAAGCTCAGCGGGTGGGAGCCTGGTCAGAACCTGGACGGGATACTCCTGGGAAAAGGAAGATTGCTTTTGGCAGATGTGTTAGTGGGGCCAGAAGGGCGCGCTCACCCTGAGGTCTGTCTGGGTCCTAATGCCCCAGTATAATGACGGGGGCACTATACTGTAAAAAAGGTGCCATCCTTCGGATAAAACATAAAACCAAGGCCCTGACTCTGGTCATTAAATCTCCCAGGGTGTTTCTCAAAAAGAGTAGGGGTGTTACACCAGCATCCTGGCCAAATTTCCCCGTGGCCTTTACCAATCATGGCCTCCTAATAATCTCCATCTGTGAACTGGCCTCATCACTCTGTTCTCCTCACTGAGAGCTGGTGTGTGGTGAGCACACTGATGCACTACAGCCTAATGTAATACATCTAATTATTTACATAGAGGGTTTTCTATGTTTTCTATGAAAAAGCAGAAAGATAGTTTAATATCACAATTTGCAGCTGTCCGCTTTGCTTTATATTTGAGAAAAATATTTTAATGAGCCATTTCTATTTATTTGTCATTAGTCACTTTGATGGGAATCCAGAAATATCTCCACTCCAATTGAATTTTTGACAGGGCTCTTCAGTGTGTACTTCATGCTTCTTGCTAATGACACTAATGTAGGCAATAGGAATTGTAAAGCACCACTTTTGTTATCAAAAGGGCTCTTAATGCACTTGTCTTACTTGTCTCAGTGACAGTTTTAAAAAACACTATATATGCTTTATAAATGATCATGATCACTAAAGAGGAGTGCTGTACCACGCATGAACCATTCTAATTCTTACATTCTGTAACTCTGAAACTTCGTCCAGTGAACAATACATTTTTCAGTGCCTTTGACATGATACAAGAAATGTCAAAATACCCATTGTGTATGTGTATAAGTAAGAATTAAGTATATGATTATAGTAAAAAAACAAATTGCTTTGTCCTACTACTGTTTCTTGCTGTAGTTGGTATATTTCTTCAAGTATTCCAGAACTGCTCGTCTGACTATTCCACAGTTAAAAAATTGTTTTAGCACTATCTTTAGGTTGTATCTGGGCAGCCTCCTCTGATGTACACAGAAACATTTATACTTTAATTACAAATGTTAATTTAATTATACTTAAATTAGATGTCATATTTTCTTAGAACTTTTTTTTTAATCCTACTCTCCACACATGTATTTTCAATCAAAGCCCAATATGCAGTGAGTGCTGGGTTGCTTGAAGGTGTTGGGAGTTGCTAGGCAACACAGACACTGCAGGCCCTGCACATCATGAGCTTTTTGGTGATGGTTTGGCCTATTATTCCACTCATGCTGTAATTGCTGGAAAGACGTTCATTGTTTGGGTACTAAGCCTTTAAAAAAAAAAGCACATAGCAATACCATCCCTAAAATGTTCACTTATATAAAAGGCGTGATGTCCGAAAACCAAATAATTTAGATTAAGATATACACTGTAGTCCTCATTCGCAAGGTTCTGTTATTGGTTCATTTTGTTAAAGTAGATGAAATACAGTACTTCTGTAGTTAGACCCTGTCTGATCACATGGCCACTTTGACTCTGCATTCATCCATCATACTGAGTGCATATTTAATAAAAATGCAGTACAATTTATTTAATCATTCAAAAAGCTAATTTAATTTTTCTTTACTTTTATCTGATTAGGTACAGACAAATATTGGTACTGATTTTTCATAATTCACAACTTTATACATATCTATGTATAATTCATAGACTTCCATGCACAAGCTTGGATCTCTATGAAACTTACTGCAGCACAACAATAATAACCCAAATTATGACCACCTAGAGTCAAACAATCATACTGGGGATTCATGAAGAGACATTTCAGAAGAAATTATGGTCATTAAAACAGGAATTGCTTACCTGTCGATAGACTGTTATGCTTCTGAGTTATGATATGAGTTTCACAAACAACAAACTACTAACAACTCAAGAGGGGCTTAATGACCCACTAAGATGGTTATGAGAAGAACAGTAATTCTGAGTCCGGTCAGAAAGATACCAGAGATCCAGTATCCAAAACGTAATAACATTTATTTTTTAAAGCTGAGAAAGCCTTTCGCATGTCTCCCTTACGTTTTCACAGTAGAACAGTAATGAAGTGCTATTGAATTGGCAAGCTTTAACCACAGTGGAAAAAAAAAACACAAAAAGATTAAACCTGTTTCTCATCTGTTAATATTATTAATTAAAATTTTTCATAATTCACAACTTTATACATATATTTTGTTCAACGGCGTGTTAATAACCAAATTAGCAAAATATGCTGAGTTGTCTCCTCTCATTTCACACACTTTTTAAAAAGATTCAAAGCTAAATGTAAATAATAAAACTTATAAAAATATCTGTGAATTAAAATATCATATTAATTTCAATGTCCCTCTGAAAAAGTGACTTAGATCCAAGAATCACGTAGCCATTGTGCCAATTTAGCTATTTTTTTATTGTGCTCCCTTGTTCAATGCTTATCTGCTTTTACATGATAAATTAATTCTATAGGGAGTATGCAACATGACTGGCATAATACATATTTTACACAGCACATGAAAAATTAAACAAAAAACATCCATCATTCAAACATTATGCCTTATTTCTAGGTATCACTGTAGTTAGTAACGATACAGATATCTTGACGCTTAAAGATGCTGTACTTTGAAATATGAAGATTTTAATTTCCTAATTTAGTCCCTATGAATGTTTAGTAATATTAAACTTCATTACACCGTTTCAACCAAACAAAGTGAAGTCCAACATCCTCATATGTTAGGAATAATGTATTTTAAAGTAGACATTCTATTTTTAATATCTTCTGTGTTGAATCAGTAATATACAATATTAAGGTTTCCCCCTCTTAGACATGTAATGTTCAAATCTTATTCAATCTGTCTTTTACATTGCTACTTTGGTCAGTGTTTTTGGTTTAAAAAATCTCTGTTGGCCCTCGGCCATGGCCACTCCTGGAAGCTCTTAAAAGCTCCTTTATTTGATTGGAACTTTGACTCACCCTTGTCACCCTGTAACCTGCAATACACCCTAATCCTGCCTAGCTGAGACTGTCACCTATCACAGCATTGTGTGCTTTGGGACACTGCTGTTAATCTGACAGCCTGGTTTAATATTGGCCTCACCACTATAATGTCCCATCCAGCACCACTGTTGGATTATTCACCTGAGACTGCTGTTGGTTCACTGCTTGCATCTCCACTTCTGTGCTGCGCTCTGCAGCTGCCCTGAGTAGGTTATGACCATTTTGTTCTTGTCCTCTTCTATGAGCCACTGTACGAGTCTCTTTGCTGGTGCATCTTGCCCCTGTGAGGGGTTACTTTCTGTGGACAGTACCGTTTGCTCTGCGCGAACCAGTGCAGTGGATCTGTCCAGTGCAGGCTCACAGGGGAGCCCAAGCCTTTCCTGGCAAGCAACAGGTGCCAGACAAGATACACCCTGGGCAGAATCATAGTCCACCACAGGGACAACAGACACAAACATATTAAATTAACATTGAACCCAGTTTCAGGGCCAGAATTAAACCCAGGGCCCCAGCACTGAGCAACCATGCCACCCTCCTATATGTCCATTACTGAGTAAGATATTACTACATATTAAATCAAAATGCGAGGTGTACCATACTTAGATCTGTTTAATACTACAGTGAATGTAGTTCTACGGTCCTGTGCAGCAATGTCACAGTGTCATTTTCTTTCCAAATATCCATGACTACTTCTAAACATTTCTTATGTTTGTATTAAACGGTCTTTGCTACTTTTTTAAATCCGAGTACATCTGCCTCAATATGCTGCTAATAAGATAAGGGTGAGTAACCTTGTGCTTGATGAAACAGTTTAGCTCCCTGATTAAGGCCTTTGTCAGTAATTAAATCCTTATTAATAAAATTTCAGCTCCTGAAACTTTCTTAAAACACCGGTCACAGCATTTATGAAACTGAAAACATACCAAACGTTAAAAAAATGTTTTTCTTAAACATGTACTTCCTTCTAGTCATTGACTGCATGGGGATTCTAGACATTGATTTTAAAAACTGTTTTTATATATATATATTATTGACTGAAAATAAAAAAGCACAATATGCAATATTCATCACGAACTGTATTTGATTAACTTAAGCCCCCATGCTCGTTGGTTAAGAAATATGATATATCTCTTTCCTGACAATCACAATATTATAGCTGTGCTGTTTGCAGCTCATTTCAATGCCTTTAATAAAATCTCTTTCTTTTACCATTGTAACGCAACGGGGGCTCAGGCGGGCGCCCTTGCCGCATCTGGTCGGCCCCATCCCGACTGGAGGCTCAAACCCGGGACTCCCGCGTCTCTCTGCAGCGACCTAGCCCTGTGAGCTAAAGAGAGATCTCTCTTTAGCTCACGGGGCTAGGTCGCTACAGAGAGATGCGAGAGTCCCGGGTTCGAGCCTCCAGTCGGGATGGGGCCGACCAGATGCGGCAATGGCGTCCGCCTGAACCCCCGTTGCGTTACATTGGTGTCAGCAGTGGGATGGGATAGCCCTTCACCGGGGACGGCGATTTAAAGCGGGGGAGAGTGTAACGCTTATGGCCGACAGGCACCGTGTAAGAGCCGGCGTACCAGAGCAGGTGACGTCACCGCCCTTCCCTGTGATAGCAGGACCACAGCTACTGGGCTGTGGAGAGATCTCTCTTTAGCTCACGGGGCTAGGTCGCTGCAGAGAGACGCGGGAGTCCCGGGTTCGAGCCTCCAGTCGGGATGGGGCCGACCAGATGCGGCAAGGGCGCCCGCCTGAGCCCCCGTTGCGTTACACCATTAAAACCGTTTGTCTAATTGTTTTCCAGAAACTTTTTATCCTATAAATTGTCTGACCTTCACAGTATTAATCAGTATGCTGTACTTACCTATGCTTTTAAGCTTCCTGCTCAAAATGATCGCATTAAGATTCTGTCACGATTGTAAACCCCTCCTCTTAAGGAGGCTCCAGCACTTCCTTGTTTACCTCGGATTTTCTGCACCTGCCTCATGTTCCAGTCTCCCCTTTAAAAGCCAGACGCTCCCACCATTCCAGGTCCAGCTTTGGAAGATGGACGCCTGGAAGCCCGCCTACCAGCAAGTCCAGGAGAGGCTCGACAGCATCGGCTTCGCAATGGTGTCCTGACCATCTGGGTCCGGGGCTTGGATCGCCTAGCCCCATTACCCCTTTTCATTCCCCCGGTCCCGCTTCGGCTTTTAAATCTGTCTTGTCTTCATCACGGATGGATCACCCAGTTCTGGACATTTCGTTCACATGGATTTCCTTACAAACACACTTCGGACTTGTTTGTCTGGACCTGCCCCCCCGAGCACCAGCGCACCTTGGAAACCCCCCCCCCCCCGTTCTTCCAGCGCTGATCCTAGTCCTTTTTTCCCCTCCATCTCACTCCCCTCCGGATTTTGCCATCTGCATAGGGTCCTGAAAAACGCTTTGTGACAGTCACATTTAGAAAAGCACATACGGTTAATACCCAGACAGACAGCAGAATAACAGAATAAGCTTCTTTGAATCAGTAACTAAAAACATGATGACAGACAAAAAACTCCTTTCTATACAAACAATTTTAAAGTACTTCTCCCCTCTCTTCCTCAATCTCACTGACCTTTCCAAAGCTTTCAGTAAGCTCTGACGTGCCTTAGCTTTGTAGGTGCCAGAGAAGTGGTGCCTGGTTAACGGATTCCTTTCACGAGAATCAGACAGGCCACATTTCTGATTTGGAATTTTACTTATTTTACTTTTTTTAGCAATGGTCTTGGATTTTTGTTACTCGATTCATAAACATTTTTTAAAACTTTTTAGCTGTTATGTCTGGATCAGTATTTAGTTTGTCATTTTCTGCTATCACAAAAGTAATGCAGGAGATTTTATTAACTGATTTACATATACTGTAAATAACCAATTAGGTTATTATGGTCCTGTAGTTCCTTAGCTCCAGAAACAAACCAGATCTGCTAAGAAAAATGACAATGATTGATTGGAGAGAAAATCAAGCAGCACCTTCCAAGTAGTCAGTTTTTTTATGACACCAAATCCAAATGCTTTAGCATTGTTTATTAACAGGTTTAAGACTAAATAATATTGGAAATGACTAATAATTGGCTTTATTATGCTGACCGATAATTGGTTCAACCAATTAAAATTATATAATTATAATATATAATTATAAAACCAAATAATTGGTTGTCCCAACTGTGCTGTTCAAAATTTAGGTTTTTAGTTACCAGCAAAAATACTAGTTAAAAACTGTTCAGTTGTAGACAATCTGAACTCCTTAGAAAGTGGAATGTATTAAGCGGGTAACAATTTTTGGAAAAGTGATAAAAAAATCACAAGAGTAAAATGCTGCAAATGTAAGCTCTACAGCTGCTGATAACAGCTGCTAATACTATTAATACTGTGATTTCTGGTTTTACACTGCCACTGCAGCTGTTGCTACTACTGAACTAGAAGTACTGATACTTCTGGTTACTCCTACTACTGCTTCCATCAGTACTGCTAATGCTAATAACAATGTTCATTTTCAGAACACAGATTATATTGTTGAATTCCATTTGCCTATAAAAGGTTTTGTTAATAAAAATAAATGCTACCATCTACAAAATTTTAACACATATGAATGAAAATTTATGGTAGTGTGCTGATTTGATAAAACACAGTTATGAATATCTGCAACATGCTGTAGGCTGTTCTTTACATGAGAAAATACAGTGGGCAGTATTTCCCTGTGGAAAAACTGCCCACTGTGGGAAAACTGCCGACACTACTGTAAATTAATTAGATGATCAGTTTCAATATGAAGAAATTCAAGCCCAGTTTTTCCAAACCACATAAATGTAAAAGCCACTAAAAATTAAAATCAATAAACTTCACTACAAAGGGCTAATTAAATAAGAGAGTTCTTGGAGTGCCAAGTAGGAGATTATCATTTTCTAGATCATTTAGAACACCAACTTTGTTTGTTTTCCTGGTGTGAAATGAATTAAAAAACATTCTGTACAAAATAAATTTAAGACACTCTAATGGTGACAGGTGAATTTAAAAGTGTTTCCAAATCTTTAACAGAGAAAATACATACATTTTTGCCTTCTAAAAATAAAAGATTAAAAACAAACACAGTCAATTGAGTGCTAAATATCACTTCAGTGATCTATACATTCCTGTCACCCAGTTCCCTGCTTCCATGAGTCCTTAGCTTTCAAATGTGAGTGTCTGCCTACACAATGATGCCGTCCATTCTGAGAACAAAACAAATAGAATGGTAATTTTCAATACACAGAGTGAGTATTACAATGATTGACACAATATAGCTCAGAATCTGTGAAGTCAACTGACTAGTTTATTCCCTGCTGTATAAAAATTCACCACAAAATGGAAATGTGCTATCCATCAAAAGGTGCTGAATTTCCCCATGGACATAATGATTCTTTCCATTTTTTTATGTTATCAGCAGGATGGAGGCCCACTATTACACAAATGATGTACATGTTCTTCTGGTCCTGTTTATCACACTAATTGGTACCAGAAAAATCAAGGTTTTACCCACTACAGTTAATAAGGAACCTTGAATTGAATATTGCATATTCACAACTCAACTTTAGAAAACTGAACTTTAGAATGTGAAAAATAGCACAATAATTCAGAGTCTGGAAACAAATGAGTTAAATAAGATGTAAGTAATGACCTTTTCTTTTCCAGGTAGCAACTACTGTAAAAACCTTTTCCACATTTTCTTCAGTACTGATATAATATCCTTTATTCAGGTGCAGGTATTTTGCTGAACTTTTTACCTTTATTTAACATAAGGTTAACACATGTTAACAACATTAACAAAGTTAACAACTTTGATATGAAATATACCTTTTAATTTTTCAAAAAGTTTGAATCAATAGCTCAGTGCCGTAGTGTGTTGTGCATACAGTACATGTACTTTCTCACTGCGTTTCTGACTCCATCTCAGAGAATATTTTAGACGTACATACTGTGTAAACTTATTTAATGTCTTCTTCACAACCTTGGTTTAGTGCCTTAGCCTCTTACAACCTCATAAACACCAAATGCAACTTTAGAATAATAAAATAGTGCAACAGGAAATGGCCACATAAAAACCAATCCAATCTGTAAATTGGGAGCCTTTAATGGTTTTCCCTTTCAGACCTAAAAAGATTTTTATAGGAAAAAGAAAAAAAACAACATGAACAAACCTTTAGTTAATGGAAGTAGAGATGTTGATAAGTATCTCTTCAAGGTCATAGAAATGATTTTATATATAATTGAGATTTTACTGATATCTTTCAGTTTTAAAAATGAGTCCTTCAAGTGCAATAGCACTTTGTTAACTCAACAAGACTGATTGTATCACTTCGTCGCCATCAGTGACCCCAAAGGTGCATTACAAATCTATTTTGGTATATGTACACAAGTAATTATCAAAATGATAAATATTACCTACAGGTCTTGTTGAAAAGGTTTGCAAAATCAAGGACTGCTCAGTGTAGCTGGACTGAAAAAAAAACTAAGCTGGGGCAAATTCATAGAAAAAGCAGATCCCCGAGCTGTAAGGAATTCTGAGTTTTTTTCATCTGGTTAGTGTCAGAGGAAGCGAACTGTGAGAGTGGGCCTGAAACTCTGCATAATGTGATTTTATTATTAACTTTGAAGTTTCATTATCACTTCACATTGAGGAAAATCAATATTATGCCACTAACAACAACAGCTGAATCTATTAAACAAGTTACAATTAGGAAAAAATGGTTTAAGCAAGATTACTATTTTTTTTTTATTTAGTGAAAAATCTTGAGTTTATGAGGGCTATCAAAACTATAGACTCCTTTTACTAATTCACTATTTCTTATTACCGCTATCACTGGTGTATCTCTAGCTATACATTATGGGTATGTGTTGTGGGCTGCTTTCTGAATTGTGATTTGTAGGTTATTTCTCCAAGGGAAGAGATACAGCACCTTGTTTGTAACTGGATGCAATTCTCTGTGACTTTGTGTTTTGTTAGTGGTAGACTTACAAATCAGCACCGACAGTTCAAAAGGATTGGTAGCTGGAAAAATCAAGGTTAAAATAATCCACTTTTGAGATATAACTTAAAGGGAAAATTGCTTTTTTTTTTAAATTGCCTTTTTTTGGTTATGGTTTCATAAAATAATGTGTTTTAATTTGAATACACCTCGACGCGCCGGTTGGAGTATTTCTCGGTCGCAGTTAATGGCAACGTCAGCTCAAAGATTTGGTTCAAACCACCAAATGGAGATGGGTGTGCCGACAAGCGGACCCTGCTGATGCGGGATTAATGCTAGGAAAGAGAGAGAGTTTTGAATACACCTGAAATTCAATATTGCAAGCTTGGAATCACCAGATAAAGATAAACCTGGAAAATCCAGCTGCTCAACAGGTTCTAGAGGCAAATGGTTACAAATCGCTGAATGTTGCATCAGTATTCTCAGTGCCGAAAGGAGCAAATGAATTTATTCTGGACTGATGACCTGGATAAGTAACCATTCTACATTGTTCAGTTTTATTTCATATGCACTACTGTACTTACTTTGTGAATAACATAAGCTGCGATGGGCTGGTGTCCTTCCTTGCGCCAGGTAGATTCTAGCTTCCCTGTGTCCTGATGTGGATGGGGCAGTTAGAAAACGGATGGATGGTTGGCTTTTGCATGTTTTATTTTTCCAGGGTCTTTCTTTAACATTTTGATAATTACTTTTGGTAATTACTTAACGTTAGCCACAATTTGTAAAAAAATGTAGAATATTACAATAGTGTTAAAATATTCTTATGTTTTATGGCTTCTTTTTATTGTTTTAAAGATGCATTTGATTGATTATTAGGCTGTGATTTAATTCATTAGAAAAGTGCCATTAGAAAAGTGCCATTAGAAAAGTGCTATTATAAATGATTGTAATATCAGTGAAGGGGATGCTCTAACAGCCTCCATGGAAAATTATTTGTTGATGTACACCACAAGGAGCCCTGTGAGGCCTACCTGACATGCAACAAAGATTTTCACCAGGAACAGAAGCTGAAAATGCTGGCGTCTGTAAATGAGTCAAATGTGAGAACTTCTTGGATTGTTTTTTTGGACTTTGTCTTTTTTTTAACCCAGTATATTTTAACATGTCTTTCTGAATTATTTTTTTTTAGATTTCTGTAGCTTTCCAAACTTTTATTTTTGTTTCACTTCACCATTAATCTTGCTGTTTCTGAAACATCTGTAGAGATATAAAAATCTTCCAATTTTAATAAAGCATTTGATTTCCTTTTTTGGTGTTTATCATACTATACTGTATGTCACTTAACTCTTTATGTAAACATAAAGAGAATATTGAGTAATTTGTAATAAAGAGAATAATTAGAATGAATATAGACTAGTCTTATCAGTAACATTTGAAAGATAGTGTTAAGCTAAAACCTTTTGGAATGTGCAAATTATGATTTAAACAGTGTACACAAAGATCCTATTTATATTTTTTTAAGAGTTCAGAAAATATCTAAAAAAGAAAAGAATTGTGGACAATTTAGTCTGTAAAAAACTAAATTGTAAATGTAACTATGAATGGATAAAAATACAATACTAAAGCTTAGCATTGTAAAGTGTAGTAGTATACAGTATCTTAAAACACTGGATTTCAGAGATCACAAGGAACCATTGTCCAGTATTTATGTCAAAGAGGCAGCAAACAGATCATCTCATTAGACAAAATCTTCCTAATCAGTAGTTTAGGTATTTTCTTTCAGAAAAAAAAAATACTTGACCATTAAATCTTTTTCTTGTTTTTACATAATTAAATGTTTGTATGCATGGAAATCTAATGTACCTGAATCATTAAAAAAAACTGAAATGACTAAATGAAAATAATATGATGGACCTTTCATCAGACATTTTTATAAATTATATTGTGTTTCATGTTAGAGTCACAGACTAAATCAGAAAACAGAAATGTGATAGAAGGGCACCGAGTACAAAACAATTAAAATAGTTAAACAGATTAACTCATTAGGCAAGGACGTCCATAGAGTTCAACTCTTTCTTCTGAGAGAAAACAAATAATTTTAATAACATTTAAAGTTAATTTTAAACTTTGTAAATGTAACACAAAAAATGTGATCAGCTGGGGCTTCAGAGCAACCTAGAGACTGATATGCAGTTAGGTCCCAAATCATCCATTTTACAGGATAATTTGGGCACAACAAGCTCTTTGTTTAACTTATTAAAAACACATGGACAGAAAGACTTCTGCAATCAGAGGAGAAAATTAACCTACTGTACTGGTCTCCCCTTTTTGCTTTTAACTGATTAATTCTTATTTATCAAATGAATTATCTTAATGAATAAAAATGTTTTTTTTTATTATTGTCCAATTAAAGCAATTACATAATTAATTATATGTTTATAAGAAAGACATGCAGAAGTCATTATGTTAATGTGGACTAATATACAGTATTTATGTAAGTTCTTACAACAACTGACTCTGGGTCTTAAAAGCAATATCATATTATACTGACAGCTCATATCTGTTTGAAATTGTTGTCATAATGCCAGGACACAGCAATGATGTGGTGACTGAGGATCCAATTATTTGTGAATGCAATATCTTTCAGTGAATTGTGCACGAACCCTTATGGGAATGACCTCAATTCAGTGTTCTTTTTTCCTTGTGGAGGCTCCAATCCTCAAGGCTTCTTCTAGTGGTGCATTGCTCCACCTTCTGTTGGTCCCTGTAATGATGGGGCAAGGAGACAATGTTATCGACTCTGTGGGGTTACCCTGTGAGATGGTGCCTATTCCCCCCTCCTCCCCCCCCCCAGGGCTCCCAGATGGTAGCAGCTCTGTTCTCTCCATCAACACTTTGGTCTGAGATGGCTTGGATCTCCATTTGTATGCAGCACTCATAAATCACTTTTGGAAACAAAAAAAAGTGCAAAGAAATAAATGTTTATTTTAAAAAATGATACAGAATTGAATTTCTAAACTAAAAAGAAACCACATTAAGTTGCTCCTTCTCATTATTCAATTTTATTCCAGGCATCTGTTTAGATGCTATTATTGGTATGATACTATTTTAGAACTATTTTAGATTTAATTATCAAAAGCATATATTATTTACCTTTCTCAGAGTTGTCTCAAAGTATAAGAGCTTTGGAAGTACAAACTCCAGTATAACTCCAGCATAAACAAAGCTACAATATATTTAATCATCTTTCTCTGCTTTATACACATTCAAAACTAAAAAGGCTGGGTATATTTATATTTTTACATGAACATATTATGTTTAAAACAGAATTTCAATTGCATTGTATTGATTTAAAAGAGAAGGAAAACACAGCTTATTTATTGATTGTTGATGCACATTACTCTCACTGGTACAACCTTTGTAAAATGGGTTATTGCGCCTGTAGTGGTAGAGATCGTAGCTACAATCTTAGATTCCCTAAACAAAGAGAGAAAGAGCTTTTCAGACATATGAAGTCAACAGCATAAGCAGAAAATATCTTTATGCAGCATAGATGATATAGTTCAGGTGGGTAGATGCGTCAGCATGCGTAGGCTGAAAGGAACAAGTAATAGGTTTATTCCATGCTGAAAAAAAGAAGAGAGAAAACACAACGTTTCGGCTGTGAAGCCTTCTTCAGGCGTGAGAGAAACAAGGCAGTAGGATAAGGTAATGTAGCGGGAGAACAAAGGCTGGGAGGGAGGAGGAGTGAGAGGCGGGAGCAGGGAACAGAAAGAGAGAGGTGTGAAGTCAGAATGGGTGCAGAGAGTTGTGAAATGAAACTTCCAATGAATGGAGAAAATTTAAAAGAAGAGTAGTCTGTCGTTAAGAGAAGGGGGAATGTGTGATACTAGCTGCAGGATAAGTTTGGTTTCTGTAGTCTTTCTGATGTATGAGTTCGGAAAACCGTCTTTGAGAACACAGACGGAGAGATTAGAGTGGTCGTGGCCGTCAGAGGTGAAATGAGAAACAATGGGCTTGGAGAGATCTTTAATCTTAGATAATAGATAATATACTGTATGCCAGATAAACTCACTTAGAAATCAGGAAAAAAAAACAAGGGGAAAATGACACAATATACAGTACTTACCACAAACTCATATCCAATGACATATGAAAGATGAGTTACTAAAGAACAAACACAATACATCACTGCTTGGTTACTGCTTCATGAATGCTTGTTTGCACTGTCCTTAATCCTTAAAGAGTGAGAGCTGTAGAGCTGTCTCACCTTGTGCGTGAAGCACACCAAGTTTAAAACATTGTAAAGAGTTACTGTCACACTACACTGCGATTCAGCAATCAAAGCATTGAGACTTTCAGACCCAGCAGAGTATACAATTTCACATTCTCAGTTAGAGATGATTTATTTGCATTCAGAAGACTGATGACATTGTTGAGGAAATGTCTGACTGATAGATATAGAGAAGAGAATCTGAATACTGTAAGCTTCATAAATGTGCCTTTTCACTGGACACCATTATGTATGTCACACTGCTTAGCCTCGAAATAATGAAAACAGTTGTGTGTGACTTTAAGTATATTAGTCGAATTCGAAGTATGATAAGGAAGTTCTGTTTTCTAAAGATTTGATATGGCTAGAGTTAACTAATATTCACATTTCCAAATATTCATAACAACCTACTTGAATGTTGAATGTGTCTCCATAAACATTTAGCCCTTGGACTCTTCAGAGTAATTCTAAAGTGTGTTATGATTTGATGATGTTTTAAATTCCCAAAAAGTAATGACAAAGTAATCCCCAAAGATTAATTCACAACCAGTGTGAAACAAAGGATATGGTGAAACATGCTGATGTTTTGTGAGCAATGGTGCCTTAAGTGATGACAGGTTGGTACTCTGAGGGAAAGACATTAACAGAACCAAGTACAGCATGATCATGAGATCTGTGCATAATAAGAAATGAAAAGCAATACAGGCATGTGGCTGCAGATTGATCAAAATATTACAGACAGCTAAATTCATCAAAGATGGTCCACTGAGAACAAAACTGGATCCTGTAATGAAATTGCTGTGCACAAGCTACACATCATACTAGAAATGTACATTTGCTAGTCCAGTCCACAGACAATGGACTACTGAGCAGTGGA
Source organism: Lepisosteus oculatus (assembly GCF_040954835.1). NCBI lineage: Eukaryota > Metazoa > Chordata > Actinopteri > Semionotiformes > Lepisosteidae > Lepisosteus > Lepisosteus oculatus. Next base: position 1,086,871 of record NC_090703.1, read on the forward strand.
GAAATGTGATAGGGCCAGATGAATCATCCTTAGCCATCACTCTTGACAAATGAGTGGACCAACCTAGAGAACTCTACAGCCTAGAGCACTTGGTTTCAACAATGAAGGGTTCCATAATGCTTTGGGTGCATCTAATCCCTTAGAAGTCAAGGGAAATGCTAATCAATACTTAACGGTACTTAGAGACCATCTTAACCCCATGTTGCAGCTTTACTGCAGGATGTCAGTGCCCTCATTCACAGAACGCTTGTGATCTGGGTGACACTGATCTCAATTGTTTTCATATTATGCATTGTCAGAATGCAATAATCAGTATTTACTTATCATATTTCATTTATGAACTTCACCGTATCATTCTTGGTATATGTTCATCATTTTATTTACACACTCTCACACACTTACTGTATATAGAGAGACAGTAAAACAGAAACAAAAAAGGACATTATTCGATAGTCTGTGCTTTATAGGTAAAAATACATGAAAGATAGATGCAAAAAAGACCTGCAAAAAAGGAGTACTCTTGCATTATGAAATCCCTGTGTGTATTGTTTTTTTAACAAACCTCATACAGTATTTAAATTTTGAAGACCAGGAAGAGAAAGCTCAAATATTGTGAAATAACATGTATGGATGTATAAGAAACCCACAGGGATTAATTCAGTGCTTAACACCACTTCTCTGATGTATTTTCAACCACAGATTCAATAAAGAATATAAGGACATTAAATGTAAAATGTCACTGTATTTAAGAATGGCGTAAAATATCTCTGGGTCTCAGCAGGTGACGCCTTCCTATTCAGAGCCTGACAGGGCGTTTATGCATTTCCATGTGCCTGAGTGAAAGTGAAAAATTGAAGGCGAATGCAGGTCGCACTTTGGCATCAAAGATACGCATTCAAGCGATAGAGCTGAATCTGTGATGAAGTCACCCGCTTTTGTACAGGGCTTTGGGAGCTGTAAGGTAGACCGTCATGCTTAGTTGCAGCTGGGTAGTCTGTAGCACTCTGTGATGTTTACATTGCACTAATTATGTATGTTGCTGATCCAGTTAGAAGAGTGAAAAATCTTCCATGAGAATTTCCTTCATCACATTAGAATGGAAGATGCTTCAAATGGGATCCAAAAATAAACTTGAGTGCATGTTTTCAATAATAATCCAAGGCAATAAAAAATGAATGATTCCCGTAGCCCCGTATAATAGATTAAATGTAATGTAAGATGAAAAATAAAAAGTTTAAATAATCCATTGGTAAAAAATAAGTAAAAACAATATAACTATCAGTATCCATTCCTATTTCAGCTCATCTCCTGTGTGGTTATGGTAAATATTTAATGGTATTCCATCACCATGAATCAAACCCAGATGGTCTGAACCCCTGTGAGGAGATATGTGTTGCTTATTTGGTCCTTAAATTTCCATATTCATTGCATAAACAATGGTAAGGTGAAAACACACACAGGAATGCAACACAGTGGTTGGTCCCTCTTGTGAAACCCATCCATCAGTAAAATTCATGAAGTGCTGAAAGAGCAGGAATAGCTATCAACTAAAATGTGTAATTTGGTTGGTCTCATTTGAAGACATCACTGAGCAGTGCAATGGGTGGCTTGGAGTTGATGTATTTGTCATTCCAGAGGGTTCTGTGTAAGACAGGTCAGTGAGAAAACATTTCTGTCTCCTGGGAAGAACACAAAGGAAAGGCTGATGTATGTTTGAGCAATAACATTTTGATCAGGGGCTGTTGAGACAGCAGCAGGCACAAAATGTTGTCTTGCAAAGAGAGGTGCAAAGCAAACCATATTGTAACTATACAGTTTTGCTTGAATCGGAACAACAAGCTTACACCAAGATGCTTCTAATTATAAACCAGCAAATAGGCAAAAACTGAGTTCAGATGTTGTTTCCCTATTGATTAGAAGTTTAGTTTTGAGTATATAAAAAACGTTCTCTTTATTACCTGGAAAGTGCTAATGGTTATGCAGCCTAGAGCTCTTCGTTGTTTTTCCACTATCCCATGCCAACACTTCATCATCATTCTACAAATCATTTGCTTGAATATACAGTATATATGAGGAATAATAACAAAGCAGCCAGCAGTGTCATTCCGAAATGTCATGTTTGTCACATACCAGTGTGCTTAATTGGTTGGATCACTAAGATTCCAGGCAGAAAACCTCACTGTACTGTATGTACTAGTTCCACTAAACTGCACATTTTAATTAGTGCATTATAAACCAATGGCTATTGCTTCCATCAAACTAAATTAAACCACATCTAGAAAGAAATGTTCATTATTCATGTCACCATTAAACAAGATTCTAATAGTTTGTCTTAGCTAAATTACCACAAACTGATTTTCAAACCGCTAAGTATATAATTATAAAAGTAATTACAATCATTAAACAAAAGTGCACCATCAAGATTATGATTTATGCCAGTGGACAAAATATTAAATAACGTATTCATATGTAATTAAAATTATTTAAAGCAAATAATGATCAACTCATAACATTCTCAAAATCGCATCCAGTAAACATTACCTGAAAGTTATATAAAAATACTCTTTCTATGAAAATGAAACAATAAAAAATCTAAGGATTAAAAAAGGAAATTTTTAATCATGTAAAATATGTTTTAAATAATTTCACTAGAGACAACAGCATCGAGGATTGAATGCTTTGTGAAGGCTTGGAATACTTGGTGTGAAAGTTTGGCTGAACCCGCTTGGTTAATGGGCAGCCTCCTGGTCACAGGCCGGGATCCCCAGTCGGACTGAGAGAACAGGGGCAGCTGCAGGGTGGAGATGTGGTGGAGAAGGGGGGCTGGAGATGAAGGGAGATGTTTGAGTTCAGTATATGTAGCTGATTTCATAATGACGGTGATTAGATACAGCTGTGTGAGACTTACTTGTCATGTATTTTCCTTCCCAAACTTCAGTTAATAACTTCCATTTAGGGCAACATTTGTAAATGGCTAACTATATACTGTATGTGCGAAGACAAAATTTAGATCTGACAAGATTTTGCCCACTGTGATGAACGGTGTTGTGAATCACAGGGTAAAGTGAAAGCTGACTTTAATCTGTGGGGAATGTATTGTACTGTGTTCAACACAGATGCCATCTGATCACTTCCTTTTTATATCTATTGTTTTATTGAAACCAGTTACAGACCTAACAGATAATAACCTAAAACACCAAAATGTAAAAGAAACTGTAAAAGATTAATGTAATAAATTCTTTAATATGTCAAAATATTTTTTTTTAGAAATTGGGGTTTTAATGTACAGATAAAAATAGTATTTGCTCTTATAAGTTCTGTTTAGCACCCATTAGAGTATACTGTTTGCAAATGCATGTTGGAAAAAAGGAATTTTGAGATTCCAGTAATCTTTGGATGTGCAAAATAAGCATGACTGTCAGCATTTGAAAACATCACAGCTCTTTTTCAGTGCATTAAAGTCATTGCAAACACCCGTTATTTTCTTAGTCATTTTCAGAATGACAGTTGAGATCATACTGTATGTATATTTTAAAAACTAGGCATTGTCAGGACTAAATATGGTTATGTAAGCTACTTATGACTGTTAGATATCCCATTTAGAAAAAATGTGAAAGTCCACATTCAGGAAGCAGTTAAAAAAGTTCAAACATTTCTTGATTAGAAAGAAAAAAAGATAATTGCTTCTGACAGAGTGGCTGTTTTCATTAGGCATGTAATTTATTTATTATAAAATCAGAGGGTTTATGTTATGCATACAACAAAGCACTAACTTATAAAATGCTTAACAAACAAAGTCATCAGCAGGAGACTGGGTTATGCATAATGAATGCCATCAAATCAAAATCACACAGCAGTGATGATTGAGCAGCTTCTGCTATATTACTAAAAACTGAAAAAGCAGAAAGCAGTTAGGAGCACTCAGCAGGATCAACGAAATTTCATCTGCATTGTCTCTTGTGAATGGACACTGCCCAGTTCCACAGACATTTTCTAGCACATGACATCTTCTCAGATTTTGCCAGAATCTATTGAAGACTATTCAGTGTTTAATATTATTGTATTATTAGTCATTTTAAATAAACCAGTAAATGTAGTTAGGCATACCTCATCATGAAAAAAGCTTTCATTACCTTCATACCACACTGTCGTCTGCAGTTTCACCACCTGAGCACAAAGACACTAAATCATAACGAAGTGAAAGAATTATTCAGATTTTATTTAAGTAATTTAGCAGTTCATTGTGCTCATTCTGCTGCACACTTTCTTATTGTTCCACTCACTGTTCCCTCAAAAACAATTGGTAGTGTAATAAGCACAATGCAGAACCTCTTAAACACTTTTTTCTCTCTCTTTTGTATCAAAATGTCCTTCATTCACATCATATTATGTTTTTTGCACATATCTCTATTTTTACATGAAACAGCTGCACCACAAAATAATCAATAGTTTCCATTTGTTTCTACAAGTCTTTATCGCCTGTGATAGACTGAATGTTATTCTATGAAAATACATTTTTTCCACTCACCTTACTCTAGTACCGCACACAGTGACAACATCCATTCTTCGTACAATTACCATTCATGCCCTTTATCTCATGAGAAGCTACAGGCCTTTTCACTGGTACCATGCAAATCAGTTCAATTGCAGAAAGACACTTCAGAGCATCAGGTTTATCGTTTGTGAAGCAGATTTCTTCCACACTTTCTTTACTGTAAAATGTAATTTATTTTCAGGTTTTGTTTCCCAGGGAGGTTAACAAGCTACAGTATGGTGTTTATATTAGAGGTTACCTGTGTATTTGAGTAGTTTAATACTTCTGATACCAGTATCGATAGGGTTTCATCATTAGATCTGAGCAGACCTATTATAACAAAGATGTCTTATAAAATAATCATCTTTATTGCATATATCACATGGTATAGCTTTTTATTTGACATTTATGCACTTGTGTTAGGAATTAATGTGTCACTCTTTTTAAAGTTCAGTTAAGCTGTCAAAGAAACATTAAAAAAGCACATTTCTTGGTCATGAGTTCACTGCTGTCTGTTTGTCATCAACTACTAATTATTGGACTGATCACTCCAGATACAATTATCTCTCAATATTATCAAGTAGTATGCCTGTGTTTTCTGGAATTCATGCATACTTAGCTATGGCTTAATTTAATTCTGATGCAAAGTAAACTATGTTATTAACAAAAACTAAGTGGAACTACTGTATATTTTGTGTATTTTTTCATTAAGATGGCTTAAAATGTCCACAGATTTCTATAAACACAAAATGAGATTCAGAAAGAATTGCTTAGGTTTAGAAAATCTAAAGTGTTTGAAATATTTTTGAAAATCACTTTGTTGGCCTGTCAATACCCTACTTAAGCTGGTGCAGTTACATTTTATATACAGTATAAGCTTTTACTTTATTGAAGGGTATCTGTCTCAAAAGAAACCACTCACTAGAAAACATGCATCAAGCAATTCATTGCGACAGGTAAGAATATAAACGCCAAGCTGACAATCAATTTGGTGTGAAACTGTCTCACACACACAATTTATCTACGGTCTTGATTTCAGCTTCCATTTGTAAATATGTCTTTCAGCTCAGCTCTGCATCTGTCTTAATCAATGAGAGCTATTGCCAACGGCTCCAGACAGGGTGTCTGTGAAGCCCAGAGTGACTTTCAGTCTGCTCTGAGGTTACAACAAGACCTTCCCTAGTAGCAGATTCCCAACTGAAATCATTTGGTAGGCTCTTCTTCTCACTGGGTTATTTTCAAATTTAAATAGTTTTTCATACATTTCTTATCTAATTCTGAAAATGTAAATTCCTCTGTAAAATAAATTGAATTTATATAGAAATTGAGGAATCAGGATTTAGTGTGAAACCTCATCTATAAGTTGCCAATTTTACTAATTAGTTCAAGCAATGAATTTCCTATAGTTCATGTGGGTAGCTGCATCAGCATGCTTAGTCTGCAAAGTAATACAGTAGGTTTATTCCATGCTGAAAAGAGAAGAGAGAAAATGTTTCAGCTGTAAAGCCTCCTTCAGGTGTGAGCCAGGTCACAAAAGTTGTGTTTTCTCTCTTCTCTTTTCAGCATGGAATAAACCTATGACTTGTTCCTTTGCATGAATTTCCTATGTCAGCCTTATTTATATTCATCTCTGAACTTGTTGAAAGAGCCCTTCACTGCTTTGCATTTTTTTCCAGCTTCTTGTGTCTTTCCTCAGTGGGCATGAAGAAGGCCCTATAGTAAGCATATAGCAAGACACACAGTACCGTGCACACTGTTATGCTTTTGTCCTCGATCAACTTTAAATTGAAAAGTTGATTTATAACTTATGAACATATGCAATTAGTGTACAAGAGCAGGTAATGAGCAATTGGCAATTTAAGTATTTCTGACTTTAATCATGAACAAAACCATGTATTTAATAAATTCACTGCATATAACTGGCAAGAAACAAATTTCGCTTTGTACTGCATGCCAGTTTTGCAAGTATTTTAGATCTATCATGAGTGGTATGAGAAACCAACTGAGAAGGAAAGAACGTGTTAAGATAAATGTCTCTTCACAAGGCTTAGTAGTTACTCACATTGCTGCTGGCATTTTAATAAAACAGCAAAGCTGGTGGCCAGAATTGCATGAGGAGATACCCTGCAGGCATAGACCGGTGAGCTCAGTGGGAGCCTGAAGTAAGAGATCACGCAGGGCTAATTATGAAGTCATACATGCTGCTGCAACTGTCATTCCCTGCAGTGTTCAAATATCTGGAAAATCACAGTACAATGATGACAAAATCAAGAACTAGCTGATCGTTTTTTAGAAGAATGACTAAGCACAGTTTGATAAACCAATGAAAGCCACTCATTGCTCACTTTACTGCAGTATACTGGATTATAATGCATGAATGAGCACAAATAGCTGTTCTCTAACATTTAAAATCTATGGGCAGTTTCCTAAGATTACTGTTTATTTAAACCACAGTTTATATCGTGCATCCATGTGTCTATACTGAAAAGATAAAAAATCGATTGCAGAATATCTGATTCCCACCTTGCAGCCTACAGTAGCTCAACCCACCGCTGCTCTGTGGAATAATTTTATTCTGTTTTTGTGGGGTTCTTTTGTGGAAAAATGACCCTACTATAATACAGGTACTGTATGATATATACTTTTTCATGTATGATATAAATTCGATGTCAGCTAATTGCCAAATTTCATCATACCTAATTTAAAATATATCCAGAGCTTTGCAGAGCTCAAGCACAAGCTGTCTCTGAAATGCTCATGGCAGTAACTGATGCAGGAAGCAATAAATTGTAATCCTCCCTGTAGTGCAAATCACAATACTGTGAATGCATTGTGCTTCCTGCCCTAATGGGTAATAATATCAAATGAACCAAACCTCTTTATATTTGTATTACAAGCATATATCTTATTGTTTAATGAGAAGGTGTGTATAGTTATTTTTCCTCCATTTACCTTTTAGAAAAGACACAGGTACAGCTTAGCTTTTGGGATGCAAAGAATCAATAAAATTAGTTATTTTCTTAAAATAGCAGCACTACAAAAGTACAAAGAAGATTAAACTTCACTGAAGAAATATCACTTCAAAGGTTTTGTCTGTCTACTTCTTATATAATTGAATATGCAAACAGAACATTTACCATAATTTGCAAGTTTTAATCTAAAATGGTTTCAGAGACAACACAATGTTTAAATTCCTGGAATGTTGCAAGATGCACTGGACTCAGATGTTGCTATCTGTCATCCAACAGTCATTAATTACAACTTATTGTAGTAATCATTATTTGCTGAAATCACTGTTTAAGTCAGTTCAACTGAACCCTTCTGTTTACATAATACCTAGAGATATAATCACAGCCGATGTATATCTCTTTAAATCAAATTAATACAGTAATGTTGCCAGGACCATACATTTATCTTTTATTGGGCTTTTAGATATATATTATTTATATGACTTATAAGACTCTCTCTCTTTTATTGTCCTCCTATAGGAGATTTAGAACAAATGACCACACAACTGAGTATTACCAAATACCATACTGAGAGCAATAATTACTGAAATGAGGCTTAATCAATTATGAAGCTAAATAGAAAACCAGAAGACAAAATGTGAAACTGATAGCCTTATTTGTTTTCCTTCTTCCAGAAATATAGATTGAGAAGATTATGTTTTTGTGAAAATCCTATAGGAAACATTATACAGTATATAGACAGTTTAGTTTCATGAAAACTTAGATTGTTGGGAAGGGGTGTAGCCACAGGTGGGCCTGATTGATCCTAAGCTTACCCAATCAGTCCAAAGTAATTTAAGATTTTTTTTCCTGGTTTGCGTTACATGATTTACTTTTTAATGTTACGTGTTTGATTTTTTCATTGTATGTAACTGGCTATTTGATCAGTGTATCTTTTGTGCCCAATTTAAAAAATTCTGTAAATGCAGTGGGAAAGTGCATGCGTAGCCTAATTGGCTATCGTTGACGTCAGACACTTAGAGCTATCTAGCGCTAGGTTTTTGGTTTATTAGCCAACATGGCAAAACAAATGCATATATCTACGTTTTTCAAAATGCCGCGTGTAGATGACCAGACCCGTCCCGAAACAAATACAAGACTTTCTGGAACACAAGCGGCAATGCACGTGTTTGCTTGAAGCAGCTTGATACATGCTTGACCTGCAGGAGTTGAGCATGAAGAGGTTCTAAACTTTTTCCTGTAAACAAATTACAAGTTTTGGAATGCATGAACAACATTAAAAGGTATAGACGGATAGATGCGGGTGGGCATTTTACAGATAACTTTTCATATGGCCTCTAAATATCCTGCAGTATTTGTGAACGACGTTTACACAGCTAAAATACATCCAATGTATTTGACGCTTTTATTAGAAGATCATTCTTGCAATTAAAGGTACGATGAATTGGTTAGCACTGTAATGCGACTATACCAATTCAGTGTTAAGTCTTGTGGGAATTAAGTCACAAATTTTTAAATTGTCTTCCAAAGTGTCTTCTGGCATTGAAAACAGAATACTAATTTCGTGGGTTTCATACAAGTTTAAAACCATCATGAAGGATCAAACAAGGTCTTCAAAACTTAATATTTTAATACCTTCGCAGTTTTTGTTCTCATGGCGCCTCACTCGATGTTACCCTTGGGGGGATGCATTTACTGCAACCTCTGAAACCCATACGTGCGTGCATATTCTTCTGGTATGTTATGCAAAGTCCGCTGAATATTTAAAGGAAAGATAAAAGCCTTTATTTACCTGCATGGTATTTTAAATACAATATATCGCGTTGTGTTCATCGTGTTTTGCAATGAAATACAGTATTAACTTCAGAGTAACTCGTAAAAGTACTGAACAAAATAAAAGCAGGTAAACAAAATACTCACAACTGTTACAAGCTACAAGTGAAAATGAGCTCATATGAGAGACCTTTATGTGTGTGTCCGCTGTGGCACAGTAGCGTCCAGCAGCCTAGGTAATTGTTGCTTAACCTGTGAGAGAGAGAGAGAGATATAAACTGGAATGCTACAGAACCTTAAACTGGAATGCTACAGAACCTTAAACAGACAATACACACTAGCTGAATATTTGACCAAAATAAAAAATAACAAACAGAAACAGACCCTGACGAAGTACAGGCTCAGTGACCACAACCTGGCCATAGAAACTGGGCGACACAGGCAGACCTGGCTGCCCAGAGAGGACAGGCTGTGCTCCCACTGCCAGCAGGGAGAAATAGAGACAGAGGTGCACTTCCTACTGCACTGTGACAGATACTCTGGGATTAGAGAAACATTCTTCCCGAAATTCAGAAATCTAATCCCAGAGTTCCCACACCTGCCAAAACCACAACAGGTCCCAATCCTACTGGGAGAGGGAGGAGGGAACTCAGTTGATCTGGCAGCCCAGTATGTGATCTCCTGTCACAGCCTGAGGAACAGTGAGTCCGTCTCCCAATAATGCTCCAGCTGCCTACAGTATGTCAATATTATATAATATGTCTTTGTTGTAAATGTCTGTAACATGTCTGTAGATTTTATTTTACTTCTATTTTTTGTTTTGTTCTATGTTAATTTTATTATTTTTATTTGCTTTGGCAACACTGATTGTACCCATCGGTCATGCTAATAAAGCACCTTGAATTGAATTGAATTGAGAGAGAGAGAGAGAGAGAGAGAGAGAGAGAGAGTATGTATTAAGGTTCCGCTAATTCTGCTGTTTGATTATACCGCTTGAGGATTGGATTGTAAATCGGAGGGGGCCCTTATACTGGCAGGACGGTCAGTTAGAGCCCGGGCCACCCACTTTTACACAGGGTTAAAAATCCACTCAAAAATCAATTCCTGGCTAAACCCCCGCTGTGTTTTGCTGGGTAAAAAGCAGTAAAGCATGAATGATAAATAAAAAATTGACAAAATGGACTCAATATACAGTATTAAACATCTTAATATTATATTAGTGTATTATATTTAGGTAAAGTTTAGGTAGAAAAAATAGCAAAATTACAGGTATATTATATTTAGATTTTCTTATTTGGAAACAAACATCTCACCAAAGGTAAGGCGAAATAAATGATTATTGAAAAACTAATAGAAAATAATTAAACCATAACATGACAATTGTATTTTTCATATTTTTAAAATTAAGTTCAGCAGTTAAATCTTTACACAGCACTCAGATCCACACAAGTCACTGTACAGGCTATGAGTGTTTTTATTGAGTGTTGAGTTTGACGATTTACGATAGAATGTTTACTGTATGTATCACATTTGGCTCAAGTTTCCGAGTTCATCCCTTTGTTCTTTGAGTTCTGAAACTGGAACTGAAAGAACCTCTGAGGATTTGTGAATTGAGTTGTGTGATTCGCTGTAATGATTCGGTCAAACGTAATGAGTCATTTGGGAAGGGCACACTTCTTTGTTCCAGCATGATCTATGGCAATATAAAGCTGTTACTTCCTAGACTGTTGCACAGCCTAGAATGTTTTGTGCACAGGGCCTTCGAGGATACTAACTGTCTGCCCATGCATGTGAAGCTTAGTCCTTGACTGCCTGAAATTCTCAGATTGGAAAAATTAAAAGATTGACGAGCAAATCTTATTGCTCATTTTATGTTGGCAACTGTGTATGACTTAGTGGTGGTACAGTAGCATCATGTTAGACTGTGAAGTATCATCAATGAGTATTTTAGGAGTCTTTTCCAACACAATCCCTTTCATGTCTGAACTGTTGTTTCAGACCTGTTCCTCTCCTCAGCCCCAATAACACTGAGCTCAGTTAAAAGAAAAAGAAAAATGTATTTAGCAACGTTTGATTTGATTTTGAAGTCATTGTTGCTTATTTTGGGTCTTTGCAGCATGCTTGAAGAATGCATTTGTTTCATCTGTTGAGTTACAAGGTTTGAATACTGTGCTTTTAAAGAATTGTAAAAAAAAAAGGTTAATGTGAAGACAAACAATTTTTGTGCTTTCAGGTACCATCCATCTATTTTCTGTTTTCCTGGTGCTGTTCACTGCATCAGCATGTTGAGTAGGGAGGGCTGGGCAGATTGCTAATTGTTCCCAGGCCAGCAGAAAGATATAGTCTCTCCATCATTCCTGGGGTCAGCCTTGAGGTCTCTGTCCAGTGCCATGTACTTGGCAGGCCTCCAGCAGTTTCTCACCCTCACAGGGAGCAGGTTCAATAGCCCTGTGATAAAAGCTCATTTAGCCATGGTAACCATGACTTTGTCCCTTAGGTCTGCGTTTCTCTGGAAAACCGTTCCAAAGACAGTTTTCCAGGAAGAGGGATGAACCATGTGTGTAACATGGGACAAAAGGTAGTATTTTCATTACATTGTACATACTGTAGCTGTCCTATGAACAGTTGCTCCTAGCATTTTATAAAAATCGTTGCCACAGTATAGCTTGCTCCAAGAAACACACCCTTGAGGCATATATTAATTAGAAATGTGAAAAAACAAGAAATGTGCGATCAAACAATATCGACCCTAGCCTGCCTCAGCCTGTCATAGGCAATACAGTATGTGTCCTTTCAATAAATATTGTTTTTAAAGCTGTACAGTATTTTCAATATGTGTGGCCATATTTGTCTTAAAACTTTAGACTTTTGTGTTGCACTTTAGAGCCTTCAGAATGTTATATTATAGCATGCATGAATAAATACTCCTATCAGAAAGGATATATTTTTTTCTATTTTTGGAATAGATTCATAATCAGCTTTCACCATTTGCATTATATGTCTGAACTTGTTAATAGGAAAAAGGGCTGAAGACAGCAAGAGAGTTTATTTGTGTGTCAAAAATCAATAAAAACCTATTGTTCTTCTGCAATTGTTTGTGTTCTTTCTCATTATTTGTTTAAATTCACAATTAAAAGGATAGAACTAACACACAAAAGTTAAGGTACAATATAATAATAAATATTAGCAAAGCTATTCTACATACCTTAATGGACTGATAATATATAGATTACCTTATTTTTTAATTATACATTCATTTTAATTTTTAAATCCCAACCTTTTAGCATTGCGTTTCTTTTGATACCCTGATCAGTATCATCCATCTATATTTTCAAGATGTCATTCATTTCTACAATCACATTGTCAGTGTGGTGTACACATAGCTTTTAGATGTACAATAGTATCAGGAATAATATTACTAAGGTACTGATTTCCTTCACACACAGAAATGTCTCCACACTTACTGTAGGGGCTGTGCGATAGATTACAGCAAAATGTGACTGACATGCGTCTGAGATTTATCATGACTCAGTTCTTCTTTCTTGTTATGTTTCTAGGTCAAACATAATCTTTACTTTTTTTTCTCTTTTAAGTTGTACTATGTACAGTGTGCTTTTTCCCTGTTACAGCAAATAAGCTGTCACACTGAGTTGTCAGTTAATGTGTCAGTACATTGGTCCATTTCTGTTTGTTCTTATATATTATTCTCTCCTTGTCAGTAAAAATCAGGCCCTTTCACGGCTGCTGTGCAAAGAGATAAAGTAAAGGCAGACTGAACAGAGATGAATTAGGACAGAATTCCCATTACGGCATATGTAACACTTAATTCATTTTAAAAACTATACAGTGTATAATACATTCTCTGACTGATGTCCGCAGCCTACTACTGTATATGTCAATACTGTACATTGCACTGTCTTCATGCTTCTCTCTCACTGTTGGGTTGTATCTTACTGTAGTTAGAGCATACAGTATACATGTATACACTTGGGATTGCATCTTCATATTGATTTAACTGCTAACAGAGCAACAGCTTCGTTTAACTAGGCAGCTAAACTTCAAGAGTTTGCACTTTAGTGTCTTTTAATACCACTTTTTATTATTATTCATGAATATCAGATCAATACAAAATGTAAATCTATAAGCTGTCAGTTAAATTATAATTAATTTATAAATAGTTACTTGATTTGGACAATTAATTGTCTGAATTTCTTTCACTGTCGTGAATAACTGTCACGAATTTAAAGTAAAAAAATGCCTTAAACCGCTTGCCACTGGAATTACGTAACTAAATAATACAATCAGAAACATCAAAGAGTGGGTGTGCTGGAAACTCACGGCCTGTTTTGTAGCAGAAAATGTATTCTTTTCATTTCTTACTTTATTTCACAAATGAATTTGCGTGTGTATCTTTTTCTCCTATTAGCTTTTTTGTCAATGTGTAATTAAGCAAGTCTGCATCTTTCATATCTGTGACCTAGTTTTAGGGAAATGAAAATAATTGGAAGAGTCTATAAACCCCCTCAACAGTGTGGAAAGAACTCATTCAAGGGGAACAATGACACATCATTGCCTGTATGATTTTATTCCCCACATTCAAGACAAGATGTGGTGAAATAGTCTGGAAATGCAAGCCCATAAGTGATTCTTCACTTCACATTTTATCATGCCATAACAAGTAGTGCTTCCAATCTGAGCAAAGGATTAGACTTAGTCTAAAATTTAGTTTAAACATGCAAAATATTCAGACATCTGTATATTTATCCTGATGTTTGTCATCATCCATAAAAAATCAATCAGTATAACATGTTCAGTTTTTCCTTCTAAAGATTTCTAAATTTGTCATGCTTAGGACAGTGACTCACTCCACATCTTCAGAATCAGTGATATACTGTAGTGTATAAATCAATAGACACTTTGAGTTCAGATGCAGTTCAGTAAGTTTGTTTGTTAAATTGCATTCTTATCAAACATCATCAAGCAGCCACTATTGTATACTTACTGACTAATATAAACTGTTCTGTTTAAAATGTTAATTTTGTTACCATACCCAAAAGATGCTACACAGATATCTGGTCCCACAAGAAGAAGAAAAGCAAAAGTACAGTTTCCAATTCCTGTTCTAGATGACTGGATTAAATTTAAGAAAGGTTTAAAAAGTTTACCAAAATTTGGTAAAAAGAAGAGAAACATCTGAAGGTCTCACAGAAACAAGAACAGAATTAGAAGGAATTATTTTCTACCCCTAATCCTTGAACAAACACATGAAAAGTGTGACACTACTTTGTCAGAAAATAGACTTGATGACAGAAGGGAGGAAGGTTTGATCCTTATCTCTCCTACTTCCACTTGTATATCCATACATATCTCTCCTGCTGGACTCCCCCTCGTACATTTCTCTCACACCACTTCTGTCTCCTTATCTACACCCTTGTAGCTGCTCCCTGGCTCATTCCTCATCACAGTGAGGGGGATCGATCAGCCTCATCCTTACACTCAGGCTTCCGCTTTATCAGCTAGATCAGTTGCACAGAAAATTGCTAATGCATTCGTCCTTCTATCACATTAAGTTAACCAAACTGTTGAATTTCCAGTTGGAGTTTTAATGAATGTTTCAAAAACATCTGTTCAATCTTATAAGGTTAATGATGGTAACCCATCATAGAAAAAATAACACAACACAAATTCCATTTCCTATATATCTGAACCATAATCCTATGAATTTCCAATTTCATAAATGGTTAATTTCGGAAAAGGTATCTAATTCTCCAATATAAATTTTCATTTATAACATGCTTCTGTACACTGTATCATAAAATCCTTGCAAGACAATTGAATGTGGGGTTAGGAAAATCCAAGGAGGTATCTTAACAGTCCCACCCTGGGCATTCATCCCATTGTCCATGCTGAAGGAGCTTTAGAAATTCCGTTCACATGAGTTTTTGTTGTATTGAGATAATTTCCAATAAACACAAAAAAATAATTTGGTTCTGTTTTTTTTTTCTTGAAGCCCTCTAGTTAAGTACCCATGCCTCTAAATCATTTGTATAAAAAATATTTTAAAAATATCATTTTAAGTCACTCTTTAAACAGAAAGGAAAAATACACAGCCTAATTTAACTGTACAGTATTCATTTTAAATTGCATTGTCTCTTCTTAAGAATTTAGCAAAGCTTTAAGTTTCTAATTCATTACATTAAACACACAGTCTTTTTTTCCTCTAGCAATGTTAATACTCCAGGAGTTAATTATAACTGTTATAGATTCAGTTTATACTACCCAGCACTGAACAATGGATGTTTTATTTTTATGCATACTAAAATAATAAGAACTTGGTGGAATTTAGTAGGTGTGGTCCTTAAATAATATACACAAAGCTGCAAATGAACTAATACAGCTCATCAGTCTGGTTTATGTATTATTCAGTGAGTGGCTGTGTTCACTATAATGGAATTTATTTATAAGGCAGCCAATGCAGGATTGCTTGTATGCTTGGAATAACCTTTCATGGCAGCTTGACATCAATCAGCACGTTAGAAGAACAAGGGTATGCACTTCAGCTGGCCATGTAATGTTCCTCCTGAAGGCGATGCACCTCTTGAGCCTTGACAATCACCACCACCATTCTGAAGGATATTCAATATGTGCTTCTCGGTGAGCATCCAGTAATTGTTTAAAGGATGGCCATGGGGGGCTGACTTACAAAACATATTAAGGTGATCCTTGAAAAAGATAAACTGTTTGATGTTCATCATTTAAACCATTACTCACTTAATGAAAGTATGTGGTCACACTGTTCTGAACATGCAGGTATCTGCAAATTTCCCTTCACTCAGTAGTTGCCTTTGTATTAAAAATATTCTTATTTAATTAAACACTACTTTTCTGTCTATAAGGACAAGTTTGCTGAGCTATGTACAGAAGTGCCAAATGTACATACAGTACCATTGATCAATTTTCTAACATGGCACAGTACAAAGAATTTCATCTGATTTTTCTTTGAGAGCATAACAACATACTAAAAGTTGCAAAAGACATGAGGCCATTTTATTAGCCTTTTAAAAAGATCAGCAATGGGAAGCCTATTGCATATGCTCTCAGCTCTTTATGGGTACAAGTGTTTCCTGTTCCTCAACCTGCACGGATCCTCATTTAGGTCCAAATTCAGGCCCTGTGTCTTTGTTTCACTGCTAAGTTACCCGAGGGTTGAATCTGTCTACACCCCTAAGAATTTAACATGACTAGATCAAACCTCATATCAATCCCCTTTATTCCTGACTGAAGCAGTATACAGTAGCTCTTCCAACCAGTCCACTGAGACAAGGAAACATTCTTTGTTGTGATTCTTTGTAATTTTTATAAAGTTATAATATCTTTTTTGTTTGGTATATTAACTAAAACTGAGCAAAATATTCTGTGTGCAGTGTGCAGTGTGTTGTAAAGCTTGTGCCTAACTGTCTGAGATTTAAATACCACAGTTTTTGTGATAAACAGTGGAAGATCTCTACTAACGGTAGCATGAATCTGGAGACCTTTGCACATAAACTCTCCTTTAACACAGAGACAGAACAGAGGTGCAGGCTTGATTCACACTTTGCTTAGTGAACAAAAACATAAGGGTTTCTCAAAATAAAGAGGTCTATCCCTGAATATCCAACACAAATTCTTCTTCCCTAATACCACACCCTTATATACACATATACCCATGTGAAAATGCACCCAATCCAAACACCTCAAGTTACTCAATAATGGAATTAGCATGTAAGTGTAAGGAGCTCATATCAGGTGTTTCAGGTATTTTTGGCTACCTTCAGTGGCAGGTCCTTCGTCACTTCAGTCTTTTCATGGGAACACCTGTTGTTTTCTTATAGTTTCTCCACATTGTCTTGTTGTGGACATGGAAGAATCTACATAAACACCTTGTTCCCTCCAGCGTGTAGCTTCCTGCAGCTCTAAATTACCCATCAGTCTTTGCAGTCATTTTGTAATGCCTTTTCTTTTATTTTTCTTTGTTACTCTCCCCAGTTTGTATTATCAAGACATTTAACTAACTTTTGTACTGTACCGGGTTCTAAATGAGTGATATGGGTCAGGAAGAGCTTCTGGACCAAAACACTGCACTGTGCAGTAAACCACAGCATCCATCTGTCCAGTTAGAGGTCTGCGCCTTTAGGTGACAACATTTTCCTGCTCATTATCCAGTTCTCAGTCCATGTTTTCAGGCAATGCGAAATATGTTATGCATGATTATAGGTCCCATTCTATACTTAATATCCTTAACAATAAGCATAATATTTTGTTAATTTTTGAAGGAAGGAACTTTAGGACATTAAGTGCATACAGGCTGCTAGATCTATTGGCTTTTTTCCACAAGACAGTTAAGCCCTTTTTGCAATAAAACCATGTTGTTTAAGGGATACAATTCGCAAAAGAAAGCCTTCTTTATTATGCAGCAGAAAGGCCACACAAAAAAACAATGAAAAGGGTCAAAGTTCACTCAGTCTAATGCACCTCATGATGTCATGATAGAATGCTTCACCACAACATATTCAACACAAGTCTTGGCAATGAGCGATGGGACCCCACAGTATATCATTTTTGGAAAGAATATAACCAAGATTACAGATAAGAAGAGGCCATTCTGCCTTAACCAGCCTGTTTGCTCATTAGTACGGTGCTAATTGAGGATCTAATCCAGCCTTTTTTTGAAAGAATGCAGGGAATCAACTTCAGCATCATGGCTGTTTGCTTTTACTTGACTCCAAAAAACAGGAAATGCTTCATGAATTTGTGTAGCATACTCACGCAGGGGCTAATGCTAATCTTCTTTGCATCCTTTCTAGTTCAAGTATATTTGCTTCCACAACAAGCAAGGTTTGGCTTTAAAAACCCTACACTTAACTAACAGGTCCATTCTGGTGCATTTCCGAATGTCTTTCAACAATGTTTGATTCAGGCCTTGAGATTTCCAATTTAATCTAATTTAATTTAAACTTCTCAAAGGTGTCAGACATTCAAATATGCTGATACCAGCTACTTTACAGATTTACAGAAATGATCTGGCAGTACAATAGATTTTGCACATGAATTACACCAGTAAATTAAATAATGGGGATATAACAAAATGCTACTTTTTAAAAGTATGAATAAAATTACTTTATTATTATTTTCATGGAAGGTACAGCTGCTCTTTCAAATGTTGCTGTGGGGTATTAAATGGCATCATGTGATCTGGATCTCATTAAGCCTCGTGCACACAGCTCCTCCCATTACAATCAGTCACTGGTTTGAATATGCTTATCCAAGGGGTCCAAGAGAACCTTTTACTGCAGCATCTTGATCTTCTTTAAAGACTCAAGGAGGGAGCTGTGTCAGCGTGCCTAGGCTGCAAATGAACAGGTAAAAGTTTATTCCATGCTGTAAAATGTAAAGAGACACAACGTTTCAGCTGTGGAGTCTTTTTCAGGGTAGGAAGGCTCCTTACACCTGAAAAAGGCCACACAACCGAAATGTTGTGTCTCTTTACTTTTCCTTTCAGCAAGGCATAAACCTTTACCTGTTTTTTTAGAGACTTCCCATCTCGCTTACAGCAAGCTTGCTCAACTCCTGTAATAATGAGAAGATCAGACTTCAAAGCCACACTGTTGCTGGCATTTCCCATCTAAGTAGTACTGCAAGCAAATAGATATACCATAGGCAATTATTAATTAAACCAGTATATAAAAAATGTTACAAAGTATGTGAATTATTTTCTCTAGGCAAACACATAACATTTTTGTGGAGACAACATTTTACACTTGACTTATAAAATAATTTTGGTTGGGTTCTTCTTCTCTCTAGAATAGATTGCCACTGAAGGAGAGATGTGATGATCTATCAACCCTTAAGGTATCTGATTTTTCCAAAACTACAAAATGATAGGACTTTATTTTTTTCACTTTGTCATTTATTTATTCTGACAAAATTTGTGTAGAATGAAGAGCCAAAAATAAAAAAAAATGCAAGAAAGTACAGATGTTATATTGTTATTTTTACATGTACCTGCTAAATCATAACTGATCATGTTTTTTATGAACTGTGTCTTCTATGTGTTTCTTGCAATTACATTTTTTTTGTGTGAACAGAAATCTTTCTAACATTGATTGTACCATAAATACTATGAATTTCAAAGCATACTAGCATTTAAACCCTGGAGGTACTGAAGTTAAACTGGAAACTATCACAGTCAAATCTGTTTTTAGTCATCTTATTTTGTTCAACTTTGTGAGCTAATTACTCCAATCTCTATTCAGGCATGCTTCTTATATTAGTTTAATGTCCAATTAAAATGTTATTTAATTTTATAATAGGAAGGTCAATATATTAATGGTTCAATTATAAAATGTAACATTTAGAATATGTAATATTTTAAGGATAATATATTTTTTTTAGTTTTACAAATGTGCTTAAGTAGGAATTCATATTCAACCACTAATTATGATCTGAAATGTAAGGAATTTAATGAAGTATTGTAATAAAAAGTTTTGCTGCTTGGGTTTTTATTTAATTAATATTCATTCAAAGTAATGTTCAAATTGTTTGCCCTTGATAGAGCATAAGAAGGTAAGTGTGACAGATCCCCCCGAGCGTGTAGAATCAGCACACATTAATCCCCATTTAATAACCGGGATTTAGCAGAAACTGGAGAAATTTTATTTCTATTAACCTTTTTGACATCTAACTGGTCCGTCACTTGAAGTCTGCCACCTTCTCCACCCTTACAAGTAGTAACAGTGGATTTGTCTCTCAACTCAGTCGATCCCTTTTGGTAGGACAAGCTCTACTGTCTTCTTTTCCTTACTGGCAGCCCGACACAGCAATGACCCAGGCACCTTCTTCTCAAGAGCCCTCCCCTGCTCTCGATCACCTAATAACCAGAAGTCTCAGCCAAAGTGGGTCTCCACGAGCTTGTTGTCTCAACAAGTGACTGTACTGATCGAGAGACTCACCACAAGACCCAGTCTTGAATGCAAAATCCCCTGTGGAGCTTTTGTTCTCACTCATCCCCTTTCAGTGAAGATCTTTCACTCAGATGGCTCCCCTCAAGACAGTGAGGGTCGATCCCAAACCTGAGGTGACAACCTCCACTTACTCTCTGAGCCTTTATGTATGAGAAAACTGGCTCCCATCAAGTGACATCAGTCCCCCGATAATCTCGTGCCCAGTTTTAACACTCAGATGCAGCTGCTCTGTTGTAAGTAAGGATGCAAATGAGAGGTCATCTGGCCTTTCTGCTTAACTGGTATAAACTGCAAAAAATACTTCTGCTTCAAAAAACTTTTCCATTGGATTTAAATGTGCTTTATTTATTTAGTGCTGATGGTAATTACCACACTGAAAAGGGATAGATGCCTGTGTAGACTCATGTAATGTTCAGGATTTTATTAATTACAACATCAACATTAACATTTAATTGCCAGCAATTGCCAGCAGTGATTTAATGCTGTGAAAATGTAAGGAATAGCAGATATCTGCACCATTATACTTTGCTACACATTATGTCTGATTTTAATTTATTTTCTGTCTTTCATGAGTAGAATGAATGTGCTAAATACAGTACATTATAGTTTTGATTATTAGAGTGCACTATCACAGAAAACATTTTAACACATATATTTGTGTCCCAAATACAGGTTTTACAATTTACTGTACTACATGAAGCCTTAAAGAAACAACTCTGAATAAATGTATATTTTATACAGAACATCATGCACAGTGCACTCATTTCCCCCTAAAGTGCTAGAGATTTTTTCTTGCACTGAGATGATGGGAACACCTAATGTCGAAGGCACTTTAGTTCTTTGATTGACCAGTAATTTAACAGGGAACATCATTCATAACATGATTAATTCATGGCTTTTCCTTCTGTAAGCTTTTACAGACAGCGCCTTTGCATTTTATCCTAAAACCAAGGTCGGGGATACTTGTAGACAACCTTTTTCAACCAAACTATAACCTCAAGCTCAATTAGTGTTGTCTTCTTGATAACGTCACCTTGCTCTTCTACTGAAAACATTTTACAAGCAACCTGTTTTTTTTTTTAACATAACAACCTCATTTAGCTGCGTTGAAAACTACTGTATGAGTCCAACCACAGTGCCCAGGTGATATTTGAATGCCCAGGGCTGGAAGTTAAAAAGAGACCCATGAAAGAGAACTTAAGTAAATGATCCCATTAAAGATTACAGCTGAGCATCAACAAGGGCATGTAGACGGAATCAAGCAAGAGAGTGACCTACTGTGTAAAAACAGAGCAAAAAAGAGAGAATAATTTATAATGTCTGTCATATCCTTTGATTCTCTGCTTCAAAGGTTTCCAATAGACACATGAACAACAGCAGTTCAGTGGGAGGATAAAACAGCTAAATTCAAGCAGCAAGTTTCAGGGCTGAGCTGTCCTGGATATGTGTGGGAAGAAAAACTGGTGGGTAAAGTCAAAACCTTATGTGTCAACTTAACAGCTGAGGAACTGTGTTCGGTGACAGTTATATAAGCTGTTTTTGAAATCAGACTAGGCATGACAAAATAAATATTGACAAACATGATGCAAGGGGATACAAACATTAACTTATTTTCAAATATTGTTAAAAAGGACACTATCAAGGTTGTATTGTCAGTTATCAAAGCAGACAGTTTTTCATTATGTGTGTACGGGGTAGGATCGAGGAATGTTTTTATGGGCTAAAAATTTAATTCACAACTTCTCACAAGTAAAACACACAATGTTTCCATTGAGCCAGAAGAAAGCTAGATTTTGACAAACCAATATTTTGATGTTTACTGCTGGTTCTGTCCTTATGTCCCTCCATCATATGAGGAACAGATACACCACATTAATCAGAGGACCACTGCTTTTCCCAACCAGATAGATCAGCTATCCAGTACTTTAAACATTTTTATCAGGGCAAACTGCATGAGTAGCCTTCACTGATTATCATCGTGGATTTATGTTTCATCAAACACTATATCTTTATACAAGGTCATCTGCTGAAAGCATACAGGATAACACTCGTCGTATTTTAGGGCAATGTTATAGAAGTATGATTCAGCCTTTCAGTGACTACACATATACAGTAAGATCGAAGGACATAGCATTCTTTTTGCAAAAAATATTAACGCCTCCTGTAAAATAGAATCACAGATTGGAAAGAAAATGTATTTGCTTTTAATTAAATGTGTTTGCTTTTTATAGCCCTTTCAGGTTTTATTCATGGGTTCTTCAGATTATAACCTGGAACTAAATGGCAAACATATTTATCATCCACTGCCTTTCAGTGCAATGTCTTACTCTGTGCCAATTTCTGCTGAAGCTTTGATGACTTGGATGTGGCCTCTTACTGAGCACAAGGCAAATCTGGTAAAGATTTTACAATATCAAGTGTTTTTTCCTGATTAAATCTGTTCTCTCTATGTACAATACTGTTTTAAAAAAAACGGTATTTATTATTTGATTGAAATTCTAGCAGATTCTTTTAGAAGTTTCTAAATTTTAATTGGCTGCCTTTTATCATCTGATTTCAGTTTGATTGTTATATGTCAGGCTAGACTGGAACTAACCTGTCACTGTTCATGCAGAGTCTGTCATCTGCGTAAGTGAGTTGTAAGGTCTACTAGGGCAGGCTGCGGGTGCTCAGCACAGGCGTGTAAAGCTGTTTTTGCAAAGTACTCATTTTGCTGAAGCAGGCTGTATTGTTAAGGCAATATTCAGATCCTCAAAGCTGTCACATTAAAGCCCCTATATGCAGCATTACCTGAGGGGATCCTTGTTAGATAAAGTGAACTGCACTTGGAAGCAGTTTATGAGGCTTTCGCATGTAACCATTTTTCTCAACTCCTCAGAATGTCATAATCATTTTCAAGGCAGCATAATTATCTTCTGACTTGTTTTTACACTGTGAGCACTTTTTGCCTCTCTAAAAGAGGTGAGTGTCTTCGAGACGTCCCTTTGTGCACAAAATTGAGAACCAGCAGGGGAATTAAGCTTACAATATAGCTCCCAGACTTTGCTCATGACAGGCAGTAGTAAGTGAGAAGACCCTATAGCTGAAGAAAATGTACTTAATTTCTGATTCTCACACAAGAGCATCTACAAACCAGTAAAACAAACATGTAAAGATCCAACGTACAGGAGGTGATGTGTCTGCTCATACTCCAAGGTGTTCTGAGTGGCAACATTTCGAGTGTTGATTTACTGTAGGTATCAAACACTTTAAACTACAGCAGTTTTTGAGAGGGATACTGCATTCCCACTGCAGTTTTCTTGAAGGCCAAAGACCAGAAAAACTCTGGAAGAAGATATGAATGGTGTTCTAGTATTGTTCTATTATTCAAAGAAGCCAGTGTAAAGTAATCTGACATTCTTCCATCTGGATGTCACCTTGATAAATGACAAAAGAATAAGAGTAGTATACGGGAAAACACAGGGAGGGTTTGTTTACCATTCCAATGATTAGGACAGCCTTGATCAGATTTATGATTGTAATTTTGTCCAGACACGCTTATGTTACCAATTTACATATGGTTTATAGAGCTTTACAGCTATTTGCATAATGTAAGCACAAAGTGATGTGCTGATGGCAGCAATATGGCCCTCACTAAAGTTGGGATATTAAGTGAAAATTGCAACAGAAAAACTAACATTACTTCAGTAACTGCTTAAACAACAATATATATTTTTCAACTGTTCTAATGCAGTCTACTTATTTTCTTTAACACTGTGTAACAAAAAAGCAGTGCATTCACAGTTTCAATTAATATTTAAAAATATGAACTGTGGAAACAAGTACATGAAAAAGGCATGAATATTTAACCAAAGTATTTTGCACTAGGACTGAGGTAAATTTTCTAGGCAGTATTACTAAGTTCAAGATTAGTGGCACAAAGGGATTTTCGAAGATGCTGACTTTATAGCACTGAATATACAAAACTCAGCACCGCGACGCCAGCAGCAATTTAAAAAAAATCTGTTAGACCACAGATAATTACTGTGTATTCCTAGCACTGTCAGACGTGCGACCCCCAAGGTTACTGAATAACTTAATCCCTTTTTGCGTGAGTTACTTGCATAATTAGTCACAGAGGAGTGTTATAAAGGGCATCACAGGGAAATACAACACTGGTCTTCTTTTAAAATGGCTCTGTCTGTCTCCTTTAAAGGCATTTAGGCAGATGTATACCTTATGGATAGAGGGTCACGATGGAACTCATTTGAAAACTACATGTATAGTCAGCTGCATTTATTATCTTAACATTTAGGAATTCTCCAAAAAGATTTTTATTCTGATTAGAAAATTATTCATGTTAGGTCATGAGAGCTCTTAGTTAAGCATTAATTGAAAAATATCATATACATACAGCTAAGCCCACAATAAAATGCTCTGAAATTTAAATGAGATGAAAAAGAGGTTTACATCTGATATTAATATCATGGGTCCTGATACACATCCACACCTGTATTTTACTAACTTGCAGGTCAAAAACATGTCCCCAATGTTGTATTTCTATTTAGGAAATTGGATCAGAATTGTTCAGCTTTGAACATGTTTAGAAATGCCCATGTTTTTGCTGTCTCTGTTTATGGTTCTCCTCCGGTTTCAATCTGGAGAGCCAGCCTTTATTTAAATGTCTTATGAATGGACTTGGATATCACTTGAGTGATGAGTCTGCAAAGTTCTTGCTCATTGACAATACCGAGGCAGAAAGCAGGAAAGCAGTGTACTAATAAGGTCAGTGCATTGTCCTAGAAGAAGAATTATTTTAGTGACTTACTTTTCCTCAAAGTTGCTGATTGATTTGTACTACCAAAATGGTTTAATATACAAATACACCTTACACACATGTTTGTGTATTTTTCATTTAGTGCCAAGATCAAAGAACCCTTTTTTTTCTCATAAAAATTATGATGAACAGCTCAATTATACAGTGAAGAAAATAATTAAAAATCAATCAAACAGAAAACATCTCCCAAGGTAGGCTACTTGATCCCAAGAGAGAAATTAGCAAATTAATGTGGTTGCAGAGCTGTTATCTGTCCTAGGAAAATAAGGTTTATGTGAAATCTATTTGTTGTCTTTGTCTCTGTTAGGCATATCCATAACGTACAGTACAAGTGTGACAAGGATTCCCAGTATGCTATCACTTGTCCTTCCGTAAACCACACAGCTTAGAACTGCTCATCTGTTCCAAGCTTTTGGGGGGCAAAAGAATGATCATCCAAACAAAAAGAATCCTGAAAATCAGAACTGTTACATACATGTGATCCAGCCATCTACATATACTTTCCAGAATAAAATAACTGTACATCAGCAAAATTATTGATTTCACGGCTGCATTAAAATTAACAGTTTACTCATAGGCCATTCAAGGGTAACATGCTGGAAATATGGCACATCTGGAGTGGACATGAAACGAAAGGTGGAGTGTTTTATTCCCAAATGAGTGTCATTTCACCCAAGACAAACCAAGCAGGACACAACCTGAGTAGAGGCATCATGGTGATTCTTATGGTGGGGTTGTAGAAGTGTAGGGCACAGGACATTAACATAGTCCTTAAGCCAACAGTCCTTCCCTTCCTGCAATCCAGTCCTGAAGTGACAATTTTCTGTCATGACAATGCAAGACCACACAGTTCTAGGTTTACAATGGCACAGCACTGGAACAGTGGTGAGGCCTTCCCATGGTCAGCTTGTTCTCCAGACTTACATCCAGTAGAATAGCTGTGGCGCCATCACTCATAGCCATAGGAAACATCTGCAAATGACCAAGGCTGGCCAGCTGGCTGCAGCTGAACAGAAAGGGTGGTGGAATATCCCACAGCAATCTGTCCAGAGGCTGATCAAGGCTCTGCATCAATGTTATCCTAACTGTATAATGCTTTCATTCTGACAGTGTAACATCTCATATATAAACATTATCATGTAATATGATATTACTCCAGTTAGTAATTAGTAATTACACTATTACTTATGGTGTATTTTGTTCATTTTAACAGGTTTTTGTACTGAAATGAGCCTTAGTTCTATTGTTTTGTTTACATTTTTTGTTGCTTTTGTGATAATGTCGGACAGGATAGGGTGCTGCCTGAGCATCGGCAGAGCGCTTTCTTTCTTTTGTGCGGAGTGCCGGTGTGTAGTCATCTGCGGAGATTTCTGTTCTCCAGTATACGAGAGAATCCTTTTCTAGATCAGAGCAATTGTTTGTGTAGCCGGCTTGGGAACACATATAGTTCTAAGCTGAATGCCGTCTGCGGACGCGTGGGGATCTTAAAGCGCAGCCCTGATTAGCCCCCGGTGTGGTAGCAGTGTAGCGGAACTAGTTCGGATACGGTGACATCATCACCCTCCCTGCGCGTAGCGGGTACCTCGGCCGGCTGGGCTGGGGGAGGTCTCCTTTAGCTCATGCGGCTGGTTCCCTGTTGTGTTATGTCAGAGACCTGGGTTCGTGCCCCAGGTGTTGCGGGACGAAACGGGTGGCGGAGGGCACGAGCCCGCACGGAACCTCGACAGTCACAGCTGCGCATTCCCACACGCCGTTGATTAAGTAAATTATATCTCTGTGTTGTTACTTTTATGCAACTGTATACACTGTATATAGTGTATATGTTCAATAAAGACATGTGAACAGAAACATATTGAACTTAAATCCCCTAATTCCGTTTTCAATCGCCTACAGTGTGTAGAGAGTTAATTAAAAATTAAACTAGAAGACAAAATGCAATTGCAATAAATGATTGACACATTAAATTACATTTATTTAATGAAAAGATAATTTTACAGTGCTATGTAATAATTAAGATTCCATATCTATGAAAAGAATTTAGAAATCACTATGGTAAGTAAAATGATATACAGTAAAATGAAATTTTAATGGTGAGATATTCATTTTGATGTCATGGTCTTTTTTAAGAGGATGCTAAACTACTGTTTCTTATCAAAATGGTTCTCTTTAGAGTAAATTTATTATAACAAATAGAGAAACATGTTCAGAAAGGATTATTCATATTTCAAAAATATTACAGATAAACATTTGAGTAGTTCTTGAAACACAAAACTGATCTAACTGATCATCTAATGATTTTTCTATGGATCATTCTTGTGCTCACAGTAAAATGTGTCAGTATTTCCTGGAAAATTGGTAGCAAGGACACTTTTATTGGTTTTTTTATACATTTGTCTACAGAGAAATGATAACATACTCTCAAAGCTCACATACAGTATGTCATTCTACAAAAATGAAATTCTATTTCAATAGATTTCTATTAATAAATTCTGTTCTGAAAAAAGCTTTACTTACTGCAAGATGTGAATCAAACTCTATCATTGTGAGAAGGTAGGTTATACTGAGGGTTTAAAGCAGAAATTTGAAGCTGCTGTACAGAAATGTGGTTTGCTCCCTTTCCAGATTTGTGCTCACATTGGTTAACATTAAAGCCAAACTTTAGTTAACTTAGCAATGCTAGAATATAATTAGAATATTGGATCCTGTATTCATTTAGAAAATTTTAAATACTATAGTTCTTCAAAAGGTGTTTTTGTTATTTCTTTACTTAATTTACTGTCTAATTCACATGAAGTTAATGTCATCTAATTTCTTGGAGGTTAGAGGATGCAATAAAATACGTGAAAAAATGTAAAACGAGCACTGTGTCCTGTGGTGTGAAACCTCAGTCATTTTCTATACAGTACTTCATCTACAAGATGAAGAACCACTCCCCCACCCCACAGACACTTCTTGCTCTGCTAAGGTCCTCCATAAGTTTTCAAAGTGCTGTCTAAAGTGTTATGAGATCAAGCTCATTTTAATATTTTAAACTTGTTTATTAAAATGATGCAAAATACATGGGCACAGTGTTGTACAGCATGTTCTGTTTTAGTCCATACCGTACCCCATTAAGCCCTGCTCTGAACTGATGTTCACTGCTAGCAACACAGGATAGGTAAAATGTTACATTTGGAATGAACTAACTGTGTGATGGGTTATTTAATTATTTCATTTTGTGAGAAATAAGCTAAAAATAGGCCCTGCATTTCCCCTGAGACGTATTAAAGCAACAGTGAGCAATGGTTCAAAGAACGCTTGACTGCCAGCTTTAAACAGATGGCAAAAGCCACTGCCAATGCAACTTAGGCCACTGTGGGCAGAAGGCAGCCTACACAGCAGAGAAAAAGAGGCATCAAGTTGGAGACAATTCAAGCTGAGGCAGCTTCTATTGAGGAAAATAATTACTGCAGTCAAATCTGTAGAAAGGGCACTGAAGGAGAGGAAATAGATGCCACACAACTGGAAGTAACAGAGTTAGAGAAAGAAAGCTGTTGTGGACCATTCAAAAATAACAACATTAAACAATATGACAGCATAAAACCTAATGATACTTGCTCTTATATGGTGGTCTGTTCAATGTACAGAAACTGTAAAAAATGGTGAGCATGGACTCTATAATCATGAATTCAGACAATAATAGTAGGTCAAAAGGTATGAACACAATTCATAATAGGCATTACCTATTGGCCCATGTATAAGTGCAGACATGTAAAACTCATAGACCTGCTCTTCTGTTTCATTGTTGCATTCACATCATGTGTGTCAGTAAAAAAAATAGGTTTACATTTATACACTGATTTTAAAATATCCATTTTTTCACAATTTTATTTCCTGTTTCTGTTCCAGACTATCCAGTTTTTCACAGTGCAGATTAATAATAATCTCAGACCTGACTGTAGAGGTGAATTTGATCCAACCATCAAACATGCACCTGTATATTTTTCCATTCACCTGCCTAGAAATAATATACAATAAATAAAACACACAGGTGACCAAGACTTAAAGCACCAACAAAGCGGTGCTCATCCCTGTATGTAATTTGAGCATATAATTCATCAACAAAAAGGCAAGAAGGTTGAATGAGACACTGAGATACTATTTCTAAGATGACTATGGTATCTGGAACTCCACTTGTGTGCTGTCTCTCTGGACCTACCACTGTCCAAGTGACAGAGTTTTTATGGGGAAATTTAAGTATTTCAGTTTAGAAACTTCTGACAAGCTTATGGACTGAAGTTAACTGTCCTTTTCTGCTAGTTTTGTTTGATTCTGTTTTTCTCATTTGTTTTGCCACTGGAGGTTAAGATGCTCAATCCTACCTGTGAAGTACAGTAGTTTAAAGCAGTCTCAGGCTGATAGCATGTCCTCCTTGCAAACTTTTGTTATAAAGACAATGAATGTCACATTCACGCGTTGTACAGTAGATCTTAGAAACCCAAGTCCCTGTCATCTGGTATGTTTCGGTAAACATAGAGTATGTCTAAAATGCCTGTTCAAACTGTTGTGCTATTTCCATAAGCATTGGAAAAATTTCCGCTAGTGCACCACAGGAATTCACAAACTATAACTAAAGTAATTCTAAAGGTTTGTTTAACTTTCTGTAACATTGCTTACCCGTGCAAGACTCCATTAGCTGAACTGAATCACAAATATGCTCATTCAAGAATGTTAACTTCACAGATGTCAAGATCCCACATTAAAACATATGATTAGGAGTTATTTGCTGGTAAAGCACTATGTTAAATAGGATGGATTTTGATTTAAGGTTACCTAAAAAATAACTTTTTAAGTGGCTTGTAAGTGTACAAGGAGTACCTCTTGTCTCTGTATATGTGTATGTTTAGGAATACAGTGGGTGGGAAAGATGGTGTGTATAACTAGTCCGAGATTTTAGGAAAATGGTCATAGTCAGCTTCTGATGTTTCTTCTACTGTATCTCTGTGATTCAAGCTTGTACTTTCTATCTGTCAGTAAATCAAAATCAATTGCTTTTTCAAGATCGAACTATTCTTCATTAATATTTGAATGTAAAAGTCACAAGCCTAACTATTTTATCAGCTGAGCCAGGTTTTTCACTCAGACTTCTCCAGTAAATGGAGCAATGTTCAAAAATGTTCAAATAGGTCTTCAGGAAGGCATTGTAAATAATAATAATATTAAACCTTATTTTATATGGCCCCTTTAAGGGTGACTTCTCAAAGAGCTTTACAGAATGACGACAACAACAACCAAAAATACACAATATATGCATCATAAAAATACAGAATTAGAGGAGACAGTAGATGGAGGTAGGAGCAAAGGGGTAGATTATAGAACCAATCAAGTAAAGGCTTTTCTAAAGAAGATGGTTTTGAAACTGGATTTGAAAGAGTTTAAGGATGGTGATATCCTTAGGGATAGAGTGTCAGAGCTTTGGGGTATAACAGGAGAAGGCCTGGTCACCCATAGAGGGTAGATGGGCTTAGGGGACAGATGGGAGACCAGAATTAGAAGAGTGAAGGTTGCAGGTTTGGAGTGGGACGATAGGTGCTCAGACAGGTACTGGGGTGACAAGCCATGCAGATCCTTATAGGTGAGCATGAAGATTTTGAAGATGACACAAAACCTACAGGAGGCCAGTGGAAGGACTCCAGGATCAGAGTAATGTGAACACTTGCACTAGACCTGGTCAAGATTCTGGCTGCCGAATTTTGGACATACCAGAGTTTGTTCAATGTGGATTTAGAAACACCAGCAAGCAAAGAATCACAGTTGTAAATTCTGGAGAAGACAAATGTGTTAATCACTTTTTCAGTAACACGTAGCAATAACATAGGGCATATTTCTGAGGTGAAAGAATGATGTTTTGACGATATGATGCACATGTGGTTGAATGTCAAGCCTGAACCAAATATCACCTCTTATTTTTAAATTTAGACTGAAGCTCAAGCACAGTACCATCCACAGATAGGGTTACAGCATTGGCTTTACAAAGTTGATCAGGGGTGCCAATAAGCATGACTTCTGTCTTGTCAGTTTAGGTTAAGGAAATTTTGAGTCATCCATATTTTTATGTCAATTAGAGAGAATAGAGACAGCCACATCAGTGTCAGGTTTTGTATGGATATACTGTAGATCTGAGCACGGGCAGCATAGAAGTGGTAGTTCAGGCCATGTGATCTTAAAAGCTGACCAAGTAGAAACATGTACAGTATATGAGAAGCAATTTTCAATTGGCTTATCTAAAGATTAATTAACAAAAATCATATGATTCAAAATTAAGATAAAAGTCTTTAAATATACTGTATATATTAGTAAAAAAATTCTGCATTTGAAAAAAAAAGTATAATTTAACTTCTTTGTAAAGGTACTCATACTTATTTATACTGTTCGGTATTGTGTTAGCTGTTTTTTAGTATATATTTTACATCAGTGTCTAGTATTAACTCTGTAGTATTTGGAGTATTATGATCACCAAGGCCAGTCCCCCTTCAGTTGCCTTATTTTGGAGTTATTTCTCAGAGTGAATATTCGTTTTTCTCTGTGTGTTCTTTGAATTGCCTTATTTATAGCGATTGTAGGAAAGAGACTGAACAGAGAACAACAAAATAAGCATCGACCTTGGTTTAACATTATTGATCTGGCTGATGAATGTTTTGGCACAAAAAATCTCTCTCCCTTGGACTATTGGCTATAAATGCAAAAGGAATATTTTCATTGCTATGATGAAAAAGCAGGTAACTCACCTTTAATACACCAACCCACAAAAGCAGTTGATGAGTAAGAACAGCATAGATAGATGAATATGTTTTTTGTTTCCTTCATGTCATATTGTCTGTACACTAAACTGGGGTCAAAACTTTCAAGAAACTTTCAGCTCCCAGGGTTGTATATCAAGGTATTACCAAATGGGCCAGGTAGTCCGAATAGCCTCCTCTTCTTTGAAACTGTTCTTACATTCTTAAAGTAAACTAGTACATGAATTCTGCAGTTTCCTGATACTCTTACTTTTGCTCACTCTTCGAATCGATTTTGCTTTACCACCATCTGCAATGGTTGCTATCTTGGTGTATTGCATCTTCCCATGATGTAACAGAACATCTCAGTGTTTCACAACACTTCACTATGCTTATAATGCTTATAACACTTCCTGATACTCTTACTTTTGCTCACTCTACGAATCGATTTTGCTTTACCACCATCTGCAATGGTTGCTATCTTGGTGTATTGCATCTTCCCATGATGTAACAGAACATCTCAGTGTTTCACAACACTTCACTATGCTTATAATGCTCGTAGCATGGAATTTCATAAGAACAGCCATCACGTGTATTGCTGTCAGTGCACAAAACCACAGTGAATTTATTTTTGCACTCAAAGAACATCTCATAGGTTTTGTCAACTGCGCTACAATGGTTTAAATTTGAAAATGGTTTCAGCAGGCCGGGAACAAATTCCCTATTGATGCTGAATGCTGGTTTCATTTTCATCTCCCAACCTGAGGGATGAAGAAACATGACAAGAGTGCAAATGCAGACAGAGAGGAGGCTTGAACACACAAAGCTTCTTTCCTCCTTCTTCTGGATTAGAAGATTCATTGTCTCGCAGCTTGTGAAGACATATAATACCTTTCGTTCTTTCAACCATTTCCTTGAATGAAGCACATAAAACCTTTCTAACAATCATTGGAAATGAAGGGAGAGATATTTTTTATTCAGTATTATGTTTATAAAGCTTTGGGGGATTCTTATACTGATGATATGAACCATTTAATCAGATTCAGGAAGTATGCGATTAAAAAATCAAAACTCCAGCAGTTTTGCAAAACGTTTCAACCTACTGTAATGTTATGCTGATGTAATTGTTCATCCTGATGTAGATAAAAATAGAAGTGGTCTCAGGGATATCTGGGCTCACAGAGTGTGTTGTTCAGTATTTCTCTTTTTTTGTTGAACACATTTTTGTGAAGTTTAAAATTACAAAACAAATATAGAAGTTCAAGTATTTCTAGGAAATGTCTTCTTTCAAATAACATGTACTGTATTATGTTATTTATCATGATATTTCTGCCTTAATTTTATTTTATTAAAATTTATTACATTTCTAAATTTCTTATTGATTACAAATTCACCTCAAAGAGTCACAGTGAAAATATGATGAATGAAAATAATGGAGTAAAAGGAAATGGAAAAATGTATATCAAAAAAAGACGGACACAATAAAATATAGTAGATGCCTGTAGGATTACAACAATCAAATCTTAGTTAAGTAGGTTTTGTGTAAGATTAATCACTTTTTTTACATATCATGTTTATATATCTAGCTTTCAGTTCAACTGATCACCTGACTGTTATTGATTCCATCTGCTGCATCCCTTTATCAAAGGCAGATTGTATTGGGATTTTGTCAGAAGCCTAATGACTGTATATTTCATGCATTTCTTATTTGTCCATAAAACAGTATTTCAATAGGCTAGTTAGTGTGAATATGTAACAAATGAGTTTTATATTACTAATGCCAGTCAATACCAGAAGAAAATATTGAAAAAAAAATAAAAATGATAAAAGTTTTGTGAAACATTATCGGAACGATTATAGCATCAACTATGACAACTGTATTGATAAAAGTGGTTCTGGACAACAATATGATTTCAAAAGTATTTCTGTTCAGGGTGCATGTGCTGTAATCGTTTGTGGATTTCTGGATTTAATTCAGGTACTGTATGTATATTCATATAATATTGCATACTAAGATGCCTTATTATCTCATTCTTCAACCTTTTTTTCAAAGTTCCAGGAATTTTATTTTAATCATTGTAAGACACAAAGCAGTATTTTACATAGTGTACTATATGTCACAAATTCTTTTCAGGTATTCGTAACAGACAAGTTACTGTTGTTTCTCCAAGAATCTCCTTTCAACAATAAACTTATGCATTGTCTCTCTACGTGCACTACACATGCACTGTGTCCTCATCTGAAACCGAGTCGTGTTGCACAATGCATTAATCTGTCAGTAGAAATGTGCGAAATATCACAACATTCAGTCAAGTATATATATATATTTACAATGACGCATTTCACAATGATTTATCAAGGTGCAGTGATTATTTAAAAGTCATGAATGACAATGCATGAACTAGTTAACTCTTATGTCAGTCACATACAGTACTTTCTAAAACAATTTCCTTTGTAGATTTTTTTTATTTTCTTTCAAATATTTTGTTTCCATAGCAGCACAGGTTTAAACCCTCTCTGTCTTGCTCACACACATATTTTTTTTTAAATACCAACCCTCCCCTAAAAACCTTCCACCTGTTTGAGAAAGGTCATTATGGTTCAGGTGTCTGTCAGTGGAAAAAGACAGATGTGTGTTTGAAGTGCTTCAGCCTTGCTTGGGTTAGTGGCTGTTGTTGGAGTCTTCACAGTCTACCCTTTCTAAAACGATTCTTTAAGATATCTTATAAGTCAAAGACATACTGTCAATGTATGTCAATGTATGTACTGTCAAATGATTTTCATTTTGCCTTTCCTCTTCATCCACATATAGGTCATTCACATAAAAAATGAGGAGAAAGTCCATGCTTTATATTAATTTTTTAAAGCTTTACCAACACAGCTATCACAGGATAGAGGCCTAGAGCTAAATAACAGTGAAAATGAAACAAGTTTGTTAAATTAATACCACACATTTATCCAACACTCATAGAATGATTTTGAATGATCAAACTTTTTTGTTAGAAAAATAAGCTATGCAAGGTAATAAAAAAAGTAAAGGTTAATTTCACACTGAAAAGTAAAAAGAAGACACAGCATTCTTCAGGTGTCCTTTGCAGCAAAAACACACTTACACAGTTCCCTACTCCAGCTTATGGAAGGAAGTTGTTTTATCACAGAAGTATTTGTGGTATCATAACTTTGTTTTTAATAATAATATATAATAGTGTACAATATCTACATTGTACATAAGAATGAATCGTATAGAGCTGACCTGCAGATATGCAGAGTCTATAAAATGTAACACAGATATGAAAAAGAACATACTGAAAGCTGCTATATTGTTTTCAACAATACAAAGTTAAAGTCAGTCATTCAGAAATGAATGAGATACACATCTACTCAAAAAAGAGGACAAGGAAGTTGTTCCATTGCTAAAACACAGTTCTCAGGAAAGAGGTTAAATGACTAAGGTTTCTTAGTTTCCTACAGTGGTTACTTCTGTCAGGGTGTGCAGGCAATGTGGTTTTTGAAATGGCAAAGAACATACAGTACAGTATGTGTTTTGGCTGTAAAAAGCAAGTTTTATACCCTTGCTTGATGGTGAGGAACTGTTGTTTCTAAGCATCATTGATGTATTTATAATTCAC
Source organism: Lepisosteus oculatus (assembly GCF_040954835.1). Taxonomy (NCBI): domain Eukaryota; kingdom Metazoa; phylum Chordata; class Actinopteri; order Semionotiformes; family Lepisosteidae; genus Lepisosteus; species Lepisosteus oculatus. The sequence continues at coordinate 1,122,350 of NC_090703.1, forward strand.
AGTACCTGCCTTATATCTGTAACAATTGCTCTCTCTGTGTTATTACACATTCTTCCAGGTACATAGATCCTAGCTTGTTCTTCTGTGTGAGTGCATCTTACTTCCAGCTGTTAAAATTTATATTATCAGTAAAGCTTATACAAGAGAGCTCTAATTCTTTAAAAATTGCAACAATGATATGATACAGGAAGGGAGATGTCTTTCTGTGCAATGCGTAGCTATTGAGTACAGAACAGGAGTATAATTCTAATATTTTATATTTGAGTCATTAGAGTTAAAAGAAGTTAATAGAAAGTTAATAAAATAATGTTATGTTAATTAAATACATTTAAGTTAATAAAATTCCACCCAAATTATTAATATTTCAATGAATGTTTTCTTAATGAAGTTTAGTTAAACCTGAATAAAGTTATCTTTTAGCAAACAGAATTTAACAACTTATAATAGTGTCTTATAAGGAACCCACTACAGGGTCATATGAGTTTTAAGAGCAAGCGGGCCCTGTGGATTATGGAAAAAATGAATATTAGCTACTGTAGCTTGCATTGTATCACAAAGCAGAAGTGGGGTTTGTTTCTACCATCCAGATTTACAGTGCTGGAAAATATTAAAAAAGTAACTTCTTCACATTCCCATTATTTATACTGTTATATATAATTTTACTTTTCTTAAAACTATTGAAATAACATTCATCTTATCTGTGCAATCAATCTTTTTTGTCAGCTCTCCAAACTGGAGGAAGTTAAAGAGATGGAAAGGTCATTAGGATCAAGCAAAAGACTCTGCTACTGGTCTTTGTCCATGATCCAATGAAAAGATGTCAGACAATAAAGAGGAAGGCAGTATAAAGGTCTTTAATAAAAATACTGCTATTAGTTTTATAATATTCACTTTTAATATTATTCATCAATCCACACTCCTGCACCACAGAGAAATTAATTCCTAAAAAATATATAAGGGCCTACATACAGTATATAATATATATAAAATATATAAATATCTAAAAATAAATAATGGCATACAGTTTGCCTAACATATTACAATAGGAAGTATAGGGTTTAGTTTAGCATGCTGTTCTAAAATGCTAAAGCATGCACATGTTCATCTGTTCCGCGGTGCAATGAAATGCGATTCCCTTGTAGGCTGTGCATAAATAAACAGAGGGTGCCGCATTTTAGAGCACCTCCTTAAATTGTTAGATAGGTATCCCATTTACTGCTTCTAAAGCCTAAGCCCACCACAGAGTGGAACAACTTTTCAAATGTGACAAAAAATCCATAGAGATAAATCACAGTGAAAGCCTATTATTCCTTAAGTTACCATCGATATTGTACACAACATAAATGAAGCTTGAGCCACATACTGTAAACCCCTGCTATATATTAACCAGACGGCTTTTCTACTAAAACAAATTATGGGGAAAAAAACTAACATGTCATTGTTTGGTAACAATTTACATTTACATTTTTTCGTGAACTGTGTGTGTTTGCTAGAAATGCAGTCACATTTAATTTATAAATCCCACTTAAGCCATGTGAAACTTTTTAAAACATTTTTTTAACATCTTCAATTAATTGAATGAAAATAATAGAAGGTTTGTGCATTGTATTTTTTAATTTAAAAAAGCTAAAATTATTAGAGGGTGTTTAGTAGAATAGTCTTTTGAAAGTTTAAAGTTTTAGAATTCTGCCTAGAATGCTGCAATCTGTCCGCCCACACACACAGGGGGAATTTCAGGATATCCTGTAACCTAGCCAGCAGGTTTGTGGAAGATGGTAAGAAGCCAGGTCACCCAGTGAAAACCGTGTCCACAGGAGGGACACCAGTCTGAAATTGAAGCCAGAACCCCAGAGCTGTGAGGCTACAGAGCTAAATGCCACGTGCCACCAGCCTGTCTCTGTCACGTCATTTGGAGATTTCAATACTGGAAGTAAGTTTCATTATATTGTTCAGTCCATATTCATGCTTTATAGTCCTGACATTAGACATCACACTGTATAACTGTACTCTTGTGACAGGAAAAATAGATGTTGGATTTATAGACTGCTTAAGTTGATAAGTTAATTAATAACTGCTTACATGTAAGTTATTTGTAAACTACACACGCGGTTCACCAGCTGATGTTCTGTGATATCGCTACAATAACAACACACTTTAACTTTTGCACTGGCATCTTTAATATGAAAACTCAAGAGTACAGTTACCATAATGAAACTGCCCAAATTAAACAATTCCAGCACAATGCTGGGGAGTCACTCTGCATGACAAACATTCTGTAATAAGTTAATTAAACACTCTGTTATATAATGGATCCTGAAAGTGCTGGGAGGAAGCCAGGTCACCTGAAGTCACCTGAAGTGAGCACAGCATACAACCTGCTGTTCTACTGGTTTGTACTGTAGGTGGAAGTCCAAAAGGTTGAACAAAACTCTAAAAACTAATTGCCATATATGAACAAGTTATGATGAATATACTGTATAGGCTTTTATGTAAAATACAAAAAGTGCATTTGCTCCCATCACTGTTTTATGTTGAGGGTGCACTGAAAACACATTAACCTCTACACATGCTGAGAAAGAAAATAAGTGTGAGCACTGAGATTGATTACCCTTTAGCTTGAAGAATACGTACTGTGTCTTTAACTACTTATTGCTTCCCAGTGAACAGATCATACATCTATTGTATTGATCTGTGAATGCTTTATGACTCTAATTGCAGCATAGCCTCAAATTTCTTAGACAGAAATAGGTTATAGAGAAGAATAAAGATGCAGTCGCATGATATCGATCGCAAGGAATCCACACCTTGTGCAAAATTAACGAGACATTTCTTGAAAATCAATAGGATATTTCATGTCTCTGCAGGGAGGCTTTTTAAATCTAATTAAGGCCACGTTTCTTTTTTTCTTGATAGGAAGATTTTTAATTTATCAAGATGTATCAGGCACATAGATATATAAAGTCTCTTTTATAAAAGGTGACAAGAGCATTCACTTCTTTATCAGAATATCTTGTAGAGATTTTTATCACCTTCTTCAGGATTTACAGAAAACTTTCCCCTTATTTGTATCATGTCTTTGCACATAGACCTCTATTATTGTTTAAGGGCAACTAAGGAGTTTGGCATTATCCATTATCATTTTCTGTAGAAAGAACTGCCGTTCAGATTTGTCCGTTATATATATTAATAAATTTACTTTATCTGAGCAATATTTGAATCCATATTGCATTATTTTACTTGTGAAGAGACAAGTTGTCCCTTGTGACAGAAGGGTATTTCAGTTGTGAAGCAGTAGTATAGAAGATAATAAAAAACAAAAAACCCTAGACCAAGCTGATAAAGAACAGCATTCATGTGATATCTACAATATGATCGTTATTCCTCACATATAATTTATGAGATAATATATTTTAAAAAATCTTCATCAAATTAAATATTTAAGAGATTCAAACACTTCTTGTGTTTCTTAACTAGGTGTATGGTAAATATTACCAATGGCTTTAAATTTCCTTTTGACCAGAAACAGCAGTCTTGAAATAATAAGCCTAAACCTTAATTTAACTTTGTTTTAAATGTTGCTGAGGTAATATATGCCAAAGAACAAAAAATAAAGCATGATATCCCTAAGAATCCTTTACAATACTATGTGCACAGACCCACAAAAGTAGCCTTTAAAATTCCTTTTCCCATTAATCTTAAGTGAGAAATTACTCCCAAACAATCCCGAAATGCCTCATGAAGCTTCTATCAGCCAGAGCTGGATAAATATGTTACACTCATCCAGAAGAAATTGTCGTGCAACACTCGACATTCCATATTTTCAAGAACATATCCATAACAAATGTGCTTGTCCCCATGGATCACACTCATGAAGTAGCGGTAATGGTTCCATATTAATGAGTACTGTAAAAGGCACAAGGACAAAATCTGAGATCATTAGAGTTTAGTAAGGCTAAACATATGTGCAAATCTGTGTAAAAGATAAACTTTATTCCGATGGTCCAATCATGCAGTAGATCCGACCAAACATTAATAAGTGTAAAGAGAATTTACAAAGATAGTTAAAAACGATTGAGTGTAAAAATCATTTAGATTTTTTTATGCCCAGAAAAGACAGCATGTTGCTTTTCATAAATTCTTAATTTCTGTTTAGGTGTCCCTGTTACAAAGATATTCACTAGGATATCCCAGAATAGTCATGTTTCCCTGCTAACGTTTGAGAAAAAAGCAACAAATCAAACTTACACAAGAATGCAAGTCAATGCATTATACATTATAAAATATTAAACAGATTCGCTCTATCACCTTCATCAGAATCTAACCTAACTACTGAATTTACTTTTTTTTTTTTACAGTTTAGATATATGATGAAAAATACCAATACAGTATATAGGTTCATCTCTTTTTATACATCATGATTGAGGATACAGAGAAATGCAAGGGTATTCTTAGTTAATGCAAACTAAGCTCAATAAAGATGCCCAGTAGGTCTTAACTGTCTAACTATGAACTGTACTCATGCTTCAAGTAACTAAACCACCTGGGCCTTTTTGTGCCCTGTCCTACCAACAAGAATTATTAATAGTGAAAAACAATATCTAGCAGAGGCTTATCAGAGAAGAATGCTTATTTAAAATATAACATTTGTTTGAGCTGTGACATTTAACTGACAAAGTATTCCAATGCAAACACAGACTATTTGCTTTGCATGTTGATTAAATTATTCAGGTGTTCAGTTCTAGACCTTGGAAAGATTTATATTTATTCTAATAAAAGGGAAGATGTTCTGCTCTTAATTTGTTAATGATAGCTTAAGATACATTTTGAGGAGAATGGTGGTTCTTTTATGATACATCTGTGTGATTTATTGCATACACTGACATCAGATGCAAATCTTATTTAACCAGCTGAAACAAGAGACTAAAATCCTAATTAAAATTTAGAAATCACTATGTTACATTCTATTTAACTTGTCATGATTTGGATAGGAAACAATTATCTTTCATTTCTTTCACTTATAGTGCACAGACAGCTATTCATTAGATATTACTGAAATGCACCCCACATCCCATCTCTCGTTCTTGCTAATGGACTGGCTCTATCAGTGCATTTAAAGGTGTAATCCCTAAGGTCTCTAAATTCATTTTTCAACCGCTTATTATCATCAGTACCTTTTCACTGCTTAACCTACCACTTTTCTATTGAATTTTATATTTCTGAAGTTCTGTCACCATACAGTGGCTATCTCCCTGATGCATTTGGATCAATATGATTAATAGCCATACATTTTATTTTATTTTTGCAGGGAAAAAAAAAATCGGAGACAAGTGCTGCTCTAATTACCACACCTTGAGAAATGCTTCACAGCTAGGGAAATTTGTCAGGAAGGAAAAGTTGACCTCATCAGCAATAGAGAAGCACAGCAGCTAGTTCAGAATAACAAACGTGGTTCCGCACGCCTTTTGATTCCCGATGAAAAGTTTTAGGTATTAACTAGGAACAAAACAGTTGCATTTAGTACAATCCTTCTCTAAAGCTTTCCTTTATGCTGATGCAAACTCACCCTTAACATGAAAGAACCTTTTAAATTTTGCCAAACCAAGTGAACAGCTTCCCTAAGGCTTTGTTAGCTAAATTTACAGTGCTGGAATCATTTTAATGTGACATAAGCAGAACAGAGGTATGGACTTTAAAAACATCCTTATACAATTCTGTGAAACAGCAGATTGTACTAAAGAAACCTCTCTCAGCTGCACCCAGCTCAGATCTTTTTGCACTAATTGGGGAGCATTTGTTTATGTTTAAATTTCACCTAGTTTCTATACATAGCCTAACTCAAACCTGAAACTGTTAAAATGTCTTCATGGCTCTCTTCAGTGTTTGTCTTGAATAAATATTTTTCTGTACAACCTTATGGAAAACTAAAACTTGCATTGTACAAAACTCTAATTTTAAAATTTGTAAATGACTTGATTTTCATAAATCTAAAATTGGCGAATAGAAATTTACCCCCTTATCAAAACAAATTATTACATTATGCACAAAATAACACTTCAGAAGCACAGAAAACAAATAATTGAAGATATTTATTTTTTTAGTATTCATGATCCATTCTGTGATGTATTGCATCTGTTGTTTCAGGAATTCATCGTTAAGTATTTTTAAACTCTGATGTCAGGACTAGTAGAATATTGTCATTCATAAAATAGCAAACCTGATCAATACCATTCTGTTAAACTTGAATGTATAGAGAGAACTCCTAGAGACGTTAGAGCAGGTAGACAGAGAGATGTGCTCATGACAGGGTTCATTATTCCCTCTGTCTCATGAAATATTTATCCATGGGCCCAAGTCAAATATTGTTTGTAAATGTGTTGTATATATTCCTTACTGATTAAAAGCCTTTGTAAAAGGAATAAAAGGGATTGGAAGTATCCCTTCCAAAGCAAGCTTTTATTAATTTTTGTTCTTTCAGTGGCACAGACAGCTGCAAGACTCATTAGTTTTATGCTGCGTTTTTGCCTGGTTGCCCCAAAGGCATCAGTAGTACCTCAGAAATCATTAGTTGAAGAAGTGCTGTAATTTGAAACTGCCTGGGCAGAGTGATGGCTTCGGAGCAAGTGCGTGTTCATACTTTAATTAGCATTTTTCAAACATCAGTACACTATTTATTCTCCTAAGATTAAACTTCATCTGAATGAATTATTAATAAAGTCATTTTTTTTCTACAAAAGCCCTCATGATATTCAAACATGTGTGACTGAATCCTTGGACTTCTATTACACAGCCATCCTGGGGACACGCCTCCTGAAGGCAGGTTTTAATTATCTGAGACATGTTCTGTGTATAAAATGATAAATACAGAAGTTATTCAAATTAAGACATCAAGTTTTATTTTGTTTTATTAAATTAATCTTCATTATCTTTGGCGCACTAAAAGTTCATCTCATTGTGCAGACACACGATATCTCATTTATAAGGCTAAAGGTTGTGCTGCTAAATTCTATATATATAACAATTAACTTCTATAATGATAATTAGAACAAATGTAAAGTCTACAAAGATACAAGTGTATCAGGTGTACTGTATTGCCAAATATGATCAGTCTGTAAGTTACATACTGTAAATATGCTCACCATACTAAAGTTTAAAAACCAGCACCATACTAATAAATATTGATTCAGTATTTTCTAAATGCTTGTATATCTGCATCTGTTAATCTCTCAATTCCAGAGGCATACACTAATTCACAGTATAAGCAAAAGAAGCTTCTTCCCATCTGCTCACTCATTGCTGCTGGATGGATGCAGATATAAGGAAATCTACAGTATACTGTATATATGGGAACTGGCAGTGCACCCATCAAAGACCACATTTCTTTCTTGTTTAAGACATGCTTTCTTGATCATTCATGCTAATTCACCTGCTATGTAAATAAACATAAAAAAATTAAGGGTAGGGTGCTGTTAATCCAGTCTGTCAGAAGAAACCTGCCTGCTCCTTGTCAAGTTTCACACAGTCACACAGGGGAGTTTATCTTTTTTATTCCCCCAAAGCTCAGTTCAAAATTAAAAAAGCAAAGAACTACAAAACCCGTACCAATTTCTATCCGAACCAAACAATACTGCCTGCAACAACAGGGTGCATATGTGGTTTCAGCCAAGAGAACTGTGGCTCAGAATCTCTTCACTCACTGAAGGACTCGTATATACTCTTGGCGTACTGTTGGCATCCAACAGAACCACTTTATTCACACACTGGCAAAAAGGTCTCCATGTTTACGGAAAACAGTAGTCCATTTAGAGCATTTTTTCTTGCAGCTGTATCACAGTAGAACAGTATTACACTGATTACCTGAAAATCCAGGGGGCCAGCCAAAGCCCCCCTTAACTGCTTTGACCCAGACTGCTGACTCCATTTCTAGAATACGAGAGAAATTGTCAGTATGAGCCAATATCATTCCCTCAGCTGCTGGTGACACGTGGGTTAGCAGAAAGGAGGCTGACGGAGCTTTGGCCTGCAGTGGGAAAGAGCTGCAAGCCTGATTCACGGTCGCTGCAAAGGTGTATAATAAATCTTCCGCAGCTGTCAGAATGGAAGACCTGGAAAAGAAACAGAAGATATATATTTATCTATCATGTATTCATGGAAATGAACATTACCACAGACTACAATAGCTTGACTGTTCAGGGAAGCTTTGCAACATTGTCTTTGCACTGTGCTGCTCCGTCTGGCACTAATTTTTTCTAGGTATCTGCGATTGTTTTAATGTGGTGTCACCCTTATGGAAAACAGTGAATCTGCAGGATTAAAGAGGTAAAGTGATACAGATGTAGAACTGTGGCACTTAAGGAACAGCTTTGGAATAAAAATGTAGCAGACATAGTATTATTTATCGAAAACTGCCAAAGGCATTTCCAGGAATTAATTCCATACATACTTTTGAACTCAAATACCATATAATGTGGCAAGTCAGCAAGAAATAAAAGCCCATCTCAGCCACAAGGATAGGCTGACTAAAACGTGAACCATAAATTACATAATAATAACCCATTTTAATTTTGATATCAGGAATTCCAAGTGCAAAACAAATCCTTTAATAAATTGTTTTCAGCAATGCATTTCTTTTATTCTGAGTTACGAGTTCCCACGTGTTTAACATTTATTGTTGAACCGAAGAGCTCATAAACATAGTACCACAGGAAAATTTTTAGATATTTATTGCATTGTAAATAGGTATCAGCTATTGTTTTTAATTGTCAAATTAGGCATTGAATGAATTTGAATGAGCACATGTGTCACCTTAAACCTGGTAGCAGCAATTAGCACTCAGAAGTGATTCATGCTTTTCTTATTTTTGAAACAATAACAGTATGAAGGGGCTAAATATTACACAAGTATTACAGCAGGAAATGATAGAACTCCTCCAGGTGTTCACATATAATAAATAGGCATATACTGTACATATTTATTATAGAGCATGTGGTATGTTTATATCTTTCCATCTATTTAATAAACACTTGATTCAATACAGGATCACAGTGGAGTAGGAGCCTATCCTAGCAAGCAGTGGGCAACAGGCAGGATACACCCTTCACCACAGGGCTGATAGACAAAAACACACGCACACATGTACACCAGAGCCAGTTTTCCCAGAAGCCAATTAAACTACCAGTATGGCCAGGTGTAAATGACACATTAAGCCAAACTGTATTAGACTATTTGGAGTCTAATTAAAAAAGTCTGCATTAAACTGTATTAGACTATTTGGAGTTTTTCTACCCGTTCAAAGTAATTTAAAATGCTTTGAGAATTGACTTCCATAAAAGAGTTCAGGGAAAATCTACACTAGCCCTGCAGAGACTGTTGAGTCTCAATACAGTTTCCTTTCATTAAAGTTCTATATTTCAGCTGGGACTTAATTAGTCTGTGTTTAATTAAGATAAAGTTGTTAAAACTAATCTGTGAGCATAAAGTTTTCTATACAGACTATTGAAGAAAGTGTGTTATACTAACAACCAGATTTATCACTTGTGAAGACACAGAGGCTCCCAGCTGCCAGTATTAGTCCATCCAGCTTTTCTTCTGAAGTCCCAGACTCTGGACGCATGACCTTTATTGTTCTCAATTCAATGTATTTGTCTTTATTTTCTATTTAAATTGGGTATGAAAGGAGTTTAAAAGAAACCTTTCATTTTGAGTTCATTAAATCAAGAAGAAATAGTTCAAGGAGTTTAAATTTGCAATAACAGAAGAAAGAAGCCTGTCTTTTTAAAGGAGAGCAGATTTAAAAGATCAAAGAACTTGACAGCAGTTACTTAAAAATAAAGAAAAGCACTTTCCAGGCTTCTCAAATTCCATCGTTGCATTTGCGATATGAAACATCCCTCACTTGAAAAAAATATACCTCTTGTGCTCTCAGATAGTCGAGGAAATATTCCTCCTTGTTAATTTCATGTTAGTCTTTTCTGTGTGAATTCCGTCAGTCCGTGCAGACTCCCTAGCCTGTACTTCCTGCATGACCTCGTGTTTCGACAGCTGGTTATGACTCCTGGGCTTCTGCGCTGCTTGCTTAAATCATCGACTTATCTGGACAGCTGGGATAAGCCCTGAGTTCAGCATTTTACCCATGAGCAGGTAACATAAATTTGGCGGTCAAATAGCAATAGATGGGGTTACATGGCGAGGCATTGTATCTCAATAATGTTGTTTTAGGATATTTTATTATATGAATGATGTTGCAGTCACTAAACAAATCTGGCTTTGGGTCAAGGAAGCGTGAGACTTAAATGCTACATCAATAGAATGTGAGATGAAAAGGGAATTCAGAAAGCGTATTGACAGATTTTTAGGTTATCACATTGGATTTCATTTCAAACTGAATTTAAAAAACACACTCACCTGATTCCTGAAATAAGTCAATTGTGTGTATTTTCTGCTACTTTTCAAAAGTCACGTTACAGCAATCCAAACTTACTTTTAGCAGATCAGACTTTGTCAAAGTCGTATTTCAAAACCCTGCCCTTAATGACTTATTACCTTACCCCATGCTGTTCAGCCAAGGGACAATTTGCCCTGTTGGCAAATCGTATTTGGCTTCCTGCTTCTTTGATGAATCCCAGCGACCAGCGTGCCAGTGACAAATGGATTCACTTTAGCAGTTAATCCCTGTTCCCCACCCTTTGCTAATCTGTCTCAATTGCTGCTGCCCTGAGTGTGTCCACCAGTGTCTCTGCCACACTTATGTGGCTCCAGGCTCACACTCCCCACCCCCTCAGCAGTCTGCAAGACACGCACAGCTCATTAATAACATCATCAACTCCCTTTCAACCTCTACTTTCATTAGCCCTGCATTTGATTATTGATCAGTACCCATTTGTTTTCCTGAACCAGATTAACTTGCCCTCTGTTCCCCCTGTCTAGGCTTCATAAGATAGTGTGAATTCTGTGTGCTTGCAGGCTATCAGTGATATTTTGGCTTCTGTGGATTCTCCACTGGTGTATTTCTTATTGATCTGTGGCAGCTCACAGCTTGGTGGTTTATATCCTTGACCTCCATCTGCTAGATGATCCACACTGCTGCGATAATGTGATTTAATGGTTTGCCACTTACTGCAGTCACCACGGACAATTTGTTATTATCAAGTGGACCTTTACACCTCCACGCAACCCAAGAGTTTAAAGCCCTTTTCTTTCTTTTTACTCTCTCTATCACACACATTCAGATAAAGGAAGAATCTTCTGTGTTGGTACTGTATATTGCTGCAACAGCTTCTCATCTTACATCTTTATAAAGCAAGGTCACTTTATTTCATTCTGTCCTCCATCAAAGAATGAGAAAATGTGAGTAATTTTTTATGTTGTGTTCAATTTTAATTTGAATTGAATTTAGTTTGAATTAAATATATATAAAAAAACAATATGTACTGTATATATATATAAAGTCAAACACATTGCAGAAGGCCAAATAACCTTCTAACAACCCTTTCAGATGTTTTTTCAGATGGCACAAATTAAAATATAATTATGTCATGATTCAACACAAAGTGTGTAACTGTTGGTTGAAGCAGACCTCACACAAATGACTGAAGCGTATGTTCTATGAAAAAATATTTAACAAATCAGCAATAAAAAGAAAATTCAAACAACTACAGTATGTGAGCGATACAAACTGGGGGGTTTAAAGGTTGACAGCCTCGTTGTAAATGCAGTACGTTTAGTTAAACTAAAAAATGTTTCTTATTCTGTTCACTCGATCACAGGTCCAAGACCTGCAATGTTCATTTTTCTTTATGCAGCATTTTCAGGATTATTTTCTCATATTGATTTTGCAGCTCAAAAATGCAAACAATGTGAATTTGGAGGCTACTTCCTAAAATGTTGCAATAAAAGATGAAAATCACTGTAGATGGTTCATCTGTTCACTTGTATATGGGAAGTAAAAAATACATATTTTTGTCCAGATGTTTTCTGAGTGTTATAAAATAAAGGAGTTTAGATAATACATTGCTCACTCTCACCCTCTCTCTCCTTCTTTCTGCATAAATACAAAACAAGAAAATTGAAAAGTCATACAGATGGAACAAATTCCATCTTAGTATCTAGGGAAAAATAAAATAAAACGATTATTTTCTTTCATTACTGGCCTGTGGTTCTGTCCACCAAGCATGTAATTGCTTGACGTTGTTTACCTAAATTGTAAAATGGTCCCATGGTAATAAAGAGAAATACAGAGTTTCAAAATTAACACATACAGTATAGAGTATAGTATATTACTGCTGGGTCAGTAAAACTCTCTCCTCCAAACCAAACATCAGGCCTTTGGAATGACTCAAGAATAGTTGAAGTGAGAAAATTGAATTAGTACCCAGAAAACATACAATTTGTTTCAGAGACCATTTTCAGAAGAAAAATGCTTTACATTCAGAATTCAGATCATTAGGCAAACGATGGTTTAAGTTGAATCTTCTCCACCTTTGGGAAACAGAATAGTCTGTAAAAGAACAACACACTTAGCAGTTATATATCTGTATGTCTGCATAGGAAATCCTATGTCCCATCCAGTGTCTGTTTGGAAACAGAAAGTACCTTCCCCTTACATAAGCAGTTTCTTCTGAATCTCCATGTTGCCTTGATCTTCAGAACAATAACAGAACTGAAAGGGAGACTTTGGTGTTCACTGCAGGAAGCCTGAACAGACAGAAAAGGACATTGAGAAAGTGTCCTGTGCTTTTCCACTGAACTACTAATGAAGCCGTGTTATATAATCAAGGTACACTAAACATAACCCTACCCTGCTGAATGAAATTTATTTAAAGAGCAAAAAGTATATGACTTCAGATCTAGGAAGAAAAAAATGCATTATGTTAGACTATCTAACGTGAAAATAGTGCAGTCTTCATAGCATTTGAAGTAAACAGTATGTTAACATCATATTGAAGGTTTATAGGCTTCTTTAGTCCTCCCCTGAGACATAGTTACAGTAAACTGTAATATGCGACCAACTTAAAGTGTTCTATTTAATGCTTAGTATACTCAGAATCAATTTTTTGGTAAGATTCACCCTACATCTTCAACTTCAATTTCAAAAAAATTTTAAGTGGTTATTTGAGGTCTTCAGTCTATATGATGGAGAGGTTACTGTACCAAAACACAATGAACATTTCTGACATAAAACCTTAGGTATTTAGCCTTGTCCAACATTTGAGTAGTCACTAATTTTTGGGGGTGACATTGTTGTGTTTGTCTTAAGTGTATTTATTATATATAATTAGAATATATACAGTAGCTCACCGTACTCATTATAAAGTGGATTTTTGTCTGCTCTGTTTAAACATCTATGCATAAGGTAAGGCAATTTAAAAATCAATGGGTCGGCCTTGGGACATTACTGTTCATTGATCATATCTTAATATATCGATGATTTTGTCAATATACGATCAATAATTAATTAGGTCTTAGGCTAACTTACATTGAGCTATCAACAACATTGCATTCTTTTTATGTTATTGTATATTTGTTTCCGCCATCTCTGAACTTTTTAAACTTCAGTTTTATATGTCTGCCTACCTACTGTACAGTATGTGTTTTCTGCTACATTAGCCTTAGGGAAGACTGACAACTAATAAAAGCTACTTCAGTGAAGTGTTTTTTTTATTTTTAAAAAAATAATCTTACTTTTAGACCACAACTGTTATAAGCAACAACATTATGCACCTGTATACAGTCCTAAGATTCAAAACCCTCCATAAACTGCAATGCTCAATCTTACTGAGAAACTGACCACCCTAAGGAACATGAATAAAAAGCAAAACTTTGTTTGGGCTAAATTTGTTCTTTCAGTATGCTTTGGTCGACTTCATTTTACTCCTCAAAAACAAATTTAAACAGTAAGCAAAAGGACAGGACTACTGTACGTTTCAACACCTTCATCAGATTCTCAGGATTGAGCAATTGAATCATCATTTATACAGACTGTATATCACTGTATATTAATCATATTTTTTTATTTAAAAAGTATATATTGCCTTAATACAGGACTATACATTGTATAACATTTTATACTATATATTGTATACTTTTTAATTTTTCAATTTATTAATAATGTTATTAGGCAATTAAATTATTATTACAATTATACATTTAACAGATGCAATAATATAGCCAAAATAATCATAATCATTCTATTATGAAAATAATATATATAAATAATATATGCTGCCTAATGAAAGGTCCTTGGTACATGTGTTGCCTATAGAAGGGTTTTGCAAGCTTTTATAGAAAGAGTTCTTAATGTACAAAGAATCCAAGAGACTCTGGATCTGTCAGTCACTCCACTACCGACTTTGCAATAATCTGTCCTATAATTGCCTAGATATTCCTGGGCAAGAGAGCCTCATCTAGGATCTACAGTAGAAACATCTGTCTAGGGCAGAAAGCGCATTTGAGAAGGAGACTGAACATTGTAAGTCACCACATAAAATGTATGTGTCCTCCTGAGGTAACAAAGTCCTCAGAATCCTCAGGTAGTCAAAAGACTTTCTCTGACAGAAGGTGGCACAGTCCCCTGACAGAAAGGAAGGGATAGGAACCCCTCTGGTTGCTACCTTAAGAGAGGTAGAAAAGCCTGCTGCTTCCCTTAGGTAAATTACACATACTGTACAGTCAAAAGAAAAGCCACTGTATATGACATCAGGAAAATCTGTGCTGTTTCCTGTGTTGTTGCAGAGAGTGCAAAGCAATGCATTGCGAAACCCAGACATGGCAAAGGGGAACTGTAATGGTCTGCAATATGATGTAACATCTGTATGCTTGCGGTCTGACTGTTTATCATTCTATTTTTTAACATTTTGATCTACCCAATGGTCAATCAACACAGGGGATAACAATGGTGATGAGGGATCTGTCGGCAGATGAATATCTGTGGGAAGCAGCCCTCTGCCTATCTGAGATTCAATTCAATTCAATTTATTTTTATATAGCGCGTTTGTCGTTTTGGTTGCCCCAAGGCACTTAGCAATGCAAGTAACCATACATATTGTGAATACAGAACAGAAAAGACCAGAACACATCGGAGGAGAGGACACAAAAACTACTTAGTAAGGAGAAAAGAAACCTCTAGGGGTCTAAGGTCAGCTGGCTCCCCAACCAGAGATTGGGCATTAAAGATGGGGGGGGGGGGGTGTAATGTAGGCACAGCTATGCACAGAGGCACCAGCAAGGGGGCTTTCCGAGCACCCACATGCACAGAGACAGAGAGCCAGAGGGTGCACCTGTGCAGTCATGTGCACCAATGCACAAGGTCTGAGCTATACCTCAAAGCAAGCAGTACACATGCAACATGATAGGACCTCCAGTTCAGCCCACACAGAGAAGCCTGCGGTCCCATCTCTCCGTGTCGCCTTGGGAGAGAGCAAATCTAAAGGAACAGCACACAGGAAGGAAGAAAAGAGCAGTGGAAGTACTGAGCTTAGATAAATAATAGAGAACAGAAGAGCACATTTCTCAGAAATAATAAGAAAAAGTATTTTTTACAGATTTTTTACACATTTCCTATACAGTAGCACTGAACCCCTGCCTGACAAAAGGGCAGCTGTAAAAAGAGCTGTAGGTTCACTTTTAGTAGGTCATCCTCCCCACAGAGACGCAGAGTGCGGATCGATCTGGGTGAAGGGTCAAAGCCAGTTTCCAGTGGGACACATGCATGCTTGCTGTAAGGTAGAAGAAGACACACTGAGTCACTTGCCTTCTGTGCGTAATGAAAGAGGAGGTGTGAAGACAGGTCTCTCCCACAGGAGGGGTGGAAAGGGCGTCATGCCTCTGACGTTGGAGGTGTTGGTATAAAAGCTCTGTGTCCTGGGAGTGGTGATATCCTTGCTGTTGCAGTACAAGGAACTGTATTGTTCATAGCTGTGAAAATGTTTAATATCCACTAGGGATGTTTGCATGCTGATGTGTTTTTGTATGCAATTTGTATCCCTTGTCTTTGTTTATTATCAGTATAGAGTTTCTGCAGATTACTTCATAAAAAGAGTCTTACTTCCTCAGATAAATATTTGTCGCTTAACATATATTGAGTGTGTTAGATGGCAGTGACTCTGACTGACTGAATGTAAAGGCTGAATGCAGTATTTCAGGTTCTAGAATTCATTCCTACTGTGCACCGAAGTCTATAAATACTAGGATGTGTGTTTTGTGACTTGGGTTTATAGTTTAATAAATCCTGATCTTTTAAGCTGTTGCCTGTTTCTCTTGACCACAAAATTGTTCATGGAAAATTAAAACGGCTTTCCTCGGTATTCCCTGAACAGTAGGCCTGTTTTATTATAAAACTTTAATTTGCTTGTACTGAAACTGTCAAGACTGACTATACTTAATAGTGCTTAAGAAACTACCACCTCCAGAGCATTGTTATATAGAGTATGTGGTATTGATACTCACTGATGTAAAAATATCATCAAGAAAATATAAAAAAAAACAATGGTGAAAATAAATAATCATAAAGCAAATTTATAACTAAGATAAAATACTGAATTCAGAATTAGAAAATATGTCTATACAGTATATCACGAAGGACAATGTTGATGACCCAATCTTGCCTATTTTGAACTGTGACCTTGCACAGGTTGATTGTTGAACTCAGGCCTAATGCGTCAGCTGGTGATAATGAGCTTTGCATTTCAGGGATGTGCTGCACTTACATAAGATTTTTCAAATGGATTAGAGTTTATGAATTAATCAATTCCCAAAAGCTCAGCTGCACAATCATTCTCTTGCTGTTTCAGAACATAATCACATTTTTATCATATCACTCTTCAGAGAATCAGCTGCAGACAGAAGGAATGCTGTGATGCTAATTGATACAACCCACATAGCTCTGTTATATTTAATTTACACAGTATAGGAAAAGATTCACAGAGAACTGATTTAAAAAGCAATGACTGTTATTAAGTTTCAAATGAATATTTTTAAGCATTTTAATTGTATTTATTTTTTCCATTTTCCACTTAAAGAAAGAAATAAACATACATTGTGATTAAGTCCTGGATCAAGTACTCATTGAATGTCAAAACAACAGAGAAATAAAGAAGAAAGAAAAAGGTCACATCTATCTTAAGCAGGAAGAGTGCAAACTAATTTCAATAGTGTTCTACAAATACAGATGAAAACCACTCTCATTAGATTGTATTTTACTGTTTCAGTGCACATTGTTCAAAGTATATATGTGGTCTGTCTGTGGATGGACTGGCATACAGTGGCAATTAGTGTGCACTGGAAAAACAGGCATCAGAAGAATTGAAGTGCTCCATTTTTATGTGCGTCATATCCAGTACTCAAATTATTGGACAAACTGACATTTCCTAATAAAAAAAGAAGATCTATAAATAATTTGTCATTATTAATTCCTTATGAATCATTTCTTTAGAAAATAAATAATCTATTTAACTATATATTCAATAAATTAAAAATGCATTAAAAGGTTTTAATTCTCTGGATTGTTTTTAGAATTGTTTTTAATTGACTACAGCAAAACTGGCATTTTCATTTGAAGGTGCATCGATAAGTGTTCTCTAGTATGAAGGAAATTGTTTCTTATGGTAAGAAATGTTGCTTACCAAAAGTTTAAATATATAGTATATGGTACATGTATATTCAATAATCATGCAGAACAAGAATATTTTATTATTTTCATTTATGCAATATGCAATATGTCTTAAACTTATTCTAACAAAATTCAGAAGTATCAAGCAGTTAGATTATTTGTATAAGAGATAAACTGGACAGAGAAAGACTGGAGCGTGCTTGTAAGATCCACAACGAATGTGTTCTGAAAGCTTAATGTGGCTTTGCTTCTGGTTTTCTTAAATCTTTAAAAGTTCTCAGGAGATTAAAATATCACATTTTCATGTTTTTGAGAGCTCTACTTGTTGAAAAGTCTTTTTTCAAGCTACCAACTCAAGAGAGTTCTAAGATGTACTGGAACAAAAAAAAAAACATAAAAATCCATCCCAGCATCCCTTGGGTCACCAGTGACAAAAGAACCTAAGACTAGCATATTGTTGCTGAGAAAGAAGACTCAGTGCAGCACATCCAAATTTGTTTAATGAAGCAAACTTCCGTCCAAAATTGTATTTCCTCTGATGATTAACTTCATTTACTAAATTAACAACTGTAACTAGAAGACTGTGAACAGTTTTGAAGGCTTCCAAGAATGTCCCTGCTGTGCACTGCAAAAGGAAAAATCTAGATAATGACAGAGACTGAAAAACAGTGGCAACAGAGATATGGGATTGTGTTTTACTTTAAAACTGCAAGTAAACTGTGAGTAGACTAAGGGGAAATGAGAGCTACCAAGTTGGCCAAACTCATTTTACAAAATGGTGATTAGTGGTAAAGCAGAAACTGTCCAGCAACATGTGAAGTGTGAATCAGACTCTTTGCCTGACATTTCTGCGATCATGTTCTGAGTATCCATAGGTGGCTGTAGGACCTGCCAGATTGTTCTCACAACTCCATCAGTCCCTGCCTCTGGAAACTCAATCAGATTTCATGAATGACCGAAGCTGCTTTTGATTTCTACCTTTTCCCAGACACTGGGGTCATGAACTGCTTTGGCAAAATGCAGTGTCATGCACAAAGTGCTCTTTTTCATGGACTGTTTGGTTAATCAAGTCCAGATACAGTAGGTATCATTGTATCTTCCCTGACTTTACTCAGAATTCACTAAAGTAAGCCTTCAAATCTTCTTGCAGTTGTCTAGCTGTTATCACAGTCTGTGCTATAAGGAGTCCTTGCAATTGCATCTGAGATCACTGAAATATTTTGCAGGAATTTTAAAAAGCAGAAAAAAATCAAACAGAATTATTTGACATTAAAATATTTCAAAATGACATTTGAACGAAAAACTGACATTATAATAACTTATGATGATGTAGTTTCTGTCTTTCAATTCTTTTCAAGATCCAGATCGTGATAAATCATTGACACTTGCAGGCACACAAGCAACCGTTGTGATAAAACTTCAGATTAAAATTTAAAAGAGGATGCACATTTTCACCAAGTGTTGTGGGTATTTGAAACAAGCATTCTAGCCATGTTACAGTCACCTTTTCAAGAAGAAACTGGATGATATCCTTAGATCACTAATTACTGGCAACCAAACGGACTAGATGGGCAAAAATGACCTCTTCTCATTTGTGGTCTCTTTTATTTTCTGAAGCTCGCAATTGCTAAAATTCAATAATTTCACCATAGGTTATAGTTATGAGATATTGTCATCAGCGCAACAATATGAGAACATTTACAAACATCTCATCCAGCTGGTAGATAGGAGCTAATTGATCCAAGGATCTTATTGGTCCATTTCGGGAAAGAATCAGCTTGTTCCAGACTCCCACAACCCTTTGTCCACAGGGTTTCACACCTGTTCCTGGTTTTAAAAGCAGCTCCTCAGTTTTCATTTGTGTCCTCTGGTTCGGGATTTACTGTACATTCTGATGTCTGCTGGGTTGTCTTTGACAATGCCCTTGCAGATAAAAAGAAGTTCCTTGAGCCTGTCAGTGTAGTGCATTCCCTTTAGTCCTGGCATGTATCGTACTGTGTTTAGTTTTGCTCCTACATACAGTACACCAATGAAAAGAACTGTTTTCTATCTTGTGTATGACATGTTTACGTGTGTACTTGTTGGCAAACTGTACACTGTTGCTCAATAGAGCACAATATGATATAATACCAGGCTTAAAAATTAAATGGAAGTAATGAAGAATTCCTTCAAAATGTATTATAGTCTATCCTTGTATTACTCATAGTGCAGCATTTAAAAATATTGTGGGAGTTGTTGTGGGCTAGGATGACAGACATTTCTTTTATTTTCTTCTCCATATGAAAGGGTTGTCTATGACAGTCTTATACACCCATCTGTCTTTTCGTCCTATAATTGTCAATCAGTAATTGATTTAGTTTGTCTATGCAGTGAAGAGTCATCAGTCTTCTCCAACAACAGATTTCCCAGGGAATGTCAATTGGAGAAATGAACTCTGATACACAGTTGCACTTTCAATATTAATGGATGTCAGAAATATATCAAAAACACATTTATATTATATATGCAGATTGTTTTGGATAGATTGTAAATATAGAAACAAGCAGAGGTTAATTCCTCTATGACAAGTAAAAAAAATATTTCCTTTTCAGTTGACTGAATTAACAAAAAGGCAATCTGTTTAATTCAAAACAGAAAGCTTTTAAATAAGGCCTGGGGAGAATCTAAAATATATTACATCCAAAGAATGGAAAGAATTAATAAAGATAACATTCTCACAAACTGCATTGTAGATCTGCTAATTATACAGGGACCATAGTAAATAATAATACACTAACATTGTATTTTACCTGATCTTTTCTTTAAGAATAAGTACTTCTGATAGTTCCTTTATTACAATATGTGCTACATATGCAGTATGAATTCATATCATAAATAAAGATTTTAAAAATCAAATATATTATCTCATTTGTCACAACTGAAATTGATTTCTGCCAGTATTACAGAAGCACACATAACTCAAAAGGGAGTGATTATTGTAGAAGTGCCCCATAGATAATCAGATCTATTAGTCAAGTGAATAAATATTTGTGCAGGAAAAGCTGTTGAGAGGTGTATTTATTTTGATCCCTAGCCCTTTTGTATCCACTAACTAATCAAGTTAATAATGAAGCAAACTCCAATCTTTGATTATCTCCATAAAACATATTCCAAAAAATGGAAGGCATAAAATAAGATAGCTGCAAGAAGAATGTGTGACCCTGAATGACATTTAAGTTTGCATTACTCTGCAGAATGTTGCCATTTACCACAGATCTCACAATTCAAATCACCTCTGGGCTGCGACAGTGTGGAAAAGAAGGGGAAGTGGGGAATTTAGGGCAGCACGTACTGTCTGCAGTTATAAAAGAAATAAGGATAAAAATAAAAAATGTACAGGTTCTTCTGAAATTACCGTATTTTCAAACCTCTTGTGTGATTGAAATTTAGTGAGAAAGTTCATCCTGAACCCATGTTTTGAGAATGTCTTAAAATAAATTAATAGAATTAAATTAAATTCAATTTAGATGTTTAATTTAATTTAAATAGACTGTTAGAAATCTAATGAGTCTTGTGAAGATGAATAAAGAACATTTCCCTATCTTTCTTTAGTGTGTTGAAAATGTGCAAATCTCTGTGTTTACCAAAATGGGGCATATATGACCTCTTCTACCCATCTGACCTTTATAAGTGTGAAAAATACATTCATGGAAGCAGTGATCTGGATTTTGTAAGTGGGTTCTCCTCCCTTATTCTCCAGGGACCACTCTAGTCCCAGCTTAGCTAGAAGGCTGTTGTACAAGTGTAGGTTTTTTACTTGGCTGAATTGAACACATGAATTTTAGTGGTAAAGACTTTTGTTTTAATTCATGATCTGTCTTCTCTGCTCTATTAATTTATTGTACTGCACTGCTGCTCTCCTGCATTAATACGACCAGCTGTTTAAGTTCTGAATTCTCACATATTCCATTCTGTGAACTAGATCCTTATTACAGAACCCATCAATTCAAACAAAAGAAAAAGATTTTTAGTAGTGCTCAGCGAGTCATAGCTGTTACATGCAATGGTTCAAGAGAAAAAAATATAGCCTGTGGTGATCTTTCTTTGTAACAGCAGCCTACAGTCCACTCCTGCCAGAAACACAAAGACAAAACAGGTGAATGTCTATGGATGAGTGATAAGTCACTTGAATGGTTTACAGGACAAACATTGTTGAGAACATCAGATGGAAGCATAACAGGACCAACACATGTATACAATAATACACTAGACTTAATTATCACTCATAGAGCTGATATTCATCATGTACTCGTCCATCCCATCAATAACTCTTTTTCTGACCACTCTTTAATTATTTTTGGTTCGACTGCCCTTGATAGCAGACTATTACAATATGACACATCATCTCCAGTAATAATTTTGACAAAATCACACATAACTTTAACACTATAAGTGGTCAGACAGCCCCGTTAAAGACTAAGGTAGTCAAAGCCACTAGACACTCTCCATGGTATAATGATCACACACGATCCCTTAAAAAGGAGTGTTGCAAACTAGAGCGCAAATGAAGTCGGCGTGGACGGATAGCCTACAACAATATAAGAAAGCCCTGTATAGAGCTCCGGGCAGTGAGATCCATAGATATGGCACTTCTCATGAGAGGCTCTGTCACCCACTGTGCAGAGCCTGGTCAGCTGCAGAGGATAATGCATGAATCAGCAGTTCACAAAATAAGGGCTGGACAATACTAATTCATTGGGTCCTTAAAATAGCTACTGTACATCTGCAGTTACATATTTCAGTTTCATATACAGTCCATGAGCAAGAAGAACCTTAAAGTCTATTCTAAATGTCATTGGAAGGCAGTCCAATTTTTGAGAACTGGATTTGTGTAGTGATTTTTACTAAATTTACTAGCACACAATCTGCAAAATACCAGACATACTGATTTTTTTAAGTACTTTGACAAAGGGCTATTGCATACACTCATCATTGTCCACATTTACCATTTCCCATCATCCCAGAACACATACAATTAAAAGTACTTTTTTAGCATATTATTTATGATCATCATTAATTAGTATTCTCATTAATGTATTACCAACTATGGACCCATAACATAATATTTGTTTCATGTCTGTGTCTGGTTACAGACCTTCACTCACCTCTGGCTTCAGCTGAATCTTCCCTGTCCATCTTAATCAGACAGGCACCTATAAAGTGTAGAAAACTAAAGAGCAGAAGAGTGTGATTTTCTATGCAAACAATATTGCAGTTGTTCATAAAAATGTAGGTGACCATAAGCCCAGTCTTCCTGTATGCTTCTTATTGTAAGTTTTTATAGGCACTAAACAATCAACATCTCTTCTACAAAAATGCTAATGGGAGCTTAGTTTTCCAAATTAAGCTTTATTGTTCTAGAAATGGCCAACATGGCAAGGAATTACAAATGTCTTTTGCATTTATCTTGACATCACAGACTTTATTAACCATAATGATGAGGAAATCAACTTCTCACAGGTTACTGCACACAAAGTGAAACTGCTTTCCAGTGCCACATATGAACTGAGCTGGTCACAATATTTAATGGGCTGAGACGGAAACCCAGAGAGTTCTACAGCTCGCCAGTTTGGGTACATCAGTCCGTTCATAATTTATCCTTCTTTTTAAGAACTTAGATAAGTTCTCATTCCAAAAGAGAAGAAAGACAGGAGAGAATTCAGTTCAATGAATTCAGTGCAGTACCTTGCCACATTTGTAAATCTGTATTATCCTTTGACATTTAGGAAATATGACAGCTTTGTAAACTTGTTTCTGTAAACTGCTTAATAGAGACTAATTTACTTTCATTTAGCTAAGAGGTGCTTCAGAGGTCACAAGAGGATATCAAATAGTAAATGTAAATTCCATATTTAAAAGAGAAACTGTATTCTAAATTGCTTATGACTTCCTATGGACTTTTATTTTGTTTCTTTGTTTTACAAATACTGTGTACTCATGTTTTATTTATTGCATTGGTAGTATTTGTTCTTCCTGGGAATTTCAAATCAGGGGTGTTCTTTGATTTACTCACTAAAAGACTAATTGGAGTTTTGTCATCTTTGATAATACCATTTGCTTCTTCTACATAAATCTGATGTTTTGCTCCCTCTTAATTATTGAAGTCCTTCAATTTAATGCAGTTTTATGGCTGGGTATTAAATGACCTAGTTGGTAGTGAAATGTATTTTATCCATGAGGATCGAGGAAGAAAATACTTTGTTCTGCATGCTGTGAAATTAGACCTGAACCAGTGAAGATTTTTAAACAGGGATAGAAAAATGTTAAGCTTTGTCATTGAAAGTGAATTGACCAAAGAAGATTACTAATCATTCCCTGAAAAGCCATGATAAAATTTTATCCCTGAAAGCCATGATAAAATCCTTTGAAAATATAAATTATTTCAGAGTTTTAGTGATAAAGGAGTAATTGAGCACAAGTAAAACAGCTTATACAAATTTCAAGTAAAATCTGCCAGATTTCCATTTCAGAAAATGCTGACATTAACTTGAGATTTTTAAGATAAACATTCTCCTTAGCTATTTAAAATTAAGTATGTTCCAGTGTCACTAGATTAATTTGGACACTATAGCCCATTTGTGATCCTTAAACTTTAATCAGATCATGAGGAATACTCTTTCAGTTAATCATTTGTTAATGTGGTTTTAAAACACATTATTAAATACATTAAATGTTAAAGTTACTTCTAGGCATTAAAGCATGTTAAAAGTCTATAAATTAACAACTCCAACTTAGCCTTCTGAGTGACCAGGGACATGTACACATTAGCTATCTGCAATGAAGCTACAGGATATTGAACTACAGGACAAGACACATGGTATTGCATTATTGTGAAAAACAGAACAAATACCGCAGTAATGATAATTAGACATTTCAGCAATCCACTGAAGAGTTCTGACTTCCAGTGTCTTTTGCTACTCTTAGATCTAGGTCTGATGACATTTGTACACCAGGTCCTCTCAGCAGGGCCATTTGTTTCTTGTCAGAGGTGCTTTTAGAGTCAAGGAGGACACTTTTAAGAACTGAAAGCTTTGTCGCATCCAATCTAAACAGAACAGCTATTACTGTTGTCAAAGTTATAGAAATTTTCAATAAACCCCTCTATGCTGCTCCTTCATTACACAATGCCATTAATGAAATTAGGCAGCATGAAAACCCTTGCAGTCACAATGATTTTGGTGTCATTAAGACGTTAACCTTCAACACATAGATGGGAAAATATTTAATATTACAAAGCTGTAGAAGTTGGCTGTGCTCCAAATCTGTATTACTGAGAGAACAGGAAAGCTTGTTATTAAATCAGCCGATAGTTCAAGAACTCCTACATGTACTGTATGCCTGGACAAGCATCAGGGAGTTTGCATATTACACTTTCTCCATCCCAGCCATAGACTGACCAACAGTCGTTGACCTCATACCACGACTGAGCTCTTTAACACATTGTACATTATTTAATTTGATCATCACAAAAATGGAGCAGATGTCACTGCAAGATGGTAACTTGTTTCTTACAGATCTGCAAAGGACTATGTACATTATTTATCATTGGCTTTTACTAAACAATCTGATCCATGATGACTTTCAATGTAAAAAAATATATTATATATCAGTAAAAGGAACAATCATGCAGGTGCAGTGAGCTGAAAATAACATAGATTATTAGAATGAAAATAAGGCTAGCACAAACTGCAAGAAGAACAAAAGTTCCTCACAAACAAAATTAAAACATACAGTAAGAACTAAACCAGTGAAAAGTAAAATACATCACACAACTTTGCATTAAATAAGTATTGGATTACCTGTCAGAAGCAAGATTGAAACAAAATCTGTGGGACACAGAACACCCTGCTGTGTTCTTTTAACACTTTTAACTAAAGTTACAAATTTGTCTTTCTTTACAGTAAAGAATGCATTTTCAGCTACAGGTATGTCTTTGGAGCTGGTGCTATGGACATAAAAACAATGGGTGACAGAAAAATAACAAAAGCACATTGTTTCAAACTGAATGTGACTCTCAAAAAGACATTATCGGAATGAAACAGTCTTTCAGCTGTGATGAAAACTATTCCCCACTACAACAGGAAGGAAGGCATGAGAATTCAGAGAATAACTAAAAATAAATATAGAAAATAACAGCTATGGAGATACAGCATTTTAAATCTAAATATTGTAATACTGACTTTAATTTTAAGGAACATATCTTCCTCGTGTAACTTTGATATACATGCTTTCATTGAAAAATTCAGAGCCTTTTCTATTTACACATTTATTAATGCATAATTTAAACATCTAAAGCCAAATAAAAAATAAGAAGGGCTAAATAAGAATAGACATTTTGTTCTTGTTGATTTTTTATTTTATGTTCAGTAAACACTGCGGAGTAAAGTGCTCTGTAAATTTCTACCACACTTTCATGTGAGACTTTCCTTTAATAAGGTCTAAAGTTCATTACCTTTGCACAGTCCTTCCTCCATCTGGCTGGGAGCTTGTCAATAAAGCATTAATGCATTTAATTAATTTGGCTCTACTGGTGCGAAACAGAAATCAAATTGTGGTGCAGAGCAGAAATGACTAGAAAACAGATGATTAAATCATATCATATTGCCTTGCATGTATCTAATTTCATTCAAATGCACAATAGCTGCCTGACCAACCCAGCAAATGCAAGACATAAACATATGCAAAGAAACATTTTAGCTTGGCATTTTTTCACTCTCCTCCATGCACTGATAATTTCTACTCTAGTTTCAATATTATTCAGAGAAATCAGGAGTGACAGAGTAGTGAATGGATTTCTAAAAAAAAAAAAAACAGTTACAGAAGAGAGGAGGCCATTCCACCCATACAGCCTGTTTGGTTGTTAGTACTGTAGTAAATTGATGCAAGAATCTAATCCAGCCATTTCTTGAAAGAAGCTTATTCTGTTCGCCCACAACCATTTGGTTAAAGAAATGCCTTCTGTTCATAGTTTTAAATATAGTACAATTTCATGTTTTTAGGACTCTGGGTCTAGTTTCGCTCTTCATTCTGAAGGAATCTGTTGGATTGACTAGGTCAGTGCCCTTGAGGGTTTTGAATACTTACTATCAAGTCTCTTCCCAATCATTACTGCTCTAGACTTTCATAAAGAATTCCATGAAAGAATAGAAGTCATGCATTTATTCAGTTTTACCTATTTGAAACATAGTGATCTAGGTACTTTTAAATAAGAATAAGACTGGTTTCTAAATAATAATCAGTACAGTGCTAGTCATCCCATAGATCCCAGAGCACTAATGGAGCGTCACATGGCAGCGACCCCTCTCCAGCAGCCCACTGCACAGCACATCAGGAAGAAGAGAGAGAAACTACTTCAGCAACTGAATTAAGGCAAAGCTTTAGGCTGTTACAGTACACTTGCTTGTGTTGTGTAACTAAGTCCAAGTGTCATTTGTCCAGGACACTGGGTTAATACTCCTAATCATATAAACAGCATTTTGAATCTTTTCACAGCAAACGTATTGACGTTGCAACATAAAATTAATAGTGGATCTTTTGTTACGGAATTTTTTTACTATAAATGTCTGCTTATGAATGTTGCAAATGCAGCATGTGACATACAGTATTTGGTTTTCACTTAGCTGTTGCTGAGAGTATGTCTACAAATCCCGGTGAAGAACTTCAGTTAATTTAAAAGTTCAGTAGGTGTTTCAGGTGTAGGGGCTCAGGTGTGATTTGCCTGTCTATCGAATGTCCTTTGTTCACTGGAGATCAGTGAAGATACCAGCCAAGGAGTGTGTGTGAGTTTGGACAGCAGCACTCCAGGAAGTGCTGGGCCATAGAAGAGAGAACCACAGTTCCAGCACTCTCAGCAGGGAATTACTAAACCCCATGTTTAATCTGCCTTCACTTTACTGAAAACTTGAAATATCTACACAGAGTCTCATTCTTACTGGCACACATGGGTGATATTGCACTAGGAGTAACAACTCCAGCAGTTAGTGTCACTGCTGTTTACACTGGTACTGTTACCACCAGTATGACTTCCAGTAATAATCTTGTTATGGTGTTTTCGGTACAGAATGTTTTGAACAACACTGCCTCCAAAAACAAGTGTTTGTTGATTTTTATTCTAATAAACAATATGTCAGTCAATAAAGTTATTTGATTATTGTGTTCATACCTCTTGTTTTCAATTAATGCATGTTTTATTGCTTTATAAATCAATTACCTTAGGGCGGTAAATCCTTATTTGAACAAAGATTCTGCAAATAAAGTGCATGTGATATAAAATTGCAAATTTAATTCAATTGCATTTTCTTACTAAATTATCAGTTTCAGACTGAACTGTTTATCATAATTGCCACTGAAAAACTAGTTTTGGATAATGATTCAATAGATGTACATAGTGTACATACCCCTTCTATCAGTTACAGATGTAACCAGCCATTTATATATCCAAATCTAGCTGCCTCTGACTTAGAAAACTCCCAGGAACACCCCAGTATGATAATATGATTAATCCGAACAGGTCATTTTGTTAATGCTGGACCTGAGTTTCAATATTACATAACATTTTTTAAATCTGATCCACATGACAAAGAATTGGTTGTTAAAGACTAGGGCTACCAAGGCAGAACAAATAATTAAATGGAGGAGTATGAGGAAGAAATTCATCTACTTTGTTATTTTTGGATCCATCCTTATATTTTTCTATGTAGTAAGACTTCAGGGAACAGGTTTACCTGAAGCTGATCTTCCAAATGAAAGCAATGAGCACTGTGAAAATCAAATGTGACAAACTGTAACAAGAGAAGTCTGTGAATTTTAATAAAACAAATCTGATAAAGTAATTGCTTATATAACAATAGTTTTTTCACTAGTGACTAAGAATATAGCCTGACAATTAGAGACAGGCATTGCTGAACTCAACCCTATCAATGCAACACTCATACACTATTCTGTGTGAAAAAGTGCTTACAGTATATTATAATATGAATAACTAAAACAAATCATGACATCTGTAGCTGATATGCTCCTCGTTAAAATAACCTCCGTTCAAGTGGATTATAAATTCACACATTTTTTGAATCCCTGTGGCAAATTTTTCAAAAATAATGAGGTGTAAGTCAATTCTGTGAATTTCTCCCCTGCGTAATGTGCAAAACCTTATGATGGGATACTGGAAAGTTAATAGTTCCAAGGAAAGAGTAAATACGACAGTTATTAAGAGAAACCCTGTAGCTCAACTACATTTAAATGATATCCCACAAAACAGACAGTGTCTTTTAAAAATGTCTCTGATAATCAGTCAGTGACAGTAGAAGAAGCTTTTCCACAGATATGCTCATAAACTTCTGTTCTTAGTATTTATTTACTGATCACACATTCTTACCAGAGGCTACCTACAATATCTACTGTACCTACAAAATTTGTAGGGCATTGTGTAAGCACAAAACACAATCATGCAGGTGAGTTAAAAGTAACATAAATCAATAAAATGCCTATGAAGGGACAAGCTGGAAAGGCAATAGAGGCACCATGCAAACAAAATTAAACAGTAAGAGTTTAAATAGTACTGTATACAGACAGTGTGGGTACAGAGCAGTATTAAAAATGCCCTGTAGGTATATATGCCATGATTAAAGTGCACAATAAACGAGTGACAAGTGTCCATTTGAGAATTAAAAGCATTGGTACAATACACTGTGAGAGTTACTGAAGCGTGTGTTTGAGAGCAGAGAGCCTTAGATGCTGCCTATACGTTTGAGCAGTCCACTGAAAGCTGGTCATGACTGAGTGGGTCTGATTTCTGTGGATAGTTCACTCCAGCACTGGGAAATAAGGTGGGAGAAGAAGTGGGAGGTGGGAGAAAGGGGCTACAGAAAGTCTGGTGAAAGAGGAGGAGCAGAGAGGGCAAGAGAGATAAGAGATTGAAGAAGCAGCATTTCTCTGAGCTATGCATGAGAGAAATGAGGCAGAGAAAGAGTAAAATCTATATACAGTATTTGCTTCACAGCATATTGCTGTTGCACATTGCATTCAGAGCTGCCTGTTGAAAGGTACAATGGAGTAACCACATGAATTGAGCATGGTCATTTTTAACAACTTGTTATAAACAAATATTCTGATAGAATTCTGATAGGTGGGTGTGCAGCTGTAAGGTAAAAGTCAGTTTTGTTTTATTGACAGTGCAGGTGAAGTAACGCAAACCACCGAATACAAACCATAACCCCAGCTCCTCCTTGAACTTTTAAACTGTAACCTGATGAACAATCTTACACCAATTGGTTAGGTGATTGAGGACGGCAGGTTGTTCCCCACTGTTTTGTGTGAAATGAAGTTCAAACAAAAGTCTCCACCCTGCCTGAGCACACTGCCTTCTCGCAGGGATTTTGACAAATTCGTTCATTATGTGAAAACTGTCTATTTTAATGATTTTCAAATGATATCGTGCAGACAGGTGAGGAGAAAGGCAGACTGGCAGTAATCCACAGACGGGACACTTAAAAACACTGTTGTAGACTATTTTCAGAATTTATAATTCACTTAAGTATTGTAGCTCTAGTAATCAATAAACCTTGTATTGTTCTGATATTGCATTATGCTAAATTATTGTATTATTGATTTCATTTTGTTTCTACCACTCTGTATTATGTATTTGTGCATGCAATCTTTTGCAGTTCATTGATTATTTTGAATGTATGTTGCCTTGAATTAAGGTGTCAGCTAAATAAATAGTAATAATAATGAGGGTGATAATGTCTTGTACAGTAATGGTATAGATGTTAGCACACAATCTGTAAAGTGCATGTACCTTTGCATTCCTTTTCCTAACCTTGTCTAGCAGTTTGGATGAATTCTGGCACTGGTAAATAACTTTTTCTTCATAGATCTCTGCTTGGTCAATGGAACTGTCTTTATGCAGTGCAACCTCCCTTATTTACAAAGAAATCCAAAAGCACAGGAATAGAGACACTGGTAATAACTGAAGAAACACAGCTGCCTGAAATAGTAATATTTGTGCAAATCAGTTTGACAATATATATACCATAAATACTTTAACATGCACTGAGTTGTAAAGCTCTAAGGAGGCGCCTGGATGCATACTGTACTGTATATACTGTAGGTGATTACTGTCTTGTCAGGAGGTTTGGATTTCTGGCAATACAGTTGCAAGTTTGCCTATAGACCCTTGGATCTGGTTTCAGTGCAGATATGCTTCATGTTTATACTGTAGTATCACAGTGGGCGTGGAAAATAAAGATCTCCTGAATCACACATGTTGTTCTAATAACACAATGTTTCGGCTGTGGAGCCTTAAGCACTCTTACACCCGAAGAAGGCTCCACAGCCGAAACATTGTTTTTTCTTTCTTCTCTTTTCAGCATGGAATAAACCTATTACTTGTTCCTTTGCAGCCTACATATGCTGATGCAGCTACCCACCTAAACTTGTTCTAATATAGATTGTTATAATAAATAGACTTGAGTACACTATACTCAATACTGTAAAACTGTCCATTATTTTGGTTTAAAACATTTCATTTGAGTAATGCATGCTTTTGTAAATATGCATCTTTTTGCAAAGTTCTGTATTAAATGTATTTCATTTTGAAAACTCTACTGTATGGCAAACTGTATGGGAGGATAAGCATATTTGGAGTCCAGTCAAAAGCACTGTGAAGGTCACAGGATTTTCTTTTTTGATGACTATGATCACTGTGGCATATCGGAGATGCAATTTTTTTTGCTTTTTGATTGCTGTTGTACAAAAGATTGCAGAAAGAAATCAAGTATTCCTGGTGGTTTCACACAGCCATATTACACAGCCATTTGCAACATGTCAGGTTTGTAAAATAATGCTATTTGTAAAGAGACCAGAAATAGGAACATGTCTCAGTAATCTGGATCATGCTCCAACAGGAATATTTTAATCTTTCTCCAGCTTTGTTTTGCAGCAGAGAAAGAAAACCTCTGCAGTACATCTCAGAGTTGCACATCAAAATACTGTAGAAAAAATAATGTTTTAATTACCTACAACAGAAGAAAACAATTAATCAGCCTATAAATATAATTGAGATACAAATAAATTTTAAAGGTAGCCATGCCAACAGCAGTCAAACCAAGTCTGGCTTAGTATCATAAACCTTTTTGTTTTTTTTTAATCCAAAAAATATTTATTGTCACCTTAGCATGTTGTAGAAGATGCACAGGTAGCCTCACAAACAAGCAAAATAAAGTACCATATGTGGGCTACACATTCTTAAAGCTCCCATGACAAGCAAGTTTGAAATATAAATGTAAAGGTTCTTTTCATGTGGAGCCCTTTTCACGGCCTATTCTTTCAGCAGCAGCCACAAAAGATAACCTACTGACTTACTGCTGCAAAAGTGTGTGAGGGCAGAAAATAAAGATCATATCTTTTAATTAAACTTTCTTGGGGGAAAAATAAAATACCCTCCCCACCTTAAGTATTTTATCAGTAAAAATTTTGTGGTTGGGTAGACTTTGTATTGCATGTACATTGTCCTTGTAGACTTCTTAAATTGAGTTGAATTATTACTTTAAAAATAGTGAAGAGACAGTCCAACTTTGTTATTTAAATTCAGTTTGAAAGGGAAATGGGATGTCTACTAGCTAAATATAAGGAAGAATATGGTACAGTACTCATGTGAACAATAGGTCAGATATGAAGGAAATACATGAGCATCACAAATGTATGGAAAAACTGTCATTTGTATTATATGTCACCAGAATCATGAAGGAATATTTGCTGGTGTTTAATTTTTTTTAACGAAGCAGGAAAACCTGTATGTTGAACACAAATTGAAAATTAATTGAATTATCAGTCTTAGTAATGCCTTGTGTATCTCTAATTACTGATTAGATTTTCTGTATGTTCATTTTTAGAATACAGATTTTTTTTTCCAGTCATCCCCGGTTTTAATCAACAGCTTTTCTAAATTCAATTCTTACCACTTGGAATTGCCAAATATAACATCACTTCAACACTGCAGCCTGAAAGTCACCAAGCAGAGAAGATGTGTACATTTAGCTGTCCAACCATTTTCATTGGTCCTCTATTTACCAAATAAATCCACCCAGATTCCTGTTAATCAGATAAGGTCAAAGTTCAGAACATATCTGTGGTGCAACTGTAGATACTACTTTAAATTGTTATTCAGCAATACCTTTCTGATAAAAAACCAAAATTAACATATACTGAATCAGACAACCCAATGTCTGCTAAGTTACACATAACAACTGTTATAATGATTTGCTTATTCATAATTTATCTTGATCGTATTGTGTCTGATTGAAAATCTACTATATAAGCCCATTTTTCAGCTGCAAGTTTCGAAGTTTTCAGGATATGTATCTCTAACTTGATGTGATGACTCTTTTTAATCCAGAGAACAATGATCAGTTGCCTACAGTAAGTAAAACACCAGAATCAATTTTGTCTTAAGCAAATAAGACTATAAAGCAACCTGTTCTTCAACAGCATTGAGAAGCTCAATGGAATGGACTTCATCAGAAATAACTGTGAAGCATCAACCTATGGACCAGAAGTGGAAATTATAAAAAGTGCATTTAAACCTGAGAAAATTAGATACAACTGTGGGAGTGAAACAAGCCAGATGCTAATAGTAACAAAATGGGGTTGATGGGCCAAATGGCCTCATCTCGATTGTAATGTCTCTAACATATTTTCTTAAAGCAGGGGGCGGTTTCCAGTCTCAAAGGGAAAGACTATCAATTAACTTTCAATAGGATGATATGCTGAAATAGCTTATTATGTTAGTTATTATGTGGTGTTTTGAGTGTTTTTTTTTAAATCTAACACTAGTTAAAGCATGTAGGATAGGCTTAATGGACTGATACCAATCTTATTTAGATAACCAATCTATTTGTTGAAAATGTTTTGAACTTGAAAACAGTAATAAAAATCTTATTAAAAATAAAAAGCTTCCTCTAGTTCCTTTTCACGTCTTTGGATACTTAAGGTGATACTGATGCTCTACAACAGCAGAAAATCTGAAACACTGGTCATCATATAAGAAATAATAGAAATGTCAGTAAAATCAGAAGGTATTAGCATAAGATAAACATATAATATGAACATCTTATTTATGGAACAAAAAAACTGATAAAACATTATCTTTTTGCAAAAATCAGAACATGGCTTAATGGGAAAAATGCTTTGTTTTTGTCATGACAGTGTCCTTCGGGTAGCTGTTGCTCTGGGAAACCGTCACATTCTTGTTGTTTTCCATGGTTCTGCTGCTCTGACCGGATCACATTTTCACGATCCATGTTAATTAGCTCTTCACTCAATTTCCGGTTTTCTATATTAAGTTGAGTCTATATTTGACTGCACTTCGGCTTTTTCATCTCCACTTCTGTCTTACCCCCCATTTTTGTTTGCTGAGCTATACAGTCTTGTCTGCACTTTCGTTGCAACCCCATGACTGCCCTGAAGCCCTTTTCTCTTTTTTACAAGGCTCAGTATTCGGATTCTCCATACCTGAGCCTCCATTGTATTTATTGTGATCCACGAGCTGCCTCGCAGTTTTCTTTTCCTGAAGCCTGCACTTTACTCTGCGCAGCTTTCATTTTATTTAGACGCTTACTGCTCAGTTTCTCCATACCCGAGACTCCTTTTATTTTTTTCTGCCCTGGTTCTGCGCAGTAGTTTTCAGCTCCAGCATCGCTAGGAGCTCACAGCTAGCTCTTACTCAGCGTAGCAGTCTCTGCCCTTCTAGCCCGGCTCATTCCCAGTCTGGCTCACCACCCGCTTCCTCCCGTACACGAGACTCCCTGTTTTCTAACTGGCAGATTTCGTGTGGCAGCATCCCGGCTTTCTCCTGGGATCGTTGGTTTCCCCCATTACTGACTGGCCTGGGCTGATTAGCCCCACTGGTTAGTAGTTACTTTTGTTAATCACCTTTCGCTTTCTCTCTACGGTCTCTTGCGCTTGGGTTCTTGGCAATCACCACCCGCGGCATTACATTTTCTGTCACATTACCACCATACCGAAAGCGTAATCTCATTGTACCGGTAATTCAAGTTCTCATTCCTTGTAGTGTTTTATCTTTATTAAGAGCACTAGATATGGGAGCCTGAAGGAGGAATCATTTCCCTGCAAACAGACAACAAATTTGAGTTGCCATAGTGACCAAGCAGAAAAAGTACATCTAAAATTCTAAAATCTTAAATTACTGAATGAAGTGGTTTGGCATGAGCTTAAGGATGTCTTAAATTTATTGTCCATTTACTTTAAATTCAATTAAAAATTCTCTGTTCTATTAATTCCATAGCTTTGCTAGGCAATCACTCCTATAATTTCCAGGCTATTACTTTTCTGCATTTTTAATTAAAACTTTTTCCGTAGATTAATAGTCAGTGATTTTGTCTTCCCTTGAGCTAGTATCAATCTTTGCATAAAAAAACCTCCTTTTTCACTTTTAATGCACACCTAATACCTATAAATCTTTAAATTTTGTGAGGTAGGAAAATTTAGATCTTTTTTACTTTTTTTGTTTTAACTTCAATTGAGCGCAAGGATGATTGACACAGCAGGTGCTAATAATCCACCAGCAGCTTTTGATTTTAAACAGACATTGGGAGACTAAATAGTTCTCGTAATTCTCTAGTTTCGTAGTTCCTCCAGAATGAGTCTTTCAAAGATACGAACTATAAATCAAATATATAAAACTTTCAAATGCATGCACTAGCAAACTTTCACTAAGGGATTAGCTTTGTGTTTTTGAAATGAAAACCAAGACAATTTTGATCTGGATCCTTTTGGTCTGCAATTCATTGACTGCTGGGTAACTTGGGCCTTTCGCACATGTTGGATTCTATTTTCACAAAATTGTAGTCACACTTGAATGGCTTCCTCTGCTTTCAGCTCACTGCCGTCAACCAAACTAGTTTTCACACTCTGTCTCCTCCATCTGAGACAAAGCATCGGTGACAGCATTACGCAGCTTCTTTTTATTTCTATGGAGATGGGGATGTTGGATACATGAGGAATAAAACATATTGTTTTCTATTATTTAGAATGCTTTTAAGGAAAGGTTTATGCAGTGATCAGATTTAGTTTCAGGGCATTTCAGACTTCTGTAACTATCAAAACTGAATCAATTCCAAGCACATAAATGAAAGCCAGAAGAGATATAAGATTTTTTTTTTTTGGTCTTGTCCTCTAGTTATGATTGAAAACAAAAAGTACTTTTGAAATGGATATTTTAAAGGTAGTATGATGTAACAACCTAAGAAACCACAGCATTACATGAAAGGAGTTGAACTGAAAGTTTCAAATACTGTCTCTAAAACATTCCCTTCTTTCTTCGTAAGCAAAAGCTGTGAAGAATAAAAAAATTAGTAGTGACAACATTTTAAAATAACGAATGGTACAATGGCTTTTTGTTGTATAGACATTACAGGTAGATTCAGTAATACTTCACAGTAAGGTTCAATGGATAATAGACAAAGTTATTGTGCGGAGCCTGGTCTTCAGCTGAGTAAGAATCAGCAGATCTCAGATTAAGAGTTGGACTATAGTCATGCAATACGTCCTGGATATAACCTGTATTTAGACCATTCAGTGTTTTATATGTATGAAAAAAACACAGAAAAAATTTAAAAGATATTGTCTTAATATCAAAAAGACAACAGTCAATTGCTGAAAACTGCAGTATTTGTATTTGATTTAGCCTGCAAGTAAGTCTGAGGGCCATCGGCCTAGCAGTGATGTTCAAGCTCATGTCGTATAATGTCACCATGAGGCAACATGCAAGTTTTGATTATTAAGGTCCCAGAACTAATCTCTGTTAGACACCCTGATAATATCAGATCTAAAATTAACAAATTTATTAACTGCAGTCAAATAGCAGCCAAAACACTGTAGGAATGTAATAATAATGTAAAAAAAAACTATCAAAAGCTGCAAGTTGCAAATCCAGAAGGAGAAAAATATTAAGTGACCCTGAGTCAGAAGCCATCAGCAAATCATTAGTTACCTTAACAAGGGCTGTTTCAGTGGTGTTTCTATTTAAACCCTGACTAAAAAGGTTCAAATAGCTCATTAGATACAAGATGAGGCTGTAATT
Organism: Lepisosteus oculatus; assembly: GCF_040954835.1. NCBI lineage: Eukaryota > Metazoa > Chordata > Actinopteri > Semionotiformes > Lepisosteidae > Lepisosteus > Lepisosteus oculatus. The sequence goes on from NC_090703.1 coordinate 1,159,090, forward strand.
GAGCTGCCAGTGTCTGTTCTAGAATGTTTTTGAAAAAGGGCAAATTGCAAATAGGGCAGTAGATGGAGATCCAGGTCAGGTTTGTTAAAAACGAGTATAAAGGGAGCAGCCACTGAGCGTACAGGACTAAGACGAGAGTCCAGGGACCCGTTGATGAGGTTAGGAACCACTGCACAAAGAACAGAATGGCCAGTCTTAGGTAGAGGTGCAGGAATAAGTTTCAGGACACAGGTAACTGGTGTTATTTCACCTGAGAACCCAGCCCCATGGGCAGCATCAATGGCAGGAAGAGACACCCAAGCATGTGAAAGCAGGAGACAGCGTAGTGTGGTCATCACTGCAAGACTGGAGGCTCATAACCTCATAACCTGCTGTTAAGAACTGAACAAAAGCTTGTTTTATTACAGGTGGAGAAAATGACTGTCAGGCTACCTCAACCCCATTGGATAAGACTGAAAGTATGTATATTAATAGAGATACTATATACATTATACTGTATATACATTAATTCAATAATATTTTATTGAACAAACATCACAGCTATATTCAGTATCAATTCATAATAAGGTTCAGTGATTAATATTTTATAATACTTATAACAGTTAATGTTTACGTATTATATCTAGTTTTCACAAAGTAGTTGAAAATAAGTATTGACAGCAGCAAGTTTTGCCACCAAAAGTCAAGAGATGAACAAGGAAATATGTTCAATTATTTTACTCCATCACAGAGAAAACATCACAGTGATCAGAGAGCAAAGCTGAGGTTTTGATGCTCACATCTTCCTCAGAGCACAGGTACAGTGTTTATGTATTGGTATTACTATATAGCCCTGGGTTTAATTCCTGGGGTGCTGACTGTGTGGACTTTGAATTTGTGTGGAGTTTACATGGGTTTCCTGCAGGTGCTCTGATTTCCTTCCACATTCCAAAGACATGCTGATAGTTTATATTTGATATTTGATATTAGGACTTCTGTAAAAACAGGCGCTGGTGTGAATCTGTGTTTGTGACCTGCAATGGACTGGCATCCCATCCAGGGTGTAGCATTCCTTGCGTTAGTTGCTTGTGTTTGTTGCTTGCCAGGTTACTCTCTAGCTCCCTCTGAGACTCTGTACTGCATAAGCAGATAGAAAATGGATGGATGAATTATTCTACGACTTGATCGAGAGGATATCTGCTGTGCAGATCATAGATTAGTGTGTTTGGCCACCATTGGTAACAATACAAGCTGTATATCTGCTTTGCGCCAGGTTACAGTTGCTGTCTTATGAAATACTCTCATAGACCCAAGTACTCTCATAGACCATGGACAAGCATGTACTGTACTGTTCACTGGTCTCTGAGCCCTAAATGCCACAATGTTCAGAATTAAAAAATTTCAATGGGACCCAGGTCTCGTGCCTTGATATAGCTGACACAAAAAATGTGTCTCATTTCACAAAAAATGTGTTGTTACTCGAGCTGCACAAGGAAGTGTGTTGTCCTGCTGAAATATTCTCACATCACAATAAACCTTCGGGAAGGGCAATAGTTTAGATCAATATAGTGCCATGTAGTCAAGTTTCCATCAGTCACTACAGAGAACTAAGTGGAGTTCTATAACAGCTAGACACTCCTGCCTAAACCATCACAATCAGATCTCCCCATCAAACTTGGTGAGTTGCCATGATCCATGATCTCACAGATTATCGGTCATTGATGAATTGTGTTTGGATGTAACAGTTCTAGCCAGATTAAAAATGGGCTTTGAAAACCCCTGGAGACAGTGCACTGTCTTAGTGTAGCTTCCAACACAAAGGTTCTGCTCTTCTGATAAGTGGGAAATACTAGTTGATTTCTCCTAGGATTGACATTCAAACGCTTAAATCATCTTATCACCTGCTGCCAAACCAAACCTTTAAGGAGGTGATTTAGTTCTTATGCAACAAAGTCATTTATGTACATCATGATCAGTCATACAAGATCAATAAATAAAGATTAAACCAAAAACAATTAACTGTTATCCAAAATCCATATACTTCACTTTCAAACACACACACATATGTATGTATCTGAATCAAAGTATATCAACCAATTTTGTTTTCTGAATGGCACCCAATAGTTAAGTCATACTGCATTTGCTTTTCAAAACCAGATATACTGTAGCAGGAAATTAATTATACAGCCAAAAGGATTACTCAAGTGATAAAATTACTCATCAGGAATTCTCTATGATGTGGTTAAGATCAGCATAAACTGTTGCACTTCAATAAGGACCTGTACACAGTATTTGACAGTGCATCCATTTTTTGTACACCCTGTTGGAAAAGCCTGCCTTCACCAAATATTAATAGTAAAATCAGTTGATATATTTGCATTTGGACAGTGTTCAGAACTAAAAAGCACGGGTGTCTCCTCGTTATGTTTTTTAAAAACCTCTTTAAGGTCTTTACGCTTTTTTTTCACCTGTCTTTCTCAAAAAAATATTTTCCTTAGTTGTACCTCTGCGTAACTCCTACAGAAGCACTTTTCAGTTATAACCTAGTTCTGCTTGATAATGTCTCTCCAGAATTACCACAGGACCCTGGACAGTCATGTTGTTATAAATTGTGATTTTTGTGCTTATTTCTTTAATTCTGTACTGTCGTATCAAGTATTTCAGCTCAGTTTTTTCATGATTACATTTAGACATGCAGGTAACTTCAGCCTGCCCCCTCGACCTCTGCCCTGTGAGTATGAGACATGACTTATTTAAATAAAAATATATTATTTCATTGCACCTTCAGTAAAAAAAAAGTCATTTGACAAATTCAATGCAGCATAATAAATATGAAGCAATACATTTAGCCCCACAAAGTACAGGCCATGAAAAGAATGGCTCATGTCAAAGTCTATCTTTTCTGAAGCCAAAAAAAAATGAAATTGCAGGTGACCTAATAATAGCTCTTGATGTCAATTTAGTTTGACAGCAATTCCGTATCTGAACAGCAAGAGGGTTTTCAGCATGGCACTTGGTCTAGCAGCTGGACAGTAAAGGGACATTATCTCCCCTAAGTCACCTCTGACATTTTGAGTTTCTAGTCCCTCACAAATCTGCCAAGGCCACCTGCCAGCCATAGAGTGCAATAATAAACAGACAGAGGGTAAAGTATTGTGTAGGAATTGTAATTTGGAATGGCTTCTTAATAAAACAGTTGTATTTACCTTTCAGTTTCTGAATAAGGAACATTATTTGGAATGAATAAATCTAATCGTATAAGCAACATTATATTTTATGTTTGTTTATTTTATGTTACAGTTCTTAAATCTCATAACCCTTTAGATATTTAATTATGCTTCTCCCACTTCTTCTTACTGTGCAAATATGGTTCAGTTGCACAGGTATTGTTAGAGTTCTGTATATTATGTAGCAGTATTTGGGCTCGGGCCTCCTGCCCAGAGGGCTGTGGGCTCAAATCCTTGATGGGAATATTGCTCTTCTAGGCAGAAGTAAGCAGAAGAAATAGAGTTTAAAAATTGTAATATCTGTAAATAACTTAGATATAAACATCAACCAAATTAATAACAATAAGCCTTTGATGCTAATAATATTACCTATCAATAATATGTGCAATCATAGTTATACAGTGTTACACCCGGGCGAACCAGAGCTCGCAGTCCTCAGTCTACACAGTAAGTAGCCATGTTTGTACAAGGAGTCTAACACCTCCTGGTCCCATGAGGACTCATTCAGGCCACTTGTCCCAACCACCTGCCCCAAACTAACAGGTAATCATCCCATTTAGTCCAGGATATTTAAACCCTGAACTGTCTATGGTCCGGTGCTCTGTCATTGAGCTTCCTTATGTTAGAGAAGTGCTCGCAGCACAAAAAGTCTGTTCCAGAGAAGGATAACCTGCCTGAATTCAAGCTGATTATCTGTCTGAGTCCCGAACCATGCTGCCCATCATCATCCATCACCAATGCAGCCCAGCTGTGCAGCAGACAATGGCATTGTGCTGAAACTTGAAACCTTGTTTGGCAGCACAGCTCCCCTGTCCTGCTGTGTCCTGTCAGATGCATCTGTCCTTCAGTCAATGATCAGCCTGACTGCTTAGCACAAATCCTGCTCGGCAATCTCCACCCTCCTTCACAGAACTTGTTCTATTCAACTATCCCTGCCGGCTCTTTTGTCTTCTCGTGCCTTCACTGGGATCATGCACTTAGATTCCTGAACCTTCCAGCAGATGCAACTTTTTCCATCTACAATTGCACTTGAGTCTGGCACACTTTCACACCCAGCAGTACAACCAGTTCCAGTACTAATTCAAAGACACAGTCTGTGTCCTGGTGAGATTGAAGAGGTGCTGCTGTCTCATGTCTCACATGTATCCAAGAACTGAGTTCTGGGAGTGGTGTGCAAGCCCACAGCGATGATCCTGGGCCTGCTGCCAAGGTCTGAGCCTGCAGGAAACGTGGGAGGCCGGGACTGCCGGAGTGGACTCAGGCCCAATGCCATGAAAAGCCTGTAAACAGTGGAAAACTCAAAAATCACAGGAAGCCCCAAGAATATGTTCAGCAACGAGGGACATATTAAGAGGTGTAGGTGCAGATAAGCATGCAAGCGGAAACTTTCTTAACAAGCCTTTTTTCTTTCTTTTTTGCTTCAGGACGTCCAACATACAGTACATTGCAACCATTTAATTTAAACCACAGGGAATAAAAAGTACAAACAGACACCTGAGCAGCCAGCCGTCCATTATCAGAAAGCTTCTTATTCCTGAACAGGGTCAAGGCAACCAGGAGCCCTAAGTGGAAGAACAGGCTGCAAGGCAGGACACACACAGACACACCTGTACACACATCCTGTGCACACACATACACACTCCTACACATACGCTCACATACACACACATACCCACACATATGCTCACACATACAAACCTACACATGCACACACACACATATATACACAAGTACACACACATACACACACCTCAGAGAGAGCAGTAAACCTCCCCTGTCTTTGGGAGAACGAACACCTGGAGAAATCTCAAGGGAACATTGGAGCGTGAAATCGAACCCAGGATACAAGAGCTGTGAGCCAGTAGCCCCCACCACAGCTCCTCTTCAACAAGCAGCACATTTACAGTTTGCAGTTTCTTGGGTGTCAAAATACTGTTTTTACAACAGACCCCAAGTGTGTGTCAAAACACACCACAGCAGCCCCAGTAAGTGTCAGGACTATAACAGGGCTGTAGGGGCTGTGAGAAGAGACCATCGACTGGCATTTGATTCTGCTGTGATCAAAGCCCAGTGGTCAAATGTTTTTCAGTTATGTAACCAGTAGATCATTCCTTTCACTAATATTTTGAAAAAGAATATCATGATGATGTTTATTAGTAGGAGTATTTAGTAATAAAAGTAAGATAGAAATATGTACATTTGTCAACTGTTTTTTCTGTTAGATTTTATTCTGGTTTTCTCAACTAGCAGGTCCATTTTGACCCCTCTGTCCTTCTGATATACTTCCAGAAAGTACAGCAGGTGAAGGTGTCATTGTGGACAAGCTCAAGAGGTTGTCCACATTCACGTGTTGCACATCTGGGGAAAACACCCCCAAACTAAATTCCTTTAGTAGCTGTGGTGAAGTTCACTTCTCCATACTCTTACAAAGGAAAAAAAAAATATTTTAAAGCTATTCTATCATTGTATTAGCAGAATGTAAAGCAAAAAACAAATGCAAATTGAGTGATTCATATAAGTTCTGGAGTTTCAACAACTTAATCAGAACCTAACCTATGAGCAAAGCAGGGTACACCCTGGAAAGGAGGCTAGTCCATCACAGACCAGATCAAATAAAACAAATACACTTACTGAAGGGGCCAGACTGGACCTGTGAAGTATTTATTATATTAAAAATACGAAGACTGAAAAGATAACAAGTACACTGCTAAAGGCATAATGTTACCCAAAAGAACATTTGCAAGTTTGCAGCAGTGAAACTTGGTGAATGGCCACTCTAAGAATGAAGAAAGATTCAGTCTGCAATGGAAATCCAAACACTGGGCTACCTTTTGCAGCTGTGTGTGCACTTGCACTGGTGCATGACTTGTCCAAGCCATGCTAAAAGCATTTCTTTATTATAGAAGATCTCCGTTAGTTTTATTTGAAAACTTGCACATGCTTTCAACTGTTGAGGGTTTAACAGGCAATCTATAAACCTGAGAGAATACAGGAATGAAAATGGAAAACCCCAAAATACCACAGTATGTGTACCTCATAGACATTTATTCATTCTGGCTAATAGGAACATGGCATTTGAAAAACGTTATCTTTATCTAAAATAAAGTACTAAGAGTGAAGATCATTGTGCATGTCAAAACAGAATCAATGAAATAGAAGCCTTGCGTTTATATGACTCAGAACTTGTGTGTAGGTGATTTTAAGCTTTTGTTCTGTGGGCAGATTAATACCTTAATCAAATGATTTACTATGATGAAAAATTTCTTCTGCTTAGGCAACAGGCATGTTTTCTTATTGTATACATACCTTCCAAATAGCACATGTACTGTTTAAGAAATATTTTCTGATATTCACAAGAATGTATGAAAAAGTAAGGATAAAATAATTGTTTAAGAGCTATGGACTGATTCTATGCATTCCCTCTCCAATACTTTTAAACTTCATCCATTTACAATTTTGTTATTCATGCTCTCACACCAAACATATGAAGTGCTACAAATGAGGAGATGCTATTTAGCCCATTCAGCTTGTTACTAGAAGCCAATTGAACTGATATACAGGTTTACCGGTTGCACAAGGACAAGAGCTCACAAAAATATATGACATCCAAATAATGCCTTACAGAAACATAATCAGCAGCACTTTTAGTTCAACCAATTTGAAGAACAGCAAATGTATGAAGAATGACATCATTGTATTTAATAAGTGAAAACAATAATTTAAACCACAAAAGGATCAGTGAGTGGAGTGGAGGAAGAAATTCTACAAAATGGACCAGAAACATTAACAATGGAAAGTAAGAGACAGGTCTAGGTTAGGAATGGTACAAAAGTAACATGCTTTTTTAAAACAATGAACAGTGTTTGATTATGACAGTGGTTTCCTGTGACTGCTATTTTTTATTCCAGCTGCTAATTGCTGACTAATTATTAAGCAATGTATTTTTTGTCAGTCCTGATTGCCAAGAACACCCTGTTCCTAGGGTTCGATTTTTACAACACACAGACCTTTACACAGCAACTCCTGAACTTACTTAACAAGTAGCTTGTTATTTCTGAATTAACAGCTCTTAACACCTGATCAATTGACGACGAACAGACACAGGTGGGAATGACTCTCTGTTTATCACTGCTTTTTTTATTCCAATTGGTCAGATTTCCGCTCTTACACGTCTGAGGACACTCTTGAGCCTCACTAATTAGCACAGGGTTCATACCAGAAACCAATCTTATTCAGCTTTTGAAGAGCCAAAACACAGTTTTTAAAATAGGCCCCAAATAGAATACTGAAATAAATTAGCCTGTGATTTCAAAGTCAGCTGAAGCATAAACCAGATAATAATAATAATAATTGCTTACACTTATATAGCGCTTTTCTGGACACTCCACTCAAAGCGCTTTACAGGTAATGGGGATCCCCTCCACCACCACCAATGTGCAGCCCCGCCTGGATGATGCGACAGCAGCCAGAGTGCGCCAGAACGCTCACCACACATCAGCTATCAGTGGTGGACAGCAGAGTAATGTATCCAATTCATAGAGGGGGATTATTAGGAGGCCATGATTGGTAAGGGCCAATTGGGAAATTTGGCCAGGACGCCGGGGTTACACCCCTACTCTTTTCGAGAAACACCCTGGGATTTTTAATGACCACAGAGAATCAGGACCTCAGTTTTACGTCTCATCCAAAGGACGGCGCTTGTTTACAGTATAGTGTCCCCATTACTATACTGGGGCATTAGGACCCACATGGACCGCAGGGTGAGCGCCCCCTGCTGGCCCCACTAACACCTCTTCCAGCAGCAACCTTAGTTTTTCCCAGGAGGTCTCCCATCCAGGTATTGACCAGGCTCACACCCACTTAGCTTCAGTGGGTTGCCAGTTGTGAGTTGCAGAGTGATATGGCTGCAGATGACATAAGAATGACCCTAGGATTCCAAATGAGAACCACTCCTCTATCATATTTATCATATCATTCCCTCATGTTTGTATCAGTGTTGAATACTAAGGGTCAGTTTCCATTAATGCAAGCGCCATTTTTCCATGCATTTGCTTTGCAGTGCTCCCCTTCTTGCACCACAATGTCATTACTGCATGTTGTTCAAGCTTTGCAGTGACCCAGAAATAACTGCAGAGCAGTACTCATCTACAGATTGTGAGATGAACATGAAATTCAGCATAAATGTATAAGCAGCCTAAATATTGGCTTTCGAATGCACATGAACTGTACAATAATTACAGTCTATGTAAGTATTTGAGCTGGAAAACTCGTGCTGCCTGTGTTTAGACACATGCATAGCTGTGTGACTAGAATACGATAGACGAGAACATTACTTCAGATTTAACTACCCTGATTTGCAAGATGGTTAAAAAAGGCCTTGTTGCTATGGGGACTGACATTCCAAGTGCATTGATTTTGTGGACTGTGCATAATACGTGAGAGGCCCTCTTTGGCATAGAAAGATGTTTAAAGTTTGTGAAGTAAAAGGAAAAGGGCTGACAGATTATCATTCTTAAATAAGATGATTGTGCCTACTGTATATATGCATTATGTTTTTATATCTTTTTCAAAATGTTTGATCAATTAATAATATGAGCACATTATATTTGTGTTTCAGGAATTACATTTCCAAAGTATTAAAATAATTCTGATATAACAATAACAACCAGTTTTGCATCATAGGTGATATATTGATGGATTTTACATCAAGATTGCTTTGTCTGAAACTCCAAGACAATGCTCAAGCACACTTTATATCTGATGTTGTGAGAGAGAGGCCAGGTCCTTGCCTGACTGAAAGTCCAGCCAGCCTCGGACATTGGGCTGGTCCGCCCTCACCTTCACAGCCAGGCTCAAGATCCTCTTCCATCTCCAGGGGGAAGGAAGGTCAAACCTTGAGCCCCTGGCCCAGGCACACAACACAAAGAAGGAGCTGCACTTGATCAGAACTCAAATACTGCATTTGGACCAAAGCAACAAAACTGGGCTTCTGTAATTTTAAGGACTTTATCTCAGGAATCTTGAACACAGCTCCTGGAGGACCTAGGGCAGGGCTAGTCAGCTTGAGACCCTTCCAGTGCAGTCCATTACAGACTTTTGCTACAACCAGCTTTTTAATTATTTAATTGATAATTAAGAAGATCGATGTAAGCAGGTACTGCAGAGCTAGTTGAATCAAAGTACTGCAATGGAACCCAATAAGAAGCCTGCTAAGTAGTTTTTTTCTAAAGGATTTCTACAGTTGAATTCACGCAATATTCACTTTACTAATGACACATTTACCTATGAAACACCTCAGAGTATGGGAGCAATTATGTATAATAATGTATTTTCGTATTACAATTATGCATTTAGTTAAATAATTAGACTAACTGAGCTCAAGTGGAACAAAAACCAGACACTAGAGGCTCCAGAAAGGTGTACCCTTCCCTGAGTATACAGTGGTCAAGAGAGCTGCAGACAGACATCTTGGTTATTACAAGTATATTAGTAATTTCTCACTTTCTCACTCTCACTTCATGTGTCTCTTCAAAATGATGATGCGTGTCTGTTTTCATTTTTACTGGGCAGTGTCGAGTATGATATATATGCACACTAGAATCTTTTTACATTTACAGACTACTTATGTTTTAGTCTTTAAAATGTATAATACTGCAGATATAATGATTATTTAGCAACTTGTTTTTTTATAACACAGCATATTAAATAGCTGTAACACTGAGCTTAGACATTAAAATTCCTGCATTCATGCTGTTGAACTGTTTTAGAAAGCAATGACTTCATGCAACACTGCTCTGCTTTACTTCTTGAAAGCAGGAAATGATGGAGTGTGATGTAAGTATGTAACAGTGAAACCGGTTTTGGGGTACTTCGCTTGTAACCCACAGTGATCACCCCTCCAAATGGGACACCCTGTTTGAAGAAGGAAAACAATACAGGTAACCTCGGGGACACTTAAAGCTTAAATTAATTCATCCCTGACAATTACAGTATGTAGACTTTGAAAATCAAAAACATTCTGAGAGTAAAATTGACTGCCTAACTAATTTGTTCAGATTATTGGCACAAACCAGTTCAGTGAAGCAGAAAATGGGAAATGTGCATTTTAAGCGGTACCAGTTTACTTGAGCAAGAAAAGCAGCCCTCCGGAGACACCTTGTGCAAGTTTAGCAAATTTTTGCTGAAAACAATTATTGCATGGCTAATTATAACTAATTGAAATTCATAATTCATAAATAAATGTATAATAAGATTTTGACCTGGAGATTAAAACTAAAATTATAAGAAGGAAATTAATGTTCTTAATGTTCATCAAGAGGATAATAAAGGATGGTTTAAACTGAAAGTATGTTTCATCTTTATCTCCAGAAATGTGTTGACTTATGATTAGTTCATTTTGTTGTTGTTTGTTTATGGATGTTATTGACATTTTGCAAACATATTATTTCAAATGCTAATTACAGAAGAACATTCTGTAGTCTTCAATCTCTTTTCTTGGTTGTTCAGGTCAACCACAGTACAATTACAATTCCAGTATCATTTCTACATGTTTGGTGAAACAATTCACAAGGTAGGAAAGCAGGGGCACAGAACTGCTATGGTTTGTTCTTACCTTCCAACTTCCCATCATAACCTTGATTATATTAAGAAATAGAATGGTATATAACAGAAGTATCAGCTGCATTCAGATTAAAACTTGAGTTGTTTATTTTTGCTGTGAGCTCTGATAAAGGAAATAACAACATAATGACACAGTACAAGATGTACTAAAAGAAGGGTGAGAATTAAACAATAAAAAAATGATCACAAAAAAGAGCTGAATAAAGATAATGAAAGGCACGGAGAATACAACCTAAAATGTGTAGATAAACTCAGGTATAATTTACTTAATTTTAGAAGACATTGATACTTCACAAAATATTTAGCATAATGGCAGGGTTTCTTTCTCTGCAAATGTTTGCAGGAACATTTTTTAGATGGAAAATCTCAGAGGAAAACAATGTGGAATCTAAAATGTGGCCTACAAGACACACAGATATACACATATAGTCCTTTTCAAATGTATGTTTTTTTTTTCTTTTACTGCTGTCCATTATTATAGCTTTATAGAAAAAATAATTTATTTTTTACTCTAAGAAATATAGATCAGGCAACTGTAATTGCTATTTACACATCAAAACCACACACACAGACGAAAGCTGTGCAAAAGCCGGGCTGGTGTGAAGCTTCTCCCTCTGTGTGCTCCACAGGGGTCAGCAATTCATTTCCCGCTGCAAACAGCCACTTGGTCAGACATGCTTAGTTAGATTTAAACTGTTCCTCGGCTTGGGATTTTCTGTAGAGCTGTAGGGCAGCATAATGAAGGCAAAAGCAAAATGCGTGGTGGCACAATATTAAACCTGTTTCTTATTTGTGAGTTATGTCTTCATAAATCTGAGGTGACCAAAGTAGGCTGCACCTTTCTAGAAAACCTTTGGCTGTTTTCATTTGATAATTCATCACAATATAATGAGGTGCCCTTTTTCTGTTGGAAAAAAAAAAACAAGCTTTGGAGTTGGAGGAAAAGTCATGCTAATTTAATGGATTCATTTATTAAAAATAGCATCACTAACCTTTCAAAGTTATGTATGACACATTCATCTAAGAAAACAGAAAACCTGCCCCACTTTGCTGTCTGTTGCAGTTTGAGCAATATTAGAGAACATAAAGAAACATAATGGAAAGCTGGATTGGTTTTGAAATGAGCTTATTTCTTCAATCTAGAGGAGCTTTCTGATGAATACTTGAATTGTGGCAAAAAATGCATTATAAAAAATTTATATATTTCAATGTTTTCTCCTTTTCAGCAGTCACCATAACGGCCTCAAACAGCCTGGACATATGGAGCCTTTCATTCTTAAACTAATGCTTTGTGTAATTTGTGTTACATACAAAATGAACTGCAATTAAACATTAGAACCTAATTTGTACATCTGAATCAAAGAGTTTAGATGATAAAAAATGTAATTTGTATTTCAGATACAAAAGTCATAAAGATTATATCCTGCTAGCAGATCTTAATTTATTTACCCTAAAGGTTAAAAAACAATTGAAATTATGTTACACATTTACACCTTACAAATACTGTCAACAAATTTAGAAGCAGTGTTGATGCTCGTGAGACTTGATAAATGCCTTTGTTAGCTTCCATGACTACCTGTGTAAGTGCTGGCCAAATTATACTTCACAGAAGGAGGCTTGTCCAACCATATGTTTAGCCAGATGCTTTGTACATCAGAGACAGTGTTGGTTCAGGGAGGGTAGGGCCTCGGGAGAGGAGGTTTATTGAGATTTGCGAAATAAAAACAATTCTAAAAATACCAGCAGCTTTTAACTTCTTCAGTTCAGGTGCCATCTTTTCAGTTCTCAGAAAAACACAAGAGCATGCAGCAGCGAAGAAGACATGAAAACTCCAGCATGCACAGCACGTTAAAAGCTGCTGGATGAAAGCTCTTTTTAACGTTTAGAGATACACAGAGGCAAATATGAAATGCTTTTTTCAAATAACAGTCTTTGATTCTGTTATTTGGATGATAGTAATATAAATGGGATCTTTGTAATCTACAATATATTTTTGTTATCCAGTCTTCTATTTGTACACTTACCATTGTCACGATCGCTTCCTCTCCTCTTAAGGGCGCTCCAGCCCTTCCTCGTTCTGCCTCATTCTCCACACCTGTTCCTTTTTCCAGCCCCTTTTCGGTTCCCCTTAAATCCAGACGCAGACGATAATCAGGGCTCTACATTGACTCCCGGTTCATGTGAGCCTGGGTCCTGATACGTCTGGCTCCATTATGTTTTTAACTTTCTGTTCCTGTTCCCCCCGCCAGTCCCGACCCGGTTCCCATTTTTAATCTCCTGGATGGATCGCCTGGTCATGGACTTACAGTATGCTTGCGTTTTGCATTTCCCATTTAGACTTCTTCCTGAATTGTTTGCCCCGGACTCACTCCCCCTGGACACCTGCGCACCAAGGACATGCCCCCGTCTCCATTCCCGTCTCCTGCATGACTTTTTCCCCAGTGTTTCCTCACTTCTCCAGACTGTGTCGTCTGCATAGGGAAAGAACTGTTCCGTGACAACCATCCGGGGTTACAACATTACTTGTAAAAATTTTTTTTTTATTCTGTCAAATTGAGCTTGCAAAAAATTGTTTGATGGCTGATGAAACCATAAATATAACGTAATTTATATGATAATGCAGCCTCAGCCATATGTCAGTCCACTGATCCTTTTTTAATTCATGGTTATTTTACTTATAGCTACTACAATAATTATTTCCCAGTAAAAGAGATATATTTCATATCAGTATTATTTAAAAATGTTTTTCTTCAACTTAACAACCCAAAAGCATGTTTAGCTTAAATGCCTCACTCTTTGATACTTCTCACTGCAAATATATTCTGGACAGCACTAATGCCTCTGTCTATCAGCTTTATAGCTCAAGACTAAAAACTGTTGATGCAAATTGTATTTGGCAACCACATGCTATCTGTATTAATTTATTTAGCCCCTTGAGCAACACAAGACTATGCCCTTTAGAATTTCTGCTTTTTTCATTATTTTCTTCTAAAATTTGAACACCAGCTCCAAGAATTCAGCAGTGACCTACTGTACAGAGGAGTGGCAGAGAACCAGTCAGCAGTGTTAATAGTAAACTATTAAGAAGGTTTTAAAGGACTGGTACCTTATGTTTAGGTCACTAAAAGATAACAGCCTATGAAGACCTTTTCAGTAATGAGTCGGCATCCTTGCACTGCCTGCAGGCAATTGGAGGCCTGATTGCACCTTCAGCACAGCTAGTTGCAGATGCTATAGCAAGCAATGTAACTGTGGGGGAGAGTCACTCCTTCAAAATACCCCAATGAGCTACAGCCAGGGAGGTAGAGGGGTTCCTAAAGGTGCTCTCAACTGCCGGAGTCCACTAAGTGAAGCACTCGAACACAAGGACATCAGCAGCCCTGCAGACCTGCTTCTCACCTGGGAAGGTTGTGCAAGTGCTCAGCCATTAAGAATCGCTACTAACGACATGACTTTTCTTACTATATAGTTTATTCATCTTTCTTTTTTTTAACTCTTTATTTCACAAGGAATAGTGACCCTCAAGAATCAGAGGGGTTTGAGGGTGTTTGGTCAGTATTTAGGTAGAATGAGATTAGGCTTAACCTGCTTGGCTACAGGATGAGGAGGCAGAGATCCCCTGCAGAGTTAGGAGTAACTAAGGGGCAACTGCAAGGTGGACAGGAGGTGGGGGAAGGATGCAGGAGATGAAACGTCAAAATATGTAAAGGTATATATATAGCTTTCAGGAAGACATCAAGAATGACAATGATTTTCAGCGTTTGGGTGTTGGCTTAGTTGGCTTGGTTGTCATCATCCCACCGAAACACAAGTTAAGAATTTCCATTTTTACCATTGAATCTTCAGTGACTCTGGTCATGATAAAAGATTTGTTTTCCACAAAAAAGGGAACAAAAATTCAGTCCTGTGAATCTCAAATTCCCTCCAATTGCCTCTTTATTTGTATTTCACTCTTTATTCTTTAGTAAAGAAGCTGTCCCTAATATGGCAGCTTGACAATATTGTGAACCTCTTGCTGGTGCAGATGTGCAGGATGTGGGTTTATGTGTTGTCAAGGAGACAACTTTTTTTCTCTACATCAGACATGGAGGTAAATGGTTCTTTTCCTCCATTTAGAATTGTTAAACATCCTGAAAAGTGCATTTTTAAGGAGTGTGAAATATATCAACACTTAATTTTAATATCCCAAGTGTGCATTTGGTCTTAAACTGCAACATTCATATTCATAACAAATCTGTAAATAATACTGAAGTTATGCATAGATGCATAAGTTTGCAACACCTGGAGTATTAAATGCATACATAATGCTTTCAATTGAATTTATTTATTGCATACAACACTCCACAACAAACAGCTTTTACACAATAAAGTAGAAATTTAGTAGAAGATTAGTTGAGCTTAACCCTAGAGTTGCCTAAAAGTTTAGACTTGGTTTAAATTACTAAATTCCGGCTGGCATTATGGTTAGAACTGGTTATTTTTTCATCTATACAAGTCATCGAGTAGAAACATTTATGTAATGGTCTGTTGCAAATAATTGCTAACAATCCCAGTAAGGAAGGTGAATAAATAATTTGAGCTATGAAAACTGAATCCAATACAGATGTGAAAAGGCTATTTTGACAGTTGTAAAACATCAGAGGGAGAGAATGGATTCAGGTGGTTTAAAATTATTTCCTGAGGAATAGGAGTACATACCATACTGTATATCCCTTTAGGCTGTCATCTCAAGGATTCAGCTGTGGGACATAACAGAAAGTCCAAAATATTTTACTCAGCATTACAAAAACAACAGGAAAACGCTACGCAAGCAAATTTGAGATATTTCTATATTCCTAAGTAATAGAAAGGTATATACAATATACAATAGTATTAAACTCTGTTATTTTTACTTGAATAAGATAAAAATAACTTAGTACCACTTTAAAATAAGTTAACAATATTAAGTGTTTATCAATGTGTTATTAAAAATGAACAGGATTCATAGTTTATGGAATAGCTTCATCTCAGCCTTTGGTAGTTAAGATGTTCTGGTGAATTTAGCAGTTCAAGATATAGTTTTCCCGCTTATATCTGTAATTCCAGAGCCATCTACAGTATGTTTTGCTGTATTCATATAATAATGATGTACAGAATAAACAAACCTTATTATTGAAATGTTTTCTCATAATTTACAAATCCTTTCCTTGCATAAAGATTATGAAAATATAAACCATTCAAGAATTTCTGTTGCTATAAATAATACAGACCTTGTTCATTGAAAAAAACACATGTCACACTGGTGTCATGTGTACATGAGCAAATCATTTTGTTCCTATGGTATGTTTGAGTATAAATAATTCACAAAAGAGCAGACCTGTGCCAGAGGCCTACACTGGGGGATCACAGATTGCACTTGATCTTGCTCCTCAAACACTCCCTTAAGCAGTGAACCTGACCCAGGAAGCCATTTCAGGTCAACTAATTCCCACATAACATTATTCTTCAACAAAGTTTAGGGCCATGTATTAAAAAGAAGGTCATGGGCATGAAATGTCCTTTTTAAGAGCAGGGTTGTATTTTCAAAGGCTGGGAAAGGCAATATATTTATATAATTAAATTTTTCTTCATTAAACAAAATTTTAATTCTTCAGAAAAAAATAGCAATACACAACATAATGTGTAAGTGTTACTTAGTGGGGCGGTGCGGTGGCATTGTGGCTAAGGTTCTGCACCTGTGGCCGGCAGAGAAATCCTACTCTGTTGGGCCCCTCAACAAGGCCCTTAACCCCAGCTGCTCCAGGGGCACTGTTTACCCTGTGCTCCAACCCCAAGTTTCTCTCCCTGTCTGTGTCTCATGGAGAGCAAGCTGGGGTATGTGAAAAGACAAATTCCTAATGCAAGAAATCGTATATGGCCAATAAAGTGATCTTATCTTACTTTACCTATCGCTACAGTGTTCCATGTCTACATGGAATAATGCAAGTATACATTGTTTCAATACACCTTTTTTACTGTTTTAATTAATTTAAACATTTCAGCACAAGATTAATTCATTCTACAAAACCTCAGAAATAGATCAGCCTACTTAATTTTCAAATATGGAATAGTGTCCCTCAGAAAATAATGTTTAAAAACAATATGTTGAACACAGAGAAAATGAGAAAAACATTTACATTTGTACAGTACGTCATAGATGTAGATAAGAGATTTAACCATCTGAATTCCACACACAGTACTTGATAGCATCATTCAAGAGCAGAGACTCAAGAGACTCTCTCAGACAGGAAGCTGCCGTCTGGTGTTATATGTGTAGGCCGACGTGGTGTGTGATTTTGTCTGGGATAGATTGGGCTTTATTTTAAAAAAAGATATACTCATTTATGACATTGTATTTACTAAAGGCCTGTTTTGACACCATAATTAAACTGTATTCTTTTATATCTGTTTTCTATTTCTAAAATGACCTTATATTGCATTAAGACCTATGAAAATGGAAAGAGAATAGATAAGAGTCAATGTGACTTTTCCCCGAGACCAGTGTAGTACATATAGTTGTGGTCTAATACAATGAAACTGGGATTTCCAGCCTTTTCCTTTGTGTTATAATGCTTAATAGAATTACCATGGTTCATCTTCAGAAGCCTTGTCAGATAACTGCAATGCAAGCAGAGCAGCAACAGTGGAACAGCAGCTGTGTTGAGTGCACAGGAATCAGTGGAGTGAATTAGAAGTTGTAGGCTGGAGCCACACAGAGAGCCAGCCTTATTAAATTCCTTAGGTAAGGGAAATTGACAGTTCTACAAATTTTGGAAATGGCAAGTTGTACATCAAAAAAGAATTACCCTGAATAATGCCCTAACCTTTCCCCAATCATATTTAAATTAATTTTTTAAATCGTCAAAAAATGTCATTGCCTCAGGTGGAGAGGATGGAGGCTGTGATCTGTGAGGAGAGAAGTGATTTCTATTTTAAGTATTTATTCTTAGGAAATTACCACTGTGGTAACAGCTTGCTGAGTTAACAGTTCTGGAAATGCACTGTTGGGAGACTCCCTCTAAGTGTAAATGATATTTCAATAGGAGCATCTCCATTGAGGAGGAAAGCAAGTACAATTTTGTCTTCCTGTTTCCTTTCAACTATATGGAAATAAAGACAATAATACTGATTTCTTACTATGAGATCCAAGAACATACTGGTGTGCTACTGCTGTTAGCCACACGTGAAAATTAGATTAAAAAATTCATAACCCGCAATGGTTTTATTAGCAAGCTGGATTCCTCTTTACAACAGGCTTGTATTGTTAATACTTTTTACTACCCTCATGAAAAAAACACTCATGATTTTATTGTCCGGAATCTAATATTAAAACAATATATAAATGTTCTTTTCCCAAGGAATTAAAATGTTTTGACTGTTAATGTGATATTTCATTATCTTAGGCAATTAAAATGTGAGATAATGGGAGGGAGTGAAAGTTCATGCAAAACATTCAACTATTCAGTTAACTTCTAGACTTGAAGGTCCTTTAACAATGTGTCCAATGAAGCCTTTTTAGCACAAAAATACTCAGATTTTACATATGCATTAAAGCTCCTTTGACAATGCAGTTCCAGTCCCAGATGATTCAGGAAGAGAAAGGGTGATGGGGTGTAAAATGTAAATGCATTAAGGTCTTGGACCAGCAGAGTTATTTGCAACATTTAATCTGGTATCGTCGTATGGTAGAAAGGAAACAGCAGCAACAGCTACAGTGTGCCACGACCTTATTGAACATACACAAAACTCATTTTGTTCAGGTCATGTGGAATGATCGACCAGCCATACGCTTGTTTGATGCGTGAGCGTTTGAGTAAAAGATCTGTCCTTCTGAGGAGGAATGGTAATATGTCTGGACACATCTTAACTCAGTATTCTGGGCAACATTCTCTCTTCCTGAAGCCTTCCTATTTGGGATCACCAGACAATTTGCTTCAGGGATTGCATGTCTTTTAAAAGACAGGATTGGTACTTGCCCTATTTTCAACTGACACTGCATCAGGACCTAAGCAACCGTTTCTGAAGACCAGACAAACACTGATGAAGAGTATGCCTTAAGCCAGTAATATGATGAATCAAGTGACATATAAAGTATTAAATTACATAAACACATATTTCACCAGACTGACCTAGTGAAATACTGCAATGACATACTGTACAGTATGTTTAAGGTAACTGAAGCTATGAACAAAAAACATTTTCTCATATTTAAAAACAGAATTATTTGCAATTGAAAATAAATGCTAGTACAGAAAGTCTTTTCTTAACGAGTTCACATCCCCTTTCAATTTAATATTTAATAATGTCTTTATGTCATAGAACATGACCTTGACACAAATGTATTTAATTCACATACTTTTGAGAAATATCAGAGAAAGAAAGCAAACAATCTTTAATTGCAATCCATCTGGTTCAACAGTACAGTAGTATTCTGTTGTCTATTACATTAACATGTAATTCCATACATTAGTATAACTTGTCTTCCTGGATAGAAATTATTGAAAAATGATTAATATTGAATCCATATTAAATCGGAAGTTAAAGCATCTCATATTATATAGAAAAACATGAAAGTGCTATTGGTTGTAATATTATTTTGCAGTATTATTTTTCTGGTCTTTTTCTTTACACCATGTATTGATGGTATTATATGAACCCTTTAAAATCCTAATATTCATTAGAAAAGAAATCCTCATATACCAAGGTAATAAAAAATGATGTAAATGTATAAACATGTATCACGGATATCGGAAGAGCAAGCCGTGGAATGACAAGGAGAGCAGAAGAGACGCTATGCAGCAGTAAAAGAGGCAACACGGAGGTGAGCCTGGGCTCAGGGGTCAGATGATATTGGTATAGAAACCTGTGACCTGGTGCTAACCTCAGGACATTCGAACCTCAATGCTGAGGCAGGAGCAGAGCAGACACAGGAAGTAAATAGGCTACACAAGGCAAGGCACACCAGAAAGACATGAATAATCACAGGGAACTAAGAAGAGGACAGAAGTAGAGCACCCTCTAGGTGTACTGGGCATGACAGCATGGGTTTGAATTTACAATGTTGTTCAATTCTAACAGGATTCTTTTCTTTGAGATATTCATTATGTGATATTCCACATAAACAAAAGCCTAGCTTAAACAAAAGCTTAGCGAAGAGATTGTTAAAAACACGTATCAAAGAGGCTGGTATAAAATGATCCTGCTGTGAACAAGATAGCTCAAAAGTTGTGGCGCAACAGTCACTGTAAATTACAATCATGTGTTTTCTGCCTATATCAGACAAACCATTACTTTTGCTATCGAAAAAGCTTGTACGAATTGACATTATGAATCACTACTAAATTGACGTTAGTGAACAAAACAGCTTCAGAGTAGTGTGAAGATTCCTGTATATTTCAGAGCTATAATCAGTTTATATCCTGTCATATAGGTTAAGAGTCAGCAGCAAATGTATAAAACAGCAGTTACCCTAGCAGTGCTCGTGTTTCCATCATAATGAAAGAGATTACTTGACTCCAAATGCACCAGTATTTATTTCTAGTCTGACTTCGCAGAAATGTTTGTAATATGCCAAAGTAACCCATTAGAAATGTGAGCCACTGGTCTGGCAACATATAACTGTTATCTTTTATGTATGGAGTTAATACCTTTTGTTTGCTTTATTGTCTGTCACAGTAAAGTCTGAGCCAATGTTGACATTTATTTGGATTGTTTTTATGGGTCTCCAAAATAGTGCATTTTTTTGTACAATTCTTAAGCCCAGACCTGTTTCAATCCATTTTGTTCCTCAAATGTGAGAAACCAAATGTCTCATTTCAATTTGGTTTAAATTAATTTGAATTCATGCTGCATCAGGGAAGTTCATACAATAAATGGCCCTGGGTATCTTTCGGAAAAATATTTTTGCAGAAAAGCAGTGTGCACATCCCCACACTCTGAAATGTCCTCGTCTGATATCCACTCTTTTCTTAATGTCATGTTCTGAACTTTAGTCCCCGTTTTCTAGTGAAGGGTGACCACAGTTTCCTTTCTAGTTCTTTTAGATTGTGTCCACTGAGCTGCAAATCAACACTTATTTATTTTGATCCCTAGAGCAATCGATACACAGAAAATACATACTTTCAATAGTTTGTATCATAAAACAACTGTTGCAGACAGAAAAATAATAGATATAACCTGCAGTAATAAATAGAGGAAGAGCCAGACCAGGAGTCTCACCAGTCTTTTCTTGGATTCTCAAATGATGATGCTCAGATAGACCCAAGATCAATCAGAACATCACAGACAAAATCAGAATTACATATTAGTTGTTAGTATCAGACACAAAGGACCTTAAATCTGTAACATCTTTAATGAGTGCTTTTTACAATCTTTTTAGCCTGCAGTATATAAGTTCTTAGTGCACTATAGTGCCTTTTTATTAACCTTATTTTTAAAAACCATTATCAGGATAAGTAACAAGATGGTCAAGTCACACCAGAATGTTAAAAGCCACAGACCGACCAACACGTGTCAGACAACCAATAAAAATCAGAATGCAGATGAGCACCCAGGTACATTGTGCACTGTGATAACCGCTTGTGAAATTCAAATCAATATGACAAAGGTAAAACCAATGTTCTCAACTCAATAATGTGTTATTCCAAGAGTGTAGATTTTGGGAAAACTCAGATAAATTTAAGATTATGTTTTCTTTCAACCATGATAAATTCTTCCTTTTGGAAAAAAAGAAATGGGAATTTTCTCTAAAGATGCGATAAAAGAGCAAATGAGAAAATAAAAGCAGAAGAAACATCACAGAAAAAAGGAGATGATTGAGCCCATCTACTGTATTTGGTTGCTAATACTGTAGCTAGGTGATTCAAGGATCGGATCCAGACATTTATCAGAAGAAGCACATGTATCAGTTTTGTCAACATGGCTGGGTAGCTTGTTCCAGACTACAACAACTGTTGAAAAGCCAGAAAAATGGTCATAGCAGAAATATGTTTTTAACAATTTCATGATAAAAAGGTGAAGACCTTATGAACAGGTCAGACAGCACAGGACTCCCCATGGATGGGACAAGTCCAGCAGGAGGGTTACTCTCTCCTCACCAGAAACACTGGTGCCCAATTTTACAGCTCATTGGACTGGAGCAGCTGCAGTAAAGTCCCTCCTTCAAGGGCACAGTGGAGCAGTGACTACACTTGGAACATGACCCCACTACATATCTAGCTTAACAGCATACTATACCAACTCCTAGTTTCATGGTAAGTCAAAACCTGTCCTGAATCAGGAGGCATTTCAATATCGCGAAAAAGTCATACTGTATATAAAGGTAAACAGGGGGGTGGGTTCTGTTGACCCGGTTTATTATAGGCCTTGGGGAACTCCGTTTAGGTGAAATGGGTTTCCTAGATAAATCACAATGGTCTCATGACTGTTGACACACTAAGCCTGGTCCAGACTAGCACTTCACATACTGCAGCAACACTTAAAACACAACATGTACAGTATGAAATATTTTCTTCTCCTTGGTGAAATGTGTAATGTGGACTAGACTTCAACTGTTCTTCACTGAGCTCCAAATATTGTAAAAATACTCATAATAAAAGTTATTATATAGCACCTTTAAAAGCATCTTCTCAAAGACTCTGCTATCCTTGGGGATGGAATTCCAGATCTTCCAAATTATTAATAAATATAATTTGAGCAAGTCAATCAATAACCAATCTGGTGTTTGTTGTTCTGCCCTTAACTGCAGTTTACACATTTAAATAGCACAGAGCAGAAGATAAAAACACATGTGGGAAGGAAAATCAACTCATTCTTTCATGTTGTACTGTGTGAATCTAGTTTTGATGGTGAATAAGAAGCTAGTACTTTTTGGGGGGGAAATTAAAAGAAAAAGAGAAGTTGAATTAGGCTTCTATAAACCCTGGAGCTTTTTTAAAAAAAGGGCACTGGCCCTTAAGAGAAGGACTTTATTTCCAGGCTGTTGCCTGTGTCCTGAGAATGGTGACCCTATCTGTCCTGTTCCTGCCATGTTTGTGTGGGTCTGAGCTCAGTTCTTTCCCTAGCGATACAAAATGTACAGTATTTCTGTTAATCACATCTATGTAAAGCTAGAATAGGACATTGTATTAAACATCTAAAGTTTACAGATTATATAATATACACAGGAAACTAAAGCTGTGTTAAACTGGGTAACAGGCAGATTGCTGAGAGAACCAAGGCTCGCGAGAGGGAGGGAGAAATCATACATGTGGGGCTAAATAAAGGTACCATGCTTCTTCTTAGGAATCATACCGTCTCATGGTTTGCCTTTTAAAATGTAAAAATTTGAGTTGAAACAGCTCTTCTCAAAAATGTATGATACAATGTTTGGGAGACAGGAATTACTGTGAATCTTAGTTACTTTATTGTGCTTGATGTTATATTTTCTTTGCAAGCAGGTAAAAGACATTATACAATACATTTAACACAACAAACATTAATAAGAAACGTGCATGCATACAATGATAAATCAAGGTAGAGCTTAATATAATCAGACAATAAATAAGATACTGTATATCAGTCAGTTGTCCAAATTGAACAGATTTGGAACCATGGGAATAAAAGAACCTAGTTATATCTGTATTCTATTGCCTTTTTGACATAATATAAAGTCTTAAACTTTGTTATATTATTTACATATTATTCAGCTTTTCTGGAAGTTAAGTGGTCAAGATTCCTGCTGAAACATAACCTCTATATTGTAGCCTTTTGTATATAGCCTTGGTGCTATCCTTTGTCTTGCAGGGAAAATGCTTCTGGGTTCTGGCCTGGTTCAAGAGAAAGCATTAACTATGAGTTCTGGGACAGTGAATATTAATGAATTACGGCTATTTCCAAATGTTAGATAGCAGAACCATTTAAACACAATTCTGTTTAAAGTGGAATTAAGAAGTGTGCTTAACTGCTCTTATTTTCCAGCTTTGGGAAATGTCAGCTCATTTATATTCACATTTCCAGAATTACATTCTGTACAAATACATATTAAACAGTAAAAAAAATTGAAAGCACAGGAATACCAAATTAAAGTGATATTATATAACAGTTTATAGGCATACACACAAAATAATCTACTGGAAGGAAAACATCTGATAAGCATCATAAAAATATTATTTTAAAAGCCCTTCCTTAGATCTACAGTACTTTAAATCCATAGAAATCCTTTTCCTGCATCAAGAAAACATTTCCCACTTTGGCAAACATCCATGAAGAATGATGGTCTCTTTACTTTGTTTAAACGTATATTCTCATACATATTTCATAATGAAAAACATCATTACAAGATGTATTAATATAATTTTGAAGCCTTAAAGTTTCAATTTTCTCCAGCATATTTTTTTCTCTCAATCCTTTCTGCAATGCCAGTACAGTAAATTCGATGGCCTGGTTGAAAAAGGCTCATTTTTTCTCTGAAAGACGTTGGCCATGTTACACCAGCTCATCTCTCTGTTGAAGTGAAGCATTATCAATTGGAATGTAGTATAGCAATGCCGCCTGTATTTAAAACCTTTACCCTTGTTTGCAGCGTAACTGGTAGTGAACTGAACACTCATTAACGTTGCTGTCAATGGCAATTATCCTTTTGATAAACTGCTCTGTCACTGGCCACTGGATTCCCATAAATGTGATAGAATGACCAATTTATCCTAGCTTATACAGAATTATGGGAATGACAATACTTCACTTGGTGGGGTTCTAAGCCCTGATAACTAATGCATCTTTTTCTCATTGCCATTGTATGTACAGTATCTATACCTGTTGCATTCATCATGATGCTAATATGTGTGCATGATTCTTCTCTCATTTCTTGACTCATTCATCAGGAATCATTTAAAGTCAAAAATCGATGCAAATGCTTAAATAGTGGTCATGAATTCTGGAAAGGTAGCTACAAAGATTTTGTAATTTTGTGAGACAGTAGGTTTGAGTGAATGTTTAAATCCTCCCATTCTTTGTGACCCTGTGATCAACTGGTGTCCCATCCATGGAGTGAGCAGTCGTCCATTTGTGCGTTTAACTTGCTACTGGGATAGACTCAAAGTTGATACCCATTACCTTTTAAGTGCATTGAGTGGAGTGTCCAGAAAAGTGTTATAGGTGTAAGCAATTATAATCTTTATAGCTGTACTATCTGACCTTACTTGTGTTTTTATTTCTGTAGCTATTTATTTAAAAATAGGTATAACATGTAAATATTTTTATTTATGACGGACTTAACCACTTCCAAGAAAAGTCAGTTGTTTTCAATAGGCTCAGAAATCTCTTCCTGCAGAAGATTTAGAAAGCATTGTTACTCCACACATGTATAACCATTACCAATAACAAGGGAGAGATTCCCATTCAATAATGTATCATGAACCAAAAGCTTCAGAATTGAATTTCTTAAAGGTCAGTATATAAAAAAGGACAGGAATGTTGCATTATATAATTACATTTCCCATTCAAACTAGTTTATTTTATGCATATCTTTTTTTAATACATCTCAGATGTCAGCATTTTCTATTAATATGGAATTTTCATTGCAGGTTGTTAATAGCCTATTTAAATGTTGAAATCACTTCTTTGTTCATTCATCAAAATGATTTTTAAATTTATTATTGAATGAAATAAATTGCTTTATTCCTCACATCTCCTTTATTCTATCCAAAGTCATGTTCAAGCCTTGTATTATGGAAGGGTTCTGAAGAATGCACAGTTCTCCAGGTGCCCCTTCTCCATTGTCCTAAACCTTACTGGGAACAGACAATGCTTTCAGGGGCTCTTCAGAGATATAAAAAGGCAAATCCTCAAAGTAACAATTAATCTTTTATTTACACCATTCTTGAGTATTGCAGTTGATATGCTTTTTTCCCCCCAGTGTTTTATTGAATGACTCATAAGGTAGCTTTCTACATTAAAAATCTCCTGTCCTTTATTTTAAGGAAAGAAAGTACACAGTACTGTATATTGCAACAGTGAGAGGAGCCGTGGTGAGCGCAAGTAAGGAGTCAACGTCCCTAAGAGACGGAACCACCAGCGTGAGGATAGCAGGGACAAAGATAACAAAAAGGGGTGAAAATGAAACAAAGGTAAAAAAGAAAGGTGTGCCGCTGTGCATCGCGACCTCCATGCTGGGCTTACCTGTTTAACGGGGTCCAACCTTAAAATAAGAACCGCACGCACAGCGGTGACCAGACTGGACTGACCCTCTTTAGCGGTACAGCAGGGCGCGCAGGCAAGATCAAAACAAAACTCATGGTGTGAAAAGGGTGTGCCCGCCCCAGTAAAAATATGCGATGGGACAGACAAAAAAAACGCCTTAAACAAATACAAGTCTCACCAAGACTGCAGGTGAAAAGATGCTCCCCTCCCGGCGCTGTCCAGTGGTCCTTTATAGGACCCGCCCAGCTGGGGCTCGTCAGCTGGAAGCCGGGACAGCTGGGACTACAAAGGCGAGGCGTCGCCCTTCCTCCAGGCTCCGCCTCCACACTGGGCACGCCCCCGCATTGCTGGACATTGCTGAGGTTCAAGTAAGTGTTCAAAAGCATGGAGTTTTTACCCATACATAGTCATAACTTTTAAAATACTAACTTAATAATCTCCTTGGTTTTAGTGATGGTTAATGTTATGCAATTTGCATGATTCTGAGAATATTTTCCATATTTACTTATTTTGTGTTCCTTTTATTTTTAAGTGACTAACATGATTTGATTCACAATCCATACTCATTAAATTATGAATAAATTTAGTTTTGTATCAATTTATAAATTTTAAAGTAAGTGGGTCTTGCAGATGAACAATGACAACATCTGGCAGTTTCCAGTGGGGGTTCAAACTGAACTGTGAACAAGTGAGCTTAAACTCTAAGAAGTGAAGAAGCCAAGTCAGAGAGCAGTATATCCTTATTAGTCTCCTTCTGCTGTGTGTGAACTGGTAATTGCTGAGCTCCCTGAGCCCCAGTTGCCAAGAGTGTCTGTCTTCTGTTTATCTACTTGTATGTTGTCAGCAGGAGATTGTGTTGGCATGGTCCTTGTTTTTGTTTGTGCACCATACCAGCTGGCGGAGGACAAATCAAATGCTTCTGTGATTTGGGTTTCTTCAAATGTCAGAGTGGGATGGAAAGTTCACATTTGCCCTAGTGCCAGAGTTTGAAATCACTGTTTTCACCCTGAGTGGCACCTCCAGTGCAGATGCTTGTTTTCGGAGTGCGAGGTGTGCCCTGTACACCAGTGACTGCTATAGCACAGTGGGTTGAGTGCTGCCTGGACTGGGGGCGTAGTGAGTCAGGGACCTCCAGGGTTGCTATCAGCTACAGCTACTGTAGTCTGTTGGCACCAGTTAGTCACAGCACTGTCAGTGTGAGGGGGTTCTGTGTTCGATTACTACAGAGTCCGATGTGAGATGTTCTGTATCAGCATTGTGTCAGTATCCATCTGAATGACTCATCAGCCTTGTCCTCATTTCTTCCACACTGGATCAAAGAGGTTCTTTGATGACTCTTGGTTCCCAACAATTACCTGTGCTTTTTGGGGTCCATAAAAATAATAACTGGTGATTCAAATATTCAAATAATGCCCATTATATATTCCAATTATATATATTCCCATTATTTGTAAAAGAACACAGCCCTGAAAAGTTGATTGCAGTGTGACTGTCAATTTCTTGTTATTCAAAAGTAAGGCTCTATGATCCAAGATATTATACTCAAAAAATAAAATTCCTTTTTTTAGCTGTGCCTACAGTGTTACAGATTGAACTTAGGGTATGCATAGTCAATTAAGCAAATTGCCATGATGATTTCTTTCCATATTTAAAACTGCAGCAAAAACTAATGCTGAGACCATGCCTTTCATCTACAGATGTCCCTCTAGCACAGAGATTCAGTCTAATGACATGGAGAAACTAAAAAGAAATAATTTGAGAGGCCTTCTGCTTTGTGTGGCTTTTGGTTGTTTCCTCTGTGTGCACAAGACATGACCAGTGGTATCCCATGTATCCATTCTTCCCAATGCACAATAGGATTGAATATTTTGTTGGGAGATTTGTGATGGAAAATAGTTTTTAAGTATTATGTTTGAATGTGCATGTAATCTATTTATTGTCAGAAAAGTGCACTATGTATGTTTAATCAAATCTGAAATACGTTTACTATTGTTACAAATAGGGGGTTAATAAATAAAAATAAAATAGAGATAATCAGAAATGACTGAGCGGGTTAATCAATAAGTAAAATTATCATAATCTCCAACTTGTAAAGATTCTTCCAAGAAGATGCCTGAGCAGTTGGGACAGTATGTTTAGAGGCACATGAGGTCTTGGTTCTGTGGTACAGATTGGGTGAAGAGAGTAATAATTCAGGCACACTGAGTTTAACAAACATTTATAAAAAATGACTATATACACACTAAACAATACACAACATAAACATAAAACATACAAGTAGGTAGCTGCATCAGCATGCCTAGACTGCAAAGCCCAACATTGTGTTTTACTTCTCTTTTCAGGATGTAATAAACCTTTACTTGTGCCTTTGCATAAACAAAACATACAAGTTACAATAGGTACACATTTACTAACAAGAGGTTTCTGAGGGCTACTTTCTAACTATAATTTTTAAATATAAATAGGTCTCAGTATAGTATGTTCTTTCACTGTTCTGGGAGATTCCCTGATCTAGGGGAATGTGGTTTTCATCTCCACCTCAGACACAAAGACGGCAATTAAAAGGATTAATGAGGGGTGAATAGATCTTTACATTAACACTCAAGACAGGATATATCTGGGATTAGAAATGGTCTGTGACAGGTTTGCACATTCTGAAAAAATAATACCGATGTTGTTATATATTTTTTTAATTGTAGTTTTTTTTTTGTTTCTTTCACTCCCGTGAAGAAGAAAGATAAGGTAAGGTTGACATGTGAGGTCACATCGCATCTAGCTTGACAGGGAGTCAGTTATTGTCTCACCAGCTGTGCATGGTACTGACTGGGTGGTAAGTTTTGTGGTTCCTTTGCCATGAGGAAAAACATGTTTGAGAACACAGGGTGTTACTACTGGAAAGCTTAATAATGTCATCTTGCGCTCAAAGCACATTTCAACTTGGTGACTACTAAATACCACTGACAGGAGAGGGTAGCACACAGCCTCTAGCAGCAGGAGTGTTCTAACCTCTCAGCTGAACAGATGTGCAGGAATCATGTTGAAAGCTCCACAAGAAACACATTTAATTCAAGCTCAAGATTGATAAAAACTAGTTGTGACGTTAAGGAATGAAATAATCTTCCATTAAATGCAAATGTGAACCACTACAGGGGTCTTTTGTAAAGGAAAAACAAAACATCCTTTTAAACCAGATGGGAGTTCCCAGTGCTATTAGGTCATAACTGTGCATAACTGAGTTTAAAACATGTTTGCAGATTTGAGTAGCAATTCTTTTTTTTCACTGAAAATTTGGAACGGTACAATAAAGGTACTTTATAGCAAAGCTGATGATTGCCAATTAAATACACAGTATATCAAATTAGTACAGCCTCAGTCCCCAGTTATTTTTAGATCTTCATTCTTAGCAATGACTGAATCTGGTAGCTGAATGACAAAATAATTCTAGGAAAGAGTTACTGTATATTGTGCTGATGAACAACGGGCAGATCAAAATCCATCCAGCTATATGTTTTGACAGCTTGATTGCTAGAATATTAATTCAGGTCTCAGTTTTCCTGTATTGTACTTCTCAAGTTGTGTCATTATTGTTTTTGTTTTAGCTCTTGATTGATGTTAAAACCTGGATCTATTTAAGGGGGTGTGTTCAGTTGTTCGTTTGTTCTGGTGCTAAGAACTTCTGTATGTGTATATTTAGTGACCAGAGGAGAACTTAAATGGGATAACTCTTCCTTGAAATGCAAATACACCACTGATTTGAATTAGCATTTTCCCAGTATCACATAATTACTCTTTTCAGACAACTGCTGAAAATGTATAAATTAAAACACCTGTGTTAATAAAATTTACAATATAAATGTATAATAATCCAACTGCTCTACATAGCCCCAGGGGATTTTCCAGTGGTTCAAAGTGATAAAAACTATATTAGGAAATTTAGACAAGTGCTGTACCATATATTATGTAAGCTTTTTGATGTACTGTATATATATTTGGTTAGGAAATCTCTCCAGTTGCCTGCTGCTAGATATGGAGAATATCTAGGGCTGCTATAGCTTCAGAGCCCTTATGTAGTCTTCAGATATAAAAAAGGAAACATTAATGTATGCATATAATATTTACCAAATATTTATACTTACATAGACCATGTGCTTCTGCTTCACAAAGTGTTCTAAACCTGGAAAAGCTACGCACTTTCTAAACAGGTGGGCAAGATAATATTGACTTTTACACTCCAAACTTTACTTGCAGCAATCTAAATAACTGAGCACCATCTTTCTTTGTAGGAATGTCAGCCTTAGGGCGTGCTGCAGAGACCATTTTCAATGAAGCCTACTCTTTGTAACTGACATTATGTAAACCAGCAGGAAAGGCCAATGTGCAGATGTGCTTGAAGAATGCTTGGTTTGTATTTCTAATACAAAATACAACCTTGAGATTGTCCTCAGTGCACCTAATAGCTCACATATTGATTTTAGTCATACATTATATCAAAGATGATGTTATACAATTGAATAGGGATTGTTTTTTACTTTTGATTTTAATCATTGAATTGCAGTTGTGGATCTGCAATTTCAACCTCCTTCTCTGCATATGAACTGTGTGGGAGGCACTGAAAGAGAAGTTGATACCCACTCTCATAATAAAATTGCGTAGGCAATATCCTGCTCCTTATCTTTGGGGAAAAAATACATAAAACATCTCTGACTGAACACTACCTGTGCTCTGGCAACCATGCTCCACCCCCACACAGCTCTGAGAAAACCACGAGGTGATTTTCAAGTGCTGAATTGCACCCTAGTCCAAATGGGTTGCTTTTCTAGATAAATAATTTGATCTGTTTAGAGCTGAAAGCATTCCTGCTGATGTTTGTACAACCGTGTATGCTGTCTTTGCTCCCCTAGTAACAATTGAACATTGGTGACAGTGTGGTGTGAGATGCAGGGGGGTGCTGCAGTAGCCAGGCCTGCATCTCTGAATTAATCATTAAGCCATGTATTAGAAAGCTCTCCCTCAAGGCCAGCTGCCTCCCATGGTCTTCCCTAGGCCCTGGGACTCTGCTCTATTATCACTAAAAAGTACAATTCAACACATTTAGCATCCTCTGCTACTCGTGTACATCATTAAAAATATAATTGAAAGTGATGTGTACTATACAGTATATGCCCCCAATGGATCCTGAATATAGTATGAGACGATTAAGGAGTATTAAAAACTTGTACATGAATTTAATTAAGCATGAATGTGTTGTACATTTACAGAGGCTATAAAAAATATATTATATAATACCTTATCCGTACAACGCAACTCGGGTTAACTTTTATTGCAAATAGCATACAATCCCACATAGGAACAGGTGTTCAGAGATAAAGCAGTATACAATCTTAATAGCTATTCAGTGGATGTTGTGCAAGAAAATAAATAGGAACCCCTCACCTAGTGTTACAGTGCTTGGCAAGAGGTTTAAGCAGCCAGGATCTTTACTTTCATATTTATTCATTTCTACATGGATAAATAAAGGTGGATTTTTTGGACCACAGGTAATGCACACCACACCATGTCATGTCAGAAGGATGGGGGGTGGATGCTGCATTTGCAAACTCTTGTCCCAGTAGAAAAGAATACAAACGTGGTTTTCATTTTTTTAGAATGCATGTGATCTAATACTCACTTTAGTTAATCCGTTCCCTTCTTATTTTGTGAGATGTCTGTCAATGTTGGCTACGATTACAGCCTTACTTAAACAGTTTTAGTGTTTTATTGATTGGTCGTTTGAATTATTTCTTTCCACAGTGAGTGAGAACAATTCAATGAATAGGCATCTGTAGACTCTCAGATGGACGTGGAGCTCTATATTTGAAAGTAATAATCTAGAACATCTCAGCCACCCCTAACTAGAATTTATAATTGTCTTCAATAAACCATGACAGAGACACTGATAGATAAATATACTTTAGACATTGCTAATTAACCTCCTTTTGGATATAGTGTGCAAATACCAAGCTGTACATGTTAAGACACACTGTACATTTCAGCAGCAGGGTGGAATGGTGTGCAAGAGCTCAGAATCAGTAGTGAGAGATGCAGCTGAAGGAGCAGGAAGAGCAGCTGGTTTCCATTCCCCTGATCTTGCTGACCTCTACAGGTCAGAGACAGCGAGACAAGAGCTTGCAGCTGCTCAGACAAACTCAAGGACATTAGAGTCCTCAGAGCAGGACAGGGCTGGACTGGGGTGCGTTTTGTTCTGTCTCTTGGTCTCCTCATATTGGTCTATCTTCCCTATCATGTATTATTACAGCTGAGAAAGCCCTTAAATAACACCTGTGTCTGGATGCACAGCATGTAGTTTCACCCTCTGAAAAGTGTGGTAATATTATTAATGGAGACCATGAATATGGAATTATGTGACACAAATGTTTTTATTCATGTTCTCTAGTACCTGAAGGACACCAGAATAATCACATGAATGCAACATAAAAGCAAGCATTGTCCCTTAAATCCGTAACTGAATAAAATTTAAATAATTCCTTTTGTTCAATGCGGCAAGTCTCATTACGTATTCTTTTAATTGCCGAAAGACATGCTGGGTAAAAAATGCTAATATCAATCAAACTGAATAGCTAATTAAATAGTGGCTTTCACTTGAGGTGAAGAGATATTTACATGACAAATTCAGAAAAAATGGAGTGTTAAGATATATGAGTCGACAGAATTAAACAGAATAAAACTTGAACAGCCTCAATGGAATTTAATGTAAATTGTGAACAGTGTTGTTTTGACAGATCAGTTTTTTTATCAGACACATTTGTCCCTCCTCAAAATAATATTAAAGCATGAACCTTGACGTGCCAGGAACATCTAAATATTCATAGACACTTGTTAAAAGATACCAACTACCATTCCATTTAAGGAGAAGTAAAGTATAAATTGTTGAGGGAAGCAATAATCAAAGACTAAAATTACATTCTTTGCTAATCACATGTTAAGAAAATCTTATTTTAAACATCCAGAGTATTTATTAAATAAGCACACATATAGCCAATATGATTACAATATTGCCATTATCTGATGCAGAATGAGAGCCTGCCTCATCCCATCTAAAGTAGGATGCCTATCTCTGCAAAAATGCTGCAATAATTGGTGAATAAATGCCCAGCTTAGGATGGGATGTGTCTTAATAAAGAAACACTCATACAGTACTCTCGCTTCCCAAACACATGAATAGGCACTCAAAGCAGAATGTGAAACTAAACAGGCATGAGGACCACTGTTCCCTCAGCTGGCTTCAGCCAGGCCTAGAATGAAAACCAGGGTCAGTTTAAAGGGGACCTGCAGTCCCAATTTCTCAGATCGGTCATTACATCTCGATAACAGAATAAATCCATTGATAGTATTGCAAAATTATATAATACCAAATTAAGCACAAAATCGTGAACTTTGGGAAATTATTGTATAATTACAGGTACAGGTTGTGCAGCAGACATTTCACCACAGAAATTCTCCAACGTGGTCTGCATGAAGAGTTGAAAAGTCAGCTGTATCTGTCAGAAGAAGTGTCTCAAAGTCAAGAGCAGTATTTCTGTAGAAACCAAGAGATTCGAGCCTGAGGTGTCCGTTTGCCAAGCCAAGCTTTATTGTATGTATACAAGGAACAACACAATAAGGACTGTTGTTGTAGTTGTTCTACACGGTTTATATACACTTTTCTGTACAACCCCTCCACCTGTCTTTGGAGTACTTTCTCAAGGAACCCAAGGATTCAGAGAGCAATTAAAACATTCCTTCTTTATCGGGGAGTTTGGTCCAGAAGATGGGAGTTTAGTACAGAGAGTGAGAAGTACCTGTGCTCAAGCAAGCATGAAAGTTTAGCATGTGAATTCAGCAGGAGTTCACAGCTCCTACCACTATATAGGTACAGAGTAACATACAGATTCTGCTAGCATTTCTATTGGATAAAAAGAGATGTATTCCCAAGCCTGCTTGTTTACAATGTAATAAAGTGCTTCACCTCACCGAAGTTTGATCACCTTGTTCTGAATCGCCGAATATTTGTCTATTTTCTGAGGTTTTACACGTTATTGTGTACATTATACTTTCATTGTGGTTTGAAATACAGTTTTCAGTGCTGATTCTTTTCCCAAAATAAAAAAAATAGTTACAGTTCCACTTTAAATCAGAGGTATTGCACTGCAGTAGCCGTTATAAAGTATACTTTTTGTTGTACAATTACATTTATTTTATTACAGGACATACAGTAGTACAGTCATCTGGGAAATGATTTTGACAGTATCAGATATGATAAACCAAAAGCTCCTGTGAGTTCACATCCCACAGTCCCAACAAACTCCTACATTAGTCATTTAAAGAAGACAATTTAATCAATATTGTATCATATCAAAACCAGAATATTTCAAGGTTACATGTGAAGAGCCCCATGCATTTACAGAAAACATTATTAAAATACAAATTTGTAAAAAAAACATGTAAATTTGAATATAACAGCAAATGGAAGTAGTTTAATTGGCAGATCTTTAACGATTTTTACAGTCGCAAGGATTGATATCTCCCAGAAAACAATGATGTACAGCAATATGTGCCATTAAACTCAAGTAGTATGAATTGAGGTGGTTTACATGCTGGTGCTAAAATCCCCTAGGGAACTGTTTGTGTCTGTATTGCACTGCTTTTGTTTCTATTGTTCTGTAATGTGCTTTTAGAGCCTGTGATTCATCTCAGTACTGAATCATTTCTGTACTTTACATTCTGTTATTGCTTATTTCTTTCTCTGCTTAGCACACACTTATCCAGTGTATCAGATACTTACAAAGTGTTACATTTAATGCTTACATTGTATTTCTGCACTATTCTAATTCCATGTTCCCCTTCAGCACATCTTCACATATGTTGTATTTAAAAATCAAGAATATGAACCTAATTTTCTTCAGCACTTTAATCAGTAAGAAAATACTCTTATATTGTAGTTCAGGTGGGTAGCTGTGTCAGCATGCGTAGGCTGCAAAGGAACAAGTAATAGGTTTATTCCATGCTGAAAAAAAGAAGAAAGAGAACACAACGTTTCGGCCGTGGAGTCTTCTTCAGGTGTGTGACACACCTGACACACCTGAAGAAGGCTCCACGGGCGAAACGTTGTGTTCTCTTTCTTCTTTTTTTCAGCATGGAATAAACCTATCTCTTATATTGTATATATATATATGTATATATATCTATACTGACATACCAGATTGTAATTTCTGGTCAGTGGGAAAGAGCACACCTACTGGCCCACCACGAATTAAAACAACAATGTGGTTTTCTTTAGAGGGACTCCATCCCAACTCACCGGGCTCAACCTTGCTAAGGTTTTTATATTTGGCAAGATGAAACTAGAAGATGAAAATGCTGTTGTATCAGCTTGTATAATTCAGTGAATCAATTGTATCAATCAGAATTCCTCTGACTTCAAGTAACTGTCTTTATAAAAAGAAAATTAAAAGAAAATGTGTTGCTCCTTTTAGTGACCTTTAAACTGTTCATATACTTAAGTCATGGTCAGGAATATGTATGCATTCTAAGAGCTCTTTGAACTCTGTAAAATATAAAAATTGTGGATTACCAGGCAGTGTAGCAAAAATCAATTTTGAAGAAAAAAAATCACCACACATAAGGAATTAGTAATTTGTAGTGATGGCAAGTTGAAGAGTTCTATTCTGAAGAGTAATGTACAAAAAACACGACACTTGTCACTTTTATTGGTGACACACATGATCACTTGGCAATGAAGAATTGTTGCTCTGTTTATTGGAGACGAACAAATCTATACAATCTAATCAGGATGCAAAGCTGGCTGGGGGCAGATGTGATGTCTGTACTCAGTAACTTGTACTGTATATTAACACAACAGAAAGACATTTTTTTCCACAGCTGAAAACAGGGTATTTGTGTAATAAAGGCAAACTTCAGAATCTTTAACAGAACTAATTTCCAAGTATTGATATTATAAGACCTTTTGCCGATGAAAGAAAGATTATTGTTCTCAAACTGAAAACATGTCAGCTTGGTACAGGAGAAAATTACAAAATGGTTAATTAAACTAGCCAGCCAACAATACTAAACACTATACAAAGAATACAAATATATTTATGTTGTCTTACAAGTGTGTAATGGATGATGTTTAAAACTAATTTATATGACTCCAGTTCTAGATACTATAGTGTACTGTATATACTGTATGTGCCATTAGTTTCCAACAAAGCAATTTAAGCATTGACTTAAATGTTGTCACTTATTACTTGTTTGCTTCTAACTGCTGAGATTTGTTGCTAGTCTAAAGAAACATCTATTTTACCAGCAATCATAGGAGCCTGTGTTCATGTCTTCATGTCATTCTTACAGTATGCTGTTAAATCCTGTGATTCACAGTGTTCATCACATCAGCATCAGTGAGTCGGCCAGTCTTTTGCTGCTACTTATTGGTCACAAGGATAATTGCTTATCTAGATGTACTAACATACTATACATGGTTCCCTAGAACAATGGACCCCTTGTTCGTTCATCAGAGCCCCAGGACTGCTGCATGAACCTGCCATCTCCTAACTATAGTATTTACTACTAATACTCCTGTATTCAATCTCTCGCTCTGTGAGCTCAGCCAAAGATTTGATGGATTACACACTCCAGCTACATTTTCTCAAATAGCAGTCCTCAAAGCTCCCAGAACTTTGTCAATCCCATAACTTTACAACAGATTTAATTGGCAACAGTGCTGTTCCAAGAGACCAGCACCCTCTGAGCCCCAGTGCTCCACATCCCCCAGTTAAGTTGTCACAGATCAATGACAGTAATAGCTGGGGCTATTTATCCATTCTCGGGTTTAGGATCCAAGATGCCATGGTGCTCTAAACACTCACCTTGTCACGGACTCTGGAAAGGCCTGCTGTAGAATGAGCAGTACAGCAGTAGAGATCCTATGCGTAGAGGCAAAAACAGGACAAACACAGAGGTTTGCTCTGGGCTCAGGTTGTCAGGCGATGTCGGGGATGAGGCCTATGTTCTCAGGACTTGGACGTGGGGTGACCTGGTGCTGGGAGCTACCCTGTCCTCCATGGTATACAATAAACTTTATTAACATGTGGTAGTGGGAGCCGGAAGTCTCTCATGGACCGTGACAACCCTTATCTAGTTGACTGGTCTTCAATTGTGGTTTTAAACAATTTATCCACCTCACCATATTGCCCAAGATCCTTCCCCTGCACAGTCTAGAAGGATCTCCACAAGGAGGCATCCTCTCCTGTCAGGATTTCCCAGACTTCTCTGTTCTGCTCTGTATGGATTTTAGTGTCCTCCACTACTGTTTAATTTTAACTTTCTCTTTAGCTTTCCTCATATCACTGGTATCCATTTGGCTTCAACATGCAACTTTCCAGATAGATCCGATAGCTCTGCTGCCTTAATCCAGCTGCTGTTATTGATTCAGGGTTTTGACCATGGTGCCTGCTTTTTATTCCTGCAGCCCCAAGCTGGCAAGCTTATGATTTCCCATATCTTATTGTTTTGCATTTCTCCATGTCATGGTGATTGCAGTTTCACTTAAAGCTCTGATTTAGCTTCCTGATCAGGCCAACATGTTTTTTTACTCATACCCGAAGAAGGCTCCACGGCCGAAACGTTGTGTTTTCTTTCTTCTTTTTTTTCAGCATGGAATAAACCTATTACTTGTTCCTTTGAAGCCTACGCATGCTGACGCAGCTACCCACCTGAACTACTATGTTTTTTTTTATTATTTTTTTTCTGATTTTCACCATTTGAAGAGTAAATGCAACTTACTCTTAAAGTTGACATTAACAAGGAAATACAATTTATTTGCTTTTTGCCCCTTATACAGTACATTGTTGTATAGTCCTCCACATTATCTGTGTTTGCAGTTTTAGAGCATTCATAACATCTCATGTTCATCTCTCTTTCTCACCACTGTATTGATTCTTGGGTGTCTGAACAGTACATTACAGCTCAATTTACATAACGTTGAAACCCTCTGACCCACGTGTTTTACCACTAACAATTTCTGTCCAGCTTTAAGTACTTACATGTTTTCGTGTAAATAACATCTCCACTGAAAGGCACAATTAGTCAATCCAATGTCCTATTCTAGACTCTCCAGTCAGTTGTGTTTGTTCTGTCTTCTGCAAACATAATTCTGAGATCTATTGTTTAACTACTTTTAAATGTATTATACTTTTTTTAACCATGTGGAGTGCCCTTGGATGCCCTGGCTCAGACAGTGCTCTATGAGACATATGCACAGCCTCTATGAGCCCTCACCATGGGTGCTCCTCCAACAAAACTGTTTAAGTTCTGGACAGTACCATAAGCATCTCTGAACATGCAAAAAAAAACTCTAATTATCTAATACAAAATTTAATTTAAAGGAGGATTTTAAAGGCCCCCAGATTTTTGTACCTCGTCAGGTTTGATTATTTTATGTTGTGTAATTTTGCAGAATTATACGTTCTAACACAGCATGAATCTTACTCCTAATGTTTATATATGAGGTAATATTTTTATGGTTGTGGCAGTTCAGAAACCAGAAGGGATGTTCTACTGTTTTGTAGTAATTCAATGCTTCTTTAATTTGGTGCTAATACATTTTTCATTCCAACTGTGCTCTGTGGGCTTGATTTTAAATTCTTTCCTGGTCTTAAATACAGTACATAGCCTCCTCAGCAGGACACAGGAGAACCATTTGACCTTTCAATTAACCATTGTAGCTTATCTATCCTGTATTATTAAAGATGTTTAAAGTGGTTATTATATTCTTAGTAAGTTTGTTAGCGTGTGTGAAGGTCTGTATGGTAGGTTCTTTGGGGATTCCAGCGGTCTCATCCATACAGTCAGCTACTGTCCTTCAAGGCCAAACATACCTGTGGCCCATATACTCTGTCACTCTGTTTATACAGTGCCCTGCAAAAGTATTCACACTTTCTAATCTTGTCCCATTTTAGTGAATGTATATATACATTGTTTTGCAACTAAAGGTAGTTCTTTCCTCACCCATGCAGTGCAAATCTGAAAGTTGTGCTTTAATTTTAGTGATTATTTGTAACCTTTAACATACTAATTCCACTTTTTTTTGTACTATTATCACTGGGTTTGCTTTTTTGGACCCCATGACGAAGCTACCTTATAGTAAATACACAGGTGATCACAATAGTCCTA
The DNA here is from genome assembly GCF_040954835.1 of Lepisosteus oculatus. Classification (NCBI taxonomy): domain Eukaryota; kingdom Metazoa; phylum Chordata; class Actinopteri; order Semionotiformes; family Lepisosteidae; genus Lepisosteus; species Lepisosteus oculatus. The sequence continues at coordinate 1,198,320 of NC_090703.1, forward strand.
CAAACGTAGGTCTGCAAAAAATATGGTGCAAAGAAGTACTCTTCTTCTAAAACATATTTAAGAAAATAGTAAACTGTAGTTTTTCAAAGACACTCATTGAAGCAGCTCCAGACAAGGTCCTTGAACAGGAATTGTGCTGTTAATTGTGTAAATGCGTGTCTTAAGCTTCTGTATTAGTGTGTGGGATTTGGTCTGGTTTCACCCTATCATGTCCCTTAGCCAGGTCTCTGTCCCCATAAACCGAGTGGGAGCCATCTAATCCACACAATATTATCAACACTTTTTAACCTATATTGTCTGCTCCAACTTAATCGATGAAAACAGTTTGTAAATGTTATTCTGGGCAGCTTGCCACATGAATGTGTTTTCACCACTGTGTAAATGTTTTACTTTTTTCTCATTGATTATAAGAATTTGTGTTTATTTTTGTATCTCTCTTTCTGTATTTAATATTTTAATTTTTTGTTGAATGCTTTGAGGTGATAATTTTTGCCAAAATTATATATAAAGGGTTGTTGTAAAGAGAAGGTACTGAGATGAGAATTGAATATTATATATACATATATTTCATTTTTTATGCTTAAAATTATTTTCTTAACATAAATGTGAAATGCAGTATTAAAATAAGAACATGTAAAATCCCCTTTCATGACTTTTAAATGCAAACAGATTTATTAGAATTACTAGTGAGGATATTAATTCTAATAATTCTACGTTTTAATGCACTAATGAGCATGCATAATTATACCATTGTCTATCATTAGGACCACATTATAGAGAAAACAGTTGTATTTTGTGAAACAGCCATCATTTTTTCCTCAGTGTATAAAAGGAACTTTTATGTCCTTGAATCTTCGAATTCTCACTCTGACAATTAACATGAGATTAAGAATTATTTGGGGAATACCATTAAAAACTCTTATATGCCATCTATCAAAGTAACGTTCCTCTCCCTGACAATTTACTATTGTATATGTGAGTCATAACACAGACGAGAGGATTCATTAAATGTTTCTTATGCCAGATACAAAACAACTTTCTCTGGTCTAATAAATGTGTGTTATTAATTTCTATAGTGTCCTAGCAGAGATTGTGGCTATTATTTTCATTTATTCTGCCAGTTCAGATTTGGCTACAGTGATTCAGTGTGGAAAAGCCTTTCACATTATTATCTGTGTATTCTTCCTAATCTAGAGTATTCAGTAATTACTGTCAGAAACACATCCGGATAATGGGATATACAGTAAGAACACCAGAAAGGTAACAAAAAGGAGGACATCATTCCGCCAGGGCATATCATCCAGCCACATCTTAAAGAACCAAGGGTGCTGGTTTCATCTACATGGCTGGACAGGTTGTTCCAAACCCCCATATTCCTTTTGTTTAAGGAAGTACAGTACCTCCTGATCGCACATCCTCATAGCTTCTGCATGTCCTCTGGTTTGTGTTTCAGGTTTAATTCTGGAGAACTCCTTTGGATTATCTTTGCCAGTGCCTTGGAGGATTTCTGATTCTTGAATCAAGTTTTCTTTTCTTATCTTTTCAAGACCACAAGGATTCAATGAGGTTTTTTGTGTTCCAAGTTAATATAAGAACCATATTGGTGACAACGATACTCCTCTCTCTACTGCACAGCTCCACACATATTAATGTAGCAATAATTTAACCATTCTAATGCCTCCAACAAAATATACTGAAGAGAAACCTCATAGAAGACCAATGAAGATTTAATGAGCAAGGTGCTTGGTTTGAATATGGCCAAAACTATTTAAGATTCCCCAGCACTTCTTTTTAGTAATACATAATTTTCAGCATCAAAATCTTTGCCATAATAGTATAAAAATAATTTCAAGAGTGTTAACATTTTAATGATTGCGGGCTTCATCCTATGAAAGTCTAATATCGCAGAGGGTACAATAAGAGTGAGAGATGATATAAACATGTACATTTAATGGCAGATTAGTTTTATAACTCATTCCTCTAATACTCCAAAGGGATGTTCCATGATAAAATGCACTGGTGTCAGTGTATTATTCATGTATGACTATGTATTCAAAGTATTGTAAGTTTAACATTAATAAGGGTTTTGGGACTGGCATGTGGTTTTATGTGTCTTTTCCCCTAGGCAAAATATTTAATCTGCTACCATTTCTTCAGGCTTGGATTTCTCAAATATTAAGATTCACATAAAATAGTCTGGCTAGGCATCTGCAACACATAGATACAGTAACTGCAACAATGCAGGAATTTGGATGAGCAGGTTTCAATTTTTGGAAATGGACAGAGCTGGGGTATGAAAATTCCCAGGAGATATTATGCATTATCAATATTTTCCTCATGTGTCCTAGTCCTTTTATAATTATATACACTAACGTGTAAGAGGATTGTGTTATGTATTGATAATTTATTTGTTTGGATAGGATTGAGCAGTTTTGTGAATTTTTATCAGCATAAAAAATATAGTAAATATAATAATCCATTCATCCATTTTCTAATCACTTCTTATAATTCAGTATTGCAGGGGAGCAGGAGCTTCTCCCGGCAAGTAACAAGCACAAGGCAGGATACTCCCAGGAAGAGACACCAGCCCATCACAGGGTAGACAGACATACACTCACACACTCACACCAGGGACAATTTTCCCAGAAACCAATTAACCTACAGGTGTGTTTTTTTTTTTTTGGTCTGTGGCAGAAAACCAGAGAAAACCCATGCAAGCACAGGGAGAAAATACAGACTCCACACAGATAGCACCCCAGGTCAGGAACTGAACCCAGGACCCCAGAGCTGCAAGTCAGCAATGCTGACCAATGTGCCATTGTACTGCCTCTCAAAATAATCTGTTAATTTTATTATTATATACTTAATGTTTCTACAGATTTTGTACCATATGGGTTATTCTAAATAATTTAGCAATTAGTTGGTAGTGTAAATACTAAAAACATGTATTTCTGCTGTATCTGCTTTGACCCACAGAGGTTTAATGCATGGAACATGGGGAGCTGTTTCAACATGTGATCTGCAATTACTTGTGCCAGACTTTTAATTTTTGATTTCAGCTATTCACTTCTTAGCATCAACGATTAAAAGTTTCATATCAGTATTAAATATGGGTGTATCTGTGAATTTACAGACTGCCACCAGCACACTTTCCATGAGCCATTGAGACATGGCTGGTGCACTGGTTTCATATTCATGAAATTTATGTGTATTTATCCTCCACACTACACAACTAGAATAGAGGAGCCTATTCTACCACACAACCTACCACTCGTAATTACAGAACTAATCTTTTAGATTAGGAATTATGTAACAGCCTTCCAGAACTTTAAATATACCATAGTATATGCTCTGTGTGCATATATTACTGTTGTTGCTTCTTCAAAGAACTCTAACAAGTCAGTTATACAAGACATGCTTTTTCTAAATCCATAGTGACTGTCCTCTGGACTAATCCTCCAGATCAGATCTAATTATCATCTCCATAACGTGATATGTTATAGGCTCAGTTTTGTCTCTGTTTTCTGTGGATGCACACTGCATGAGACATTTTCCAGTTCATGGGTATTACTCCAGTCTTAAGAGAGTGTAGGATGAGCTTCAATGGCCTATGAATATTTTTTTTAGGTTAAGTACAATTGTTAAAATAGGTCCCTGAGGCTGACTCTTAAGTATTCCTATTTCCTGTAAAATGTCTTCCTCTTCTATGCTAATGCTTCATATGATTCTTTATCTTTGCCTGGCCTGAGTCATGTTGACTTCTTTTTGGTGAGCATTAAATGAGTGAAACATCAATTAATACATCTATTATTTCCATTTCATCATATAAAGGGTCTCTATTTTTATTTCTGAGATATTTTACTTTAATCTTGAGTGTAATCTTTTGCTGTGAAAGTATTTTAAAAAACATTATTTTTAGCCCCAATTGCAATATTGTTTCTATCTCGCTCTTGGCCTTTGTAATATACTTACTTTTCTTGTGCATGCAGTTTATTATAGTCCCAATGTTTCGGCTGTGGACCCTTCTTCAGGTGTCACTTACCCCTTACCTGTTCCATTGCAGCCTACGCATGCTGACGTAGCTACTGTACCTACTTTAAACTATAATAGTCCCATTGTTTGACTCGATTTTGATCTATTTTTTAAGATTTTTAAGAAGTGCTTTCTTTCTCCTTAATTCATTACACCTTTTTTGCAAGTTGTCTCTAGAGTTTGAATTATTTATTCTTTGGATGGATTTGTTCTGTACTTCAAACAGAATAACTTTACTTGTTTGCCCCTTTCCACTTCTCTTTAACTGTCTGAAATGTTTCATACTTGCTAATCTTTGTTATAGACTTGAAAATTCTTCAAAGCATGCTGCATTACAATCACATTTAGTGATCTAGTAATTCCTTTTACTTCTCTTGTTAAGATTACGTTTTCATTTTCACTGCTGTTGAGGTATGCCCCTTTGAAGTTCCACTAATTAATTCTGAATCCTAATTAACTGAAGAAAAAATAAGTATTTGCTTCATCACTCACCAGAAAGTAACCTCACATAGAAACACCCCCACTGTTAACTGTATATAGTACAGTAGAGCTGTGTTTTAGAGTAGATTGTACTGATAAAACTGTAGTTTCTGTAGTATGATATCATAATACCTTTTCCTCAGAAAGACAGCTTCACAAAATCCGCTCTGAAGTAATATTGTTGTTTTTTTTATGAAGAAGAAGGAGTGTAACGTGATAATACTGTTCCTGCTTCATTCTTGTAAGCTCTCTTGTTACTATAATCCTATAGTAATTTTGTATTTAGCCTTTTCTCTTTATCCTGTTTTATAAGTTAAATCAACTGTTACACTAAAAAGGATCAGAATTGTTCTGAAACTCTCTGCTGCAATGAACCATCGAATATAAATGCTTTCTAAAAGCAATAAAACACAGATATACAGTACTAAAATTACAGGATATTATGCTCCGCTCAATATCAGAACATGATCTCCCATGATTATATCCAGGACTGTTGATTTGTACTTTCTTACAGCAAGCTTGTAATCATTTCCATACAGATTTCATTGGATTGCTTTTCTTCATGTTTTTTTTCAGTTCATTAATAGTGTCTGGAAGAAAATGTAAAACAGCAGGTACATAGCAGCATTCAGACATAAGAATACCACTAAACTAGCTTTCATTCACATTTCTGTAAAAACATGCTGTTTATGATTTTCAGGACAGTTAAATAAGACCTAAGTGACAATGACAGAGCTAAAGTATGATTCAAACGATTATAAGGAAATACACCTTTTCTGCTCTAATACATTGTGCAAATAATAAACAAGATGATGGGTCACACATGCCTTAAAGAAAGGAAAAATTTAAATTAAACATTTTGACTTAAAGCAGCAATTAACCTTTAATGATTATGAATATTAAATGTATTTTTGCAGATATTATTTATAGACATTTTTACAGTAGATGTTAAAACATACTAAAAAGTATAGTGAAGTAGGACTTTTGTTAAAAATGTCCAGAAATGACTGACCTGTTAATAATTTAAACCTTGTTTACTGCACCAAACAAGCCCACACACATAATTGACCCCCATATGAAGTTGTGTAACAAGTCACCCCCAGCCACTGGCAACAGACCACTACTAGCAAAGTCACTCCATGTTAAATAAATGTATTCAAAATCATAGGCCATCAAAACATATAGCCCATGCAATCAAGGAGTTCATCAGGAGAAAATAGCAGAACATTTTGACTTGCCAAGTCTATCTCCCTATTAACATATAATGGAGCATGCATTTTACATGCTGATGAAAAAATGAAGTCAGAAATCCCCAAGAATAGGCAAGAACTCAAAGTAGCTGCAGCTCAGCATCTCAAATGATTACCCAGAGTTTGGTGATCTTGATGGGTTAGAGGCAGTTATTGCTTCAAAGTGAAATGTAGCTACATACTGGATTTGAGACTCTGAAATGTACTTAAAGTGAATATGCCCCATTACTTATGGTCACTTGAAATCCCTGGGCTAAACACTAAGTATATTTTTGTTTTAATATGTTCAAATGCATGCATGGAATTATTTAAAAATTAAACTGCTGTAATCCATAATATACAGTATTTATATTTCATAATAATTTATTTTCTGTCTCACTTGATTTGGAAAGTGCTCTAGATACTTTAGATTTGTGTTCTGTACGTGGCTTAAATGATTAACAAATCATATTGTTTTCATTATGTTTAGGACAAAGTCCTTCATCAGCAGTGCAGAATCTTAGTAGGTGTGTCACCTTACTAGAATCCCATCCTTTTTCTAATTGGAAAAGTCTGTCTACCATTACTGCCAGCATTCCCAAGGCTTCATTGCATGAAAAGAGTTCTTTGAAGAGAGGACAGTAAAGGAGCCCCAAATGTCTGAGACCAAACCAAACTTCAGTTAGAATTATTATGCTTTCCTTTACTGTGGTTTAGCATTGCCCTAATTCACCAATCTCCATACACCAGCCCTGTGCTAGTCTACAGTTGCAGTTTGCAACATTGCTTGAATAACACAACCAGTCATACTCTGGAGAAACTAAAAGATCAAGTTCAAGTTCAAGTTTATTGTCATTATACTCATATACAGGTATATGGTATAACGAAATGCTATTTAGCTAGCTCTCGGACATAAGTAGTACAACAACAACAACACAATTGTATAACAAAAGAAAGACAGAGACAACAGGCAGTTTGCAAAAAACAACAGATGATGTGCAAAAACAGCAAAAAAATATGATTTGAGGACAATTAATAAGACATTCATACCACAGTATTTCCAGTTGTCCAGCACTTACCTGGACATGGAACATCTTTCACAGTCATGGTGTCTGTACAACACTCAGTTTCTATGAATTATGGGAGAAAATATAAGACTTTAAAAGTTAGCTGATTCACTGTGATAACCAATAGAAAGAAATATTCTGCCTGTGATATCCACCTTTGAGTTTATAAAGGTGAAGCCAAATCACATGTCTGTTTGCATGCTTCTGCTTCTCAGTATTGGAAAGATTTAATTAATATTCTCATGTCTGCATGCTCTTAGAAAACAAGACAGCCCTAACACGAGTAAAACAGTGGTCATATAAACAAAAGGTGTCCTTTGTGAGATGGATGGAGAGGACTGAGTGTCCAGATGCTGTTCAGGTTATTCCAAAACCAAGCAAAAATATTTTTAAGGATCAGTTAAAATGACTATCCCACAACCGGGGGTGTTAAACCACATCTGTTTTCCACTTACTTATCACTTATTAAGGAAGCAATTATACTGTATATAAATTTAAGTAGAGATATGCCTGTCATTTAAAATTTTGAATGTATGCAAATGTACTGTAATTCAAGTAGGAAGCTGAAAGCAGTTCAATGTTATTGTTTAATGTTGTAAAACTGATAAATTGTCCAGGAAGTGCAAGGCCAGTGTCAGCAACAGCCAATATTTTATTTACTCCCTCCGGTGACCGTACTGCAATGTTGAGGCTTTTTTGTCTTCTTGTTTCGAGAGTCTCATCCTATGCATTAAACAGTGTGCACAGTCATACAGAATGCCACTACACTACTTTTAGAGGTTTTAATGAAGAAAATACAGTATATAGACGGAATTTGTTCAAATGCAAGGCTTCTCTGAACCTGAAAAATTCTTACCCTTTAATTGTCAGTTATGGTACAGGACGTAGACATCAGAATCACAAATCCCAGGAGTGGACACATCTCTGCACAAACTGTACCAAACATGTCTGACTTTCCTGTGCAATATGACACCTCATGGCAGAGTGCACCAGCACTTGAGTACAAACAAGAGGTAAATCTGAAGATTAACTTCCAAAAGTTCATCAATATACACGAAAGGTATAATTTCTTTCCCTGTAAAATAAAACCGACTTTAGCCATAAAACTAAGTAACAAATTTTCACAACATAAAGGGTTAAACATTTAATTTCATTAAAAAAAACATTTGTATAGCTGTACTGTTACCATAATTATTTAAAAGAATTCCTCTCAAATAATAGCTTAATCGTTTTTTCCACACAGATGGAATTAATATAACAGAACCAGATTTTGTGTGAAAAATGGATTACTTTGATATGCTTGTTAAACGGCTCTTGATGTACTGAATCGTGTAGTTATGCAGAACATTAAACACAGAGACAGACTTTAATAATATTAAGAGAATTAATGTAACTATTTAAAAAGACTATGTTGTACTGTTATACTACTAGAATCCTTCTTTTATATATTAAAACATGAGGGAAACATCAGCCATTGCCTTACAACACTAATTCATTATTAATATCAGTAATAATCAGAATTAAACTTAAAAAGCAACAGAAATAATTACCATTAAAGGTAAGATCTTCAGAGAGAAATTGTAAATACATATTTTTCAGTGGCAGCCAAGTTCTTGTTGATATTAAATGTGTTATACATTTACATATGTTTGATGTAATAGAATGTGCAAGTAAACTAAAAATTCATTTGACAACTTTCTGATAAACTGAAATTTATTTTAATTTGACACTTTGAAAGCGCTGTGCTTTTTAAATATGGTATGTTAGTAATATAAATCCCATTTCCAGAATGCAATATTTAATGATTGTGAAATAAGTCAGAGTATGCAAACAAGATTAATAAGATTTCTAAATCAAAATACTTATTACCACAGAGTGTCTATCTAGGGATTGATTGTCTGTTATTTATTTCACAAAATTTCATTAAATCACTACATATTAAATTATCTCACTTTTTTCTGCTGAATTAGATATCTTCTTAACAAGATTCTGTAATAAGGGAAACCTTGGAAACTACTTTAGATATCTGACAGTAAATTAAATAGTGTCTCATTTGAACTCTTTTGTAACATCCCCCTGTCAGATCAGTAAAATTGGAATATTATTGACAATAATGCTAGGAAAACCCCTCAACTGAAAGTTGAGCTCTCTACTATCTAACTTCAGTTCAAGAGAATGGACAACTTGCATTCGTCACCACAACATCGGACAAGCCCATTGACATCAAACCCACACATCGCCGTGTTTCACAATGAACAATCCACTTCCCTGTCCAAAGCACCTTTTAATAACTCTGTCCAACACAGTGAACTAATGTACATTTAGTATCTTATTTAGAATGTTTACTGGTTGTCATTCAGTCTGGAACATAGACCTTCATGTCTGGAGTTGCAGTGGTCAGATATCCATTAACTTACATTCTGTATTCACCATTTCCTTTAAGGGGGTGTCCTCAACTTTTGAATGGTCTTTGTATGCACACAATGCCATCTACAGACTGACAAAATGAAAAACATTTCTCAAAGGGACTGTTGTACTTCATTCTGTTATATACAGTCATTTCTTACTTGTTCCACATAACATTGTCATTATTTTCTTGTGTTTTAGCTGTGATGTTCCATGCTATTGAACAATTAGAAAAAACAGCTTCCTTAAAGATCCTTTAACATCCCAGAGCACTGAACAGTGTTGCTTCACTTCTTCTCCATTCTGCCATGCAGTTTGTATCAGAATACCAGTTGTTTTTTTTAATCTAAGGAAAAGGAAACACATCTTGTTAAGGACCCTGCAATATACAGTATCTAGTTTACATTTACCACCGATTTACCCTGTTTTACCAGGGTTTTCAATCACAGTTAAAGGAGTCCTCATCAGCACTACCTTTTATTTTCACAGAAACCTAACAAATAGATTAGACATTTATTCAGCTTAGTAGGAAATCCTCCAGATAATTCCTTTAAAGAATTTAACATTGTCCTGTCCGTTGTCTGTATTCCAATAAAGTGTTCTATTATACAGTATTTAATATGCTGCAAGCTATAAAGAACTGCTACAGAACTCCTCGTATGCAGCAAATCCTTCATCCATTGCAGCAAAGTAGGGAAAGCCAGTGATGCAGGGATTTTATTGTATAACCAATTGTTTTGTATATGCAAGGTTTCTAATTTAAACTGTTTTCAGCTCAGTGTGAGCTGAAACGCTAATGTGAATTGAAATGCAGTAATTAAAGCTACGATTTATTTGTGTGCACTCACCATGACTAGTTTAAGCAAAACATGTCTCAATACTGAAAGGCCTTAGGCAAAGTCACAACACTACATCTGTAATTCAACTTCAGTTTTGTTTTTTTTCCTAATTAGGAAAAGCAATTCTCTGATTTTGGTTTTATAGTTTTACTTTGAACATCCCCTTGACTGTTTTCTTTCTACTGTTCTTTTTCTTGGGAAATAAAAGCTCTCTTAAAACTTAGCCCCCCAGTGGCAAGTGAAGGCTTCTGTTTGACATCCTACAGTATCGGAGTACTTGTTACTCTTCAGCCTAAGACAGCTTCACTCACTTCAGCTAAATTGGACCCTCACTCAGAAACTCTCTATCAGTTACTGTTAGAGAGGCCCCTACTCTCTCCTTGTTCGAATCTTAAGACACATCTGTTCTCTCTTGCTTTCATCAAACCTGTTACTTCGCGTGATAATAGTTCCTCTGCTACCACCTTGGCATCTGTGTTTGTAGGCCACCTTCAGTTAAAGACATGCAGTACATACTGGGGACAAGTAGGGGTTGACGCCAGCATCAAATTGACCTCTACTTGCAGAACACACATTGACACAGCTCCTCACTCCAACTTCTGCTATACTGTATAAACTGTATGTTGCACTTACATGGTGCTAACACAGCGTTTTAAACTGTGAACTGAGGAGCAATGAGACGTGTTACAGCCTCCCATGTGCACAGCTTCTTTGAACTGTTCAGTGTCACAGTCATGAGTTTCTCTTGATTTCATTTGGATGTAAACCAAGTGTCATTGCTTTCATACTACAGCAGATATTTGGAAAGAGCAAGTAAGGCTATAATTGCTCTATTTACAGTATGTCGATGGTCTATATGGTGTATATTGTGGCTCCAATGGTTTGAGCATGGTGTTGGTGCAATCAGGGCAAGAGCTTTGTACACCTGGGTACATCACATGATTACCCGCCCAGTGGCCATGGGTCCTCCCCTAGGATGTGCACTGTATGTACAGTGTGATTTTATTAACCTGATCAGTGAACTCCATGAGTATTCAAGCCTTTGAAACGCATGAAAATAGGAGCACAGATTTTGTGTTCTGATTGATATTAAAGGGGGAATTCAAATGATATGTTCAAGAGTTGCTATTGTAGAATCACATTGTTTGTTATTAAACAGTGTCAATTAAGTGTGATATTCTTCTAAATTTTTTTTAAAGGTTCAATGTGAAAACATTGTAAAATTTTACAAACGTGCGTTAAGAAAGAAATGAGCTATACTGAATATACTAAAATTGCAGTTTGAAAATTGCAGCAATGGAATTATGCAGTTGTGCATAGTTTTACAAACAGGTTCCTGGATGGACTGTCTTGGACATGCATGTTACCTGTTTGAACCCCTGTGTGGACACTGAGATCATGTATCCAGGCAGTACCTGAACACCAGTTTTCATCTGACATGTTCCAGAATGCAGTCTTGCAGAATTTTGCATGATACTTTCAGACCTTTGTTGAAAACACATATTTTTTAAATCTTGAAATACTATATCCATGCATTTTGGATACATTTTTAACAGCTCTGTTAAAAATACTTTGTGAGTTTTCGTTTTAGACCTAATGCCTGCTGAAACTGGGAAAATAAGTACCTTCCTTTTCTGTGGATTCATTTCTTTTAGACAACATTAGAATCCACAGAATGCCTCTTTAATCTGGATAAGCCATGAAGACTGCTTGTCCAACCAAGCCACCAAAACTGATTAGATCTAGCAGTCTGCCTCATCTGATAACTGCCTACAGAGTACTCAAAATACAAAGTGCAGGATCAGATACAAGCCCTCTGTCCAAATGAGAATGTGTTTATTTCCGAAAAGATTAACTTCCTACATAAAAAAGATGTAATTTGCAAAGGATTTAAAATCCATAGCTCTTGTTTAAAAGAGCAGGAAAACTACATAATCTCATGTCACTTTGTAGTTTCAAGAGTAATCCTACAGATTTCACTTAAAATGTAGCAAGAGTTCTTGGAAAAGTGCATAAACTTTATATTAGAAAAATGCCCTCTGTCTCTTTGTCATTGCAATTCACATTTCCTTGGTTGGTGCTTCAAGACTAATGCTCATTTTCAGCCTCTGCTGCTGAGCAATGTCGTGTTATTTTTGGTTTCTTCTTAATACTTATTTTATATTTAACAGCTTAGAGGAAAAGAAACAAATGTAAAAACCAGTCAGGGATAAAAACACTTAAAATGCAAATTAAATTGCATGTGTTAGTCATCCAAAAAAAACTTTAGGAATGACTTACGAAGTCGTGTTTGTGCAATAAAATGTCCTGTAGTTAAATATGTTTGTAGCGGTTACTCAATATCAGGGTACAATAAAGTGTGAAAGAAGCAAAAAGTAAGATAAGCTTTAGAGCCAATTCTGGTATGTTGAAGAAGCCGTGTGATGTACGTTTAAAGATGTGTTATTCAAATGATAGACTCTTGCTCCTGAAATTACCCTCAAGTGATGTGCTGTTGTTGACAATCAGGAAGACCCAAATATGTGTTTGTCACACTCCAGTTCTCAAGCATGGAAAGATACTGTGAAGGACATCTTCAGAATACATAAATATGAACCTTTTTTGTGTATTTCTAATTTATTTTTATTCTGCAATAGGAATAAATAAACTGATTCTATATGATTATCCATTCATCAATCGGTATCAAGGAGGTTGAAAGTAATTTAGTGGTGTTTAATTAAACATGCTTTGTGTTTAATGTTGAGAAAAAATACCCAAGCTTATGAAGTTCTCATTGAATGAGGATTATGTAAGTGTTGATTTTCTAGCAGCTATTCAGCCTCTTGACAGCAGCAGAGAATACAATGTATTACCCCAGCAAGATTTCAATTAGCTGATTGTTTGACCTTTGTTATTCTAATTGCATGCATGGGGGTCTGTTTGAGATACCTAACAAACAATTAACAGATTCCTTGTCTGTTACCTTAAAACCTGTTTCCTGACTGATGTCCCCAGTGACAAATCACTTCCAAAACTGTAAGCCTGCTTTTCTAATTGGGAGCAGCATTTTAGCAAATTCTGCTGCTACACTGTAATTATATGCATAGATATATAGTACATAGTGTGTAAAAATGGGCACAAAAAGAAACGTTGTACTGTAACTGTTCTTTTTTCACAGAATTTGTGGAAAAATGACTAAATATTTTTGAAGCAGGTGCAGCAATGTGCCATTGATAAATGTATTGGTAATTAAGTTTTGTCATCCACAGTGTCAATCAACAGGAGCTCAGCTCTAAAAGTTGCAGTCCAGAGTGGCCCCACTGGAAACAATGCACGCTGTGCATCTGCAGCTCATGCTTCGCACAGGGCTGCTCGTGCTTCATGTGGAGCCTGGACAAGCATAGACAAGCATGGACTGCTGACTGCTGACTGGTCTCTGAACCTGGATGTCACACATCGTCCCATCTCATCCCAGAGATGTTGAATGGGGTCTGGCAAGCAGGGCGACTGTGGCATAACTGTCACATTCATGTTTCCTCACAGGAAAACTGTTGCTCCACCAGCAGTACAAGGGTGTGGGATGTCCTGCTGGCATGCTGTTACATCAGCAGTATGGCAGCAAGCAAGCACATTACAAGATGTGATATTGAGGTGATTTACTGGCTATGCAACAGCGAAAGTCACTCTCCTGTGCCATGATCTGTCATGAATGATCAATTAATGCAAAGAATGCCAAAAATATGTCGACATTCAATATATAAGTATACATTGATTAGAAAAGTGTGAATTGTTTCTATGAACCTGCTTATTTTCATTGGCATTTTTTAAAATAAAGCTCCAAAAGAACAGTGCATGGACCACTGTGCATTTCCTATGCAGTCCGCGTGATTCTAGTAGATTCATTTTGTGCTTGAAAGCAGAACTGCAATGCTGAACATTTGCATGCGAAAGATGATTGTTTACGATGAGCGTTTCTTTTTTATCACTTGGTTAAAAGATAGCTGGGAGGGAGCACATCTCCATGATGACAACCTGTTCAATTCCAGTCACTATCCTTTAAGCAGAGAAAAAAATATCAAATATCTCTACATCTGTAAAGGCTGCAGGAGTGCAAATGTGCTGATGCCTTGAAAACATATGTCGAATAGTCCCTTAAGAGTGGTGAGAAGCTCTTATTAAATTAATTTCCTAGTCTGCTCACATAGAGAAATGAAATATTTCCATGCAGCTTTATTTTAAAAGTACTGAAAAATCTTTCTCACAATATGCAGACAGTAGTGAAAACATTATGAGAAAAACATTTGCACCAATATTTTATTTAATATTTAATTTTATTTAGAGAAAATGATTCCACAATGTTTCTACATCTAATGTTAAATTGACTGCAATACTTATAGTATTTATTTCTAGTTATTTATAAACAGCACTCTTCTAGGCTATAACCTTCAAAGTGGAATTTATCTTTTAAATATTTTTCAATCATGGTGCTAAAAGCTGCTCACTGAGCACATGCCTAGACTGATTCATAGAGTAATTTTCCTTCCATACATTAGTGAATGGAGGTTTAATTTGTGGTGTGTATTGACTACTACAGAGACCCCCTAAAAGCACTTTTTTATTGATTTATTGTTTTCTTTAGGGTATTTTGATTGAAACAGGGAATTTCTAAATGCAAACTCTGGCTGAAAATGAAAGCTGAAAAGAAGAATTATGAGGATCAAGAAACACTATTTTACAGTCACAACTATGAATTACTAAGAGATAAGAGATCTGAAATGCTGAACTTTCAGATGGGCTGAGCAAAAAGGAATCAATAACTTAAAAAAATGGATTGGAGGAGTGTCACTATCTTCAGCAGGAAAAAAGAGTACAATATCTGTTCAATTATTTTCTATGTACTGTATATATATATATTTTGCCTTTAAATAAAAAGAAGGTGAATAGCTTAGGAAATATTAAAGCATATTAAAATCAATAAATAATAAGTTTGGAAATCAGTGGTTACACTATACAATTGAAATAAAAGACTTAACTTGATTCTTCCAGATTTTGGCAGATTAAAGATGAGCAGAATGTGTATAAAGGTAGACAAAAAGTAGTCATCTCTTTAGTTTGCTGTACCAAGTATATATTTACAGGCTTGCTTCTTGGGGAAAGAATGATTCAGGAATTCAGGAATGATTCAGCACATTTTCATTGCTCCAAACAAGTATCGTGTAACATGACACTGTTTCTTTCTATGCCAGATATTTTTGGCTGTAACTACAGAACTTGGCAGTTTAGTTCTAGTGTTACCATGTTAACTGTACCTCCCTAGTCACACCTGCATACTGACCTATGTCCAACACAACACATAAACAAGAGAATAAGAATATTTAAGGGTGCATCTAGCTGCATGCGAAATTCTGTATGCAAAATTCTATGTATATAATCTATGAGTGTATGAGTGTTTAGAATGGATGTAGTAACATAAAAAGTAGTCTTTCACTGGATTAATTGTAGTTGCAAAGCCATATACTGTATATCAGCTAGGACAACGTAATGCTACAATTCTTTTTATTTTTAAGTAAGTGACACTAATAAGTGCTTGTACATACAGTACCAGAAGGTTTATACAAACTGAAGGTGATAGTGTCTACAGATGCCTGTAAATTACAGTTAAAATAAGAATGGTATCTCATGACTATGTGCATACAGAGGTCGGATATGTTAACTTGTAAACTGTTTTAATTGTGTGCTTGGTATTGTTGTGAAAACACACTACCTGCGTGGTTCTCAGCCCTGGTCCTTGGGAGACCCCTGAACCCGATGCTTCATAAAGAAAAACATAAATAATTGACTAAATAAATTCGTAAGACTGAATATTAATGTCCGTAGATTTAAATGACCTACTGTATCTAAAAATTCCAGGTTTTGGAAATATCCTATTACAAGAACAATTTATTAGAAAACAAAAAATAAACAAAAAACACCATTATTCTTGAGTGGCTGTTTCATGTTTCGCAATGTTATTCATTTAGATATGTACAATATTCAAGCTCCACTGACAATATTGCATTTCCTATGACAGATTAATTTATTAAGGAATTTTATATTCATTTTGTCAAGTCCGTTGCTCCAAAAATTCATTTCCACAAGTCATGTGTTATACATTACAACCAGTCAGGCATCTTAAAAAAAGCAATGTGGTTACAAATTATCCACATAAAAATGGAAAGATCAAAGCTGGCTTAAATTTAGTTTCTGAGTGATTCAGTTGGCAAAAACCCCAAATGTACAATAGGCTGAACAAAGCAATGTCTCAACAATGGCTTCATGAAGAAGCTGGAGAATCCAGATTCCTTGTCTGTGCTCTGTCTGACCTGGTGCTCTCTAGTTTATGTGAATGAACTGTGGAGAAAAGATGTTACTGGATCGGACTTTTGTTTGTACTTACTGTAATATGATAGGGTGACAATTAATAATAACTGAGCATTTTTCAAATCCATTTGTTTAAGTAATATTAAAATACTAGTATTAATAATAATACTCTTTTTAGAATGTTCAAATCAAACATCTGAGAATTTTTATGAGCAGAATATTTCTTCATGTACATGGTAACATTGTTATGAGTTATCAAACTTACAATAATTACAAGTAGAAATTATGGTGGGAAAGTGTAAAGAAATATGATTTAAATTAAGATTTTGGAATGTTTTATGCAGTTCATAAGACAGATTCTTGGATAAAGTGAATATACAAAACATCAAATATCTGTTAAAGGTCTGAAGAAAATTCCACTGGGTGTCTTGAAATTGTCTTTTTAAAAAACAATAGTCACTTGTCACAATTCAGTCTGTCAAATTCCCTTTTCTTTCAGTCATTCAGATTCTCTTGACATCTTTAATATTACCCTAGTAAATGGCAGTTTTGATTTTGCTCTGATCAGTTCTGAAATTTCTAGTGATTATTATGTACTCTAACACATTCCAGTGCGATTCTGAATTTTGGTTCTGTAACGTCAGTAATGCTGTAATGGCCTGTAGTGCTCGGCCTGCAGCCAGCTGAAAGATACCTGTAGCACAACCTACAGTCCTTTGGAAAGAACCAGCAGACTGAAAGAGCCAAAGTTGCCAACACTCTCACCTCTACAGACAGACTAATTAAACTTCCCACTTTCCCTTGCTGGGTTGCCTGCAGTCAATGACAGATGCCAGTTGCTGTTGCTTATTTAACCTGAGCTGCAGCTGTGAGTAATTTATTCTGTTTTGAGGTGTCAGTTATGTGTTCCTTATTTTCTCCATCTTCTAAGCATCTTTCTACTGCTTCTGTAAAACTGCTACAAGGGATGATTTATTTATATGTTTGGATTTGTTGATTGTTAATTTGTGTGGAGTGTTATTTTAGTTTCTAATGTTATGTAGTTTTTCTTTGTTCTTTTTTTTGTCTCTTGCTTTGCTTCTTTGATTTTCTGTGTCTGTCAGCCAGTTGCTAGACAAGTTGAAAACATTTGCTTTTCACATGCTAGGATTCCTAGACTCTGATTAGTACTAATCTTGGACTGACTTACACTGCAGTTAATGTACTCCAAGATTAATGTACAGTAGAGTTGTTGAAAATAACCCTAATGAAATGTTGAAAATAGTATTGAATGATGGGACAATTATTATTTAGTAATGCTTCAAGTTGCTTCACCAAATAAACCTGATTTCAAAAATTGCTCAGACATATGTTTAGGACCCAGTAACAGTGTCATCATGATCAGGCAAGTATATTAACTTTGCCACCTCTGACTACCTGGAAGGGGTACAGTATGTGTAGGAGGGTGAAGAGTTATTTTATTGGTTTTTATTGTGTTTGGGGGAATACAAAAATGTCACAAATAAATAATACTGCACTCCAAAGTCTATAGCAATGCAAGCATTCTATAAGGTGTGTTTTTACATCTGTTCTCCTTTTGTGCACCATTCATGTCTGTGCTGTTACAATCTGAAAGAAAGGTTAACCAATCCATTCATTATACAGTATGTTGGACTTTCCTAAGCAGGCTAGTTTCTCAAAATAATCTACTGGCCACCAAGGGTTTTGTGTAAAGCAGAAACAAAACACAATAAAATTGAAATAGTTCAGGTGGGACCTGTTGACACCTGAAGAAGGCTCCACGGCTGAAACGTTGTGTTTTCTTTCTTCTCTTTTCAGCTTGGAATAAACCTATTACTTGTTCCTTTACAATAAAATTGAGATGGGCACCTGACTGCTCTAAAAAGAGATCTATGACTCTGACCTATGAGGCTGGAGGATCCCCTAATGCTTAGACAGCACTGTTGATTACATTATTAAGGACAAGGTCATTGTCTTCCAGATACAGTATATGATTCAAACCACAAACACAACCATGTGATACACCCTGGAGTGCTGTGTCTTAAACAGGAATGTTGATAGACAGGTCTAGGGGAAAGACACACACAGTAGTGGGGAAGCTAAGCTGCTTACCAGCCCCAGAACAAAGACTCTTATACAGTACGGTACTTCCAAAACTCACTTGCCCACAAGACCATTCACTGGATCACTGTTTCACTGTCTTCTCTCTACCCGGCTCAGATGCAGATTACATTACAAATCTTTGTCCACAGACAGTAGGTAGAGACTGACCTTGGAAGCCTCTGCTTCCTCATTTTTAACTTGCCACATGAAATGATATTAAAACAAGAGTTTCCATCTTGTCTGAGCCTACGTTCCTATCACAGTCCTATAGTTGTGTATTTCCTTTTGTATGTGGCTTTAGAGAATTTATTTTTTATACATTGTTCATTTCTACCTTACCTTATTTAGTTTTACAAAACATTTCCTCTGATTTTGTTGTGCAATTTGGTGCAGAAGTGACAAGTCTAGTGAAGCTGATGCTCTGGCCTTCCTGAACTCCCCTGTCAGATCAGGTTTTATGTCATTCCTATGGACCTTCAGGTATACACAGATGCCATAATCATGGCCTTTGAATTAACCCAAAGCTGATCTATTTCATGAATTGTAGCTACTGGGAGGCAGATATAGTACAACCAATTGTCCTTGAGGTCAATATTGCAATAAACCTTATATGATTATATACACTTCTTCCACAGGCACTGCTTCAGTGAGGCTGTAGACCATAAATTCTGGGTTGTTGTGTCTTTCACTAATGGATTTGATCAAAATTATTTTTGCAGTTACTGTTTATATGAATGCTATAGTATGTGATTCCTTAGGACTTGTCTTTCTCAACCACTTTTTAAGCATTTGTTGCTTTGCAAGACGTTCTGAGTTGTGAGGTTTATTTGTAGAACACATTTACAGATGCCTTCTTAGATATTGCATATGAAATTAGCAAAGGCTGAATGGCCCGTGGGGACATGACTTTCTTATTTCTGATCTTCTTCGTCGGTCTCTCTCGCTAGTTTATTGTTTGAGAAATATTCAAAGACTGTTTCTGCGTTTTGTACTTAGAACAAAGTATATAACTGTCCTTTGTTCCACCTACACATTATTATCTGCCACAGCTATTTTACTCATGAATGTAGCTGCCAGGACTCTGATGCTACACACAGCACATGAACTAAAAATACATTTCTTATTTAACATTTTATTTAGCTATGCAACAGTGCATGAATTTAGGAAGTATTTTATTAAATCTGCTAATCTGACTTTTTATTAATTTGCTAAACAGAGGGAAATGTTTCTTCCAAATGTATTTCTGCCTTGCAAGAGGAGCTGAACATGTAGTGTAATATTTCATATTGAACCAAGCAGTATATTTTACAGACCAGACCTAAGAGAGCCTGCGTGTCTCCCCCTTATACTACCTGGCTTATACTATACCAGCTAACTGAGTGGTTGTACAAGCTGGAGGATGAAGTAACTGATTAAAAAATAAGAAAAGTTACAAACATGAATATGTCATTTCGTCCATCTATATTTTTGCTTGCAGCTTAATAGGTCAGAGTATCTATCCGTCAGTTTGTTGTGGAAACTTGTCTTGAAAAAATCCAAACAGGTCACTAGCTTCAACAATGTGACTGGTTGGCTTTGTTTCAGACTCAAACTAATCTTCTAAAAAGGCCTCCTGATCAGTTTTAATTGTCCATGTCTCATATTCCGCTTGTGCTCTCTGGTTTGTCTCACTGTTGATTCTGAGGAGGTGTGTAAGGTTGAGTTTTTCAATGCCCTTGTGGATTATGAGCACTTTAGTAAGGCTTCTTTCTTGAAGTCTCTATTCACAACTGAAATGACTGTTTTTCTGCCTGTCAAGATAAAATATTTCTTCTGCCCAGGAATGTATATGGTAATTATTCTCTCAGACTGATTCAAGAGCAGTAATATCTTTTTTGCAACATGATCACCAAAATTTCCACAATATTGTAAACGGCATCATCATAGTACGTTACAGTTTTTTTGCATTAAATGTTACCTGCCTGGTGTTTGCCCAGTCTTTTCTGTCAAAATATTTTTGAATGTTCTCTGACGTTTTCATAATGTTTTGTAATCCTCCTATTTTTGTATTATTTACACATTTGTCTAGTTTAATAACTATACAGGAACCTAGATCTCTAGAATTAACATTAACTGGTTCTCAATCCAAAAACATGCAATACCTTGTATGACTCCACCTGCAATGCAAGAACTATTTTTTGTAAGGACCATGCCTTGTGGAAATATAAATATGCCATGTAATTTGGTCTGCTTGTATCCATTACTGCTGTTGCTTATTCAAAGAAATCTGTCAAAACCTGCCAATTCTAAGTTCGTGTTGACTTTATCCTAATCTATCCCGCAACCATACAAATAATCCTCTAGTTTATTAAAATTTCCACACCTGGTAGTCTTGATTCAGTTTTGTTATTTAAACAAAAGAGTTAATTAAATCTCAATTGCCACATTTCTCTGATTCCATAACCTACTCGTGATTAAACACTGTGATATTGAAAAACCTAACTTAAGAGATCCTGCTGGTCTTATTAGCTCCCAATTTGTATCCTGAAGTTATTTCCAGCACTCTTAGTCTAGTTACTGATGTGAGCAAACATGTAATGCAAACTTAGAGGAGGAGGCTTCTATCGATTTATCAGTGTTCCCCTAACATGAATCTATAAAGCTATTAGAGTAAAGAGCACTGATCCCTTGGATATGACAGCTGTGTTCTTATTTGCATTAGTTTGAAGGGACAAATTAAGTGTACTTGAGGGCTTATGACAGAAAGATCATTACATTAACTTCTATATGCTTGTTTAATTTGTCTTTGCCATATTCCCCTGATGACCTTTGCTGTATTGTACAGTACAGATACAGATATATACAAGTTGAATACAACTACATTTATTGATGCCTTCAGAAATAAATAGATTGTGAACAGCAAACAAAAAGTATTTTTTTCCAAAGATTATTTAAATGTCTCTTTCCAAAATGCAGTTTATTGTTAGTTTTAAGAACACTGGATCAAATAAATTCCAGTAATTTCAGTGAGACATAATATGCTTCTTTACGACTAGAACACAATTGGGCCTTTTTTTGGCTACATTCTTGCCAAAGTCCTGTTTGCGCAACAATTAAAAAAATACTCTTCATTTTGTCAGCTGTGCAAAATGTGTTTGATACCAACCAGTTTTTATTATGTTTCTGTGAAGAAACTGGCCTTGCAGGGGTCAAGGCCAGTTTCTAAAGAAATAATAATGAGGGCAGAATCAGGAGGATTCAAGCACCTCCCAGCGCCATGAAGCTATGCTTGGTCCATGGGCCAAAACACTGGTCATGGGACCAAATAAGATTGCAGTTACCCTGCTGTAACCCTCCAGAGGACCGCGTTGCAATAACAGGTTCACAACACAGAAGCCCTGTCACCTGACCTCCAGTATGTCAATTAGCCAATCCAAAGCCTTCTGAGGGACAGCACCGTAGCTGCTTAGTTGAACACAGTTATACCTAATCATTTTTGCAATTTAAAAATCTGACTTGAGTTGGATCTATGCCTGAATCAGCCTGTTGAAAGTAAATGGAGTTTTCTGGATTTCCTCAGATGTACAGTATCTGTTCCTCTGGGTGTTGCAACAGAACCTTGCTTTGTCACAAGCCTGACTATAGAGAAATGAAATGTAACACTAATTTAGAAACTTTTCCCAGCGGTTCATGAGTGACAGTCTAGCGTATGTAGCTAAAGTAATTAAATCAGCACCAATAAAATGCTAATTTCTCATTATAGAATATAGTTCATCATGTTCTCCATCATGACATTACTGAAAAAATCTATTTGGTTAAAAGTACATTAATTAAACCACAGGTGGATAGCAAGCATACACATTTTAAATTAATATGTTATTAATTTTATAACAGAAGGCAAATTGTGTGTCAGCTATCACCTTGGTTTCAAATTAATCAGTTGCACAAGAGATTCTCTGTAGATTCTCTCACCTAAAGAGGAGCTAATATTTGCATAGAGGCTAGCAATTTGGCAAGTATTGTATTCTGCAAATTTAGTCTACAGAAAAGCCCTCTGCTGCTGACCTGGATATGAACAATCAGTACTGATACTAGATAAATGAAAGTAAGAAATTCTTAACCTACATTATACATATAACATACTAATGCAGTATAAGCAAACAGTTTTCTTCAGAAAAACAAACTGGCATTAGTTCAGGACCTTTATATATTATATGAAGCATCCAGAGTAAAAGTGTACCGTGATAAAAATGTACATTATACATTTGCCAATAAATTGTGCTGTGTTTGTTTCAGAAAACTGCTGTCATTAGAAATTTGTTTGCATTGGTATCTCTTTAATGTAAGCTATTGTGTTCCATTTCTGCGACTCGCATGAATCTAACTGACATGTATTGAACAAACCGTTAGGACTGCAGTTTTCTTTCCTATCAGCCTTGGCACAAAATGTAGTTCGAAGCCTTAATTCAGTTAATTCATACATAATCAGGGCAAATCATCCAAGGCTAGGTCCCTCCGTAGTGCTTGCCTCATCATCCGTCATACTGATCCAGGCCTGCTAAGTGCTTGTTATGTTGACACTGGGCACTGGGACAGAGCACAGCAATGAGTGATGGTTTCATCTGCTGCCTGTTTTATATGTTTCAACTCCACTACCAACCTTGACAGTGTGTTAATAAATCTTTATTTAGGATGTTACTGAAAGGAATTATTTTCAGGGGACAGAAGCCTGTCTCCAAAGTTCAGTACAGACCTTCAGCTCTTGGCAGGTTTGTCAAGTGCAGGGTGTAGAAATATACACAGCACAAACATACTGTATAGTCTTGTAAAAAACAGTTTTAAAAAATTACATTCATGATAAACATCTACTTACAAACCCTAAAGCTAAAACTAAAACTTTATTCCCAGATTTGTTCTTTTTTTCTCATTTTGAAGTGAATTACGTTAGCAGACTTTTAAAAACAAACACACAGTTTTAAGTTTTTTTTTAATAATACTTATTAAAAAGGGTAATTTAATTTAGTTATTTTAGAAACATGTATATCAAAGGCAGAATATCCCATTTACAGTTTCCTGAAACATAACGAGTTCAAAAATGACTTAAAGCCACAGAAAGGAGGCTCTGCGGTGTTCAGTCTCCATCTATTTTTAATTATTTTTATGACACCGCATTCACAATTTTTCAGAGAGATGACTTCATTAGATGTGTATGTCTCCAGACCATTTACACCTGTCTTCAGAGTGTGAACCAAATCCCACAATAAATTACAATAGAAGCTATGACAGCATTTCTAGAAAGTCATCTTTTATTCTCTAAACAAAAAGCTATATTTTAGTTTACACCAACACACTGCTCAGTTTACTAAACCTTAAAACCTTATAATGATCTGTCTTTTGGTTTACTTTGATTGTTTCTGATAGCCTTGTGATGTCAATAGTATGATATAATACTCCTCAAGTAACTTTGGCAACTGACTCCATATTTTAAAGTTGATGGACACACACATAAGCAAAGGCAATGCATTGTTAAAGAATCGTACACTTCTAGGCAAGATCACCAGCAGTTATCTTTGTATAACATCACCTTACTTAATCTCATTTTTCCACAATATACAATATGCAGAGTTTTATTGGTCATTAAACAGGACATCATTTATAAAATTTATTTTTTTATGTAGGGATTGTTTTATTAGTAATCCAGAAATGATAAATTTGAGTAGAATATATTGAATTGAAATGATTCAAAATCTTAAGGTGTATAGCTCGTCTCATTTAAAATTCAAAGATTAAAAAAAAAAATTCCAAAGACTACTGGGGAAAAATAAAGTTAGATTAATGTAACTTGCCTTTGTAAGAAAAGTGGCATAGCCTTTTTATTGCTAATGCAGAGATTTAGCACTGAAGGTTTATGATTTACATCACACCCTTTAGGCATCCTAGTGAATTTCTCTCCGCTACATTAACAGTTATTGCTTACATTCTAGGGATTTATTTAGAGCGCTCTGGGATTCTGAAATGGTAGCTTTTTCCTTGGCCTGTATAATTTGGAAGAATATGCTGAAATGGGACATTAATTTCCAATGACACTGTCCTGCATTCAATACTGGGAAGCATTTTAATGTATTCACTTTCCTTTTAAAGAAAACAAACACGTTTTTCCTCTAAATAGGCAAATGAAAAAAGTCGAATTTTAGTATCATGTTAAAAGAGTTTAAAATGCATTGGGCCTTCCTATGAAGCAAATCCTTTTACATGAGCCTATTCATTCTTTAGTCGCTCTCAAATGATAAATTGTAAATCCTTATTTAATTAAACACATGTGTCATTTAAGCATAGCTGACTCTTTATCTGATCTATCTACCTATCACTTTCATATTCCCTTACTCTGAGAGACAAGAGGTGACGTTTTCATCTCTGATTATTTAAAAATATGCTCTCTTTGTGTTAGACTTGGCCTTGGATATTATAATCAGAAGCTTTTTTTTCTATAGAACTACATTTGCTGACAAATGTGAAAATCCATCTTTACTTTTTGCAGCTCACAGATGATTGTTCAGCTGTTCATTTGTCATCATTGAATTCCTGTTTTACATGTTGCCAGCACCACCGAAATTTATACAATCAGTTGAGCTGTCAAAAAATAAAAAAAATTATCAGCTTTGCTCTAATACATAGAATTATTTTCCTGTCTGAATAATAAATTACAGTATTAACTATTTCATTTTAGAATAATAGTTCATGGAAGGATGATCTGAATTTCATCAATTACCTTTCCATGAATTAATCTCCCTTGATCTCCATCCTATCTGGCCTCTTGGCCAGTATGCTTCTCCTTCTCCTGCTCCTTCAGAGTTCTGCTGCTCACCTGCTTTATATTCTGTGGCATACTGTTGCTCTGGCCCTCGTACCTTCTAGACTCACTGAGACTTTTCACTGATGAAGTCTCTGATAGTCAGAACAGAGTGCAGTATTGCTTGGTAGTGAAAGTTCATGATGGTCTTGGGAAGTTATGTGGTCAGGGACAGAGCAACTGTGATTTCAATGGGTTGTTCAATAGAACCTGGATGTGTGGGAACAGAGAGAATGAGGAGGAGTCAGGGGAGATACAGGAAGATGTGAAGGACTGCAGATTACTGGGGCAGAGTGATTAATCCAGCAATGATGAATCTGAAAGTACTGTTCATGTCAGCAGTGGAGACAATCTCTTGGGGAATCTGTAAAGCACTGGATGCCAATAAATGACTGGTGATAGGGTGTTCATCCAGCCCCTAGCTACTGCAAGGAAAATGAATCAGATTTGTGAAATGCATCATATGTAAGGCCAGAGCAACAGTATGCCACGACAGAAGCCAGACAGAGTAAAGAGCAGGTGAGCAGCAGAACTCTGGAGCCGCTGGAGAGTAAGAATCGTACTGGCTGAGAGTCCAGCCAGGAGGGAGCTCAACACTTCAAGCAGGTGGACAATTGGGCCTGACCTGTACTAAAGGGAATCTGAATAAGAGAACAGCATCAAAAGAGTTCGTTTTTTGGTAAAACCGAATGGTGGAGTAATGTGTTCTAGAACAGAAAAGTAGAGAGCTGGTGATATGTGGTTTTATACGTAAAGAGGAGAAGACAGAGTGCCTGCCCCATTCATGATTTTTTCTAAAATCTGCAAATCTCTTGTTGCTGTTTCTGTGTTTCGCCACTCCTTCTCTTTTGTATGCTATGCAAATTTAAATAGCTTGCCAGCTACTGTATACCAGACTTTCATGAGAAGTCTCCCTAAAGGGTTTGCTAACTAACTAACTACTGCATTAGCAGTACTGGGGCTCCACAGGGAACTGTACTTGCTCCATTCCTGTTCACCTTTTACACCTCTGTCTTCAGGTACAACTCTGAGACATGTCATCTGCAGACGTTTTCGGATGAGTCTGCAATTGTGGGATGTATTAGAGGGGGGGGGGGAGGAATATAGGAGTTTGATTACCAACTTTGTGAAGTGGTGTCATCTTAACCATCTCCAGCTTAACACCAGCAAGACCAAAGAAATGATCTTCGACTTTCGAAGGAATAAGTCTCCGCTGAACCCTGTTTCCATCCAGGGTGAGGACATAGAGGGCTTACATTCCTACAAGTACTTAGGGGTACACCTGGATGATAAGCTGGAGTGGTCTGGTAACACTGACGCCCTGTACCAGAAAGGTCAGAGCCAACTCTATTTTCTTAGGAGACTCAGGTCCTTTGGTGTGTGTGGAACACTGCTACACATTTTTTAGGAATCAGTGGTAGTGGCGGCCATCTTCTACGCTGTTGTGTGCTGGGGCAGTAACATCATGACAAAAGATGCAAATAGGCTCAATAAACTTATCAAGAAGGCTGGCACTGTGTTGGGGATGAGCCTTGACCCCATGGAGGTGGTGGCTGAGCGGAGAATGCTGACCAAGCTCACAGCCATCATGAACAACACCTCTCATCCACTTCATGGGACTGTTACTGGGCAGCGGAGCACATTTAGCAACAGACTGCTCCAGCTACGGTGTTCAAGGGAACGTTTCCGCAGGTCTTTCCTCCCGGCGGCTGTCAGGGTGTATAACGCTGCCCTTGGCTAGGACTGTTAGCCCTTCATTTGCTCGTCTATGGACAGCATATTTACTCCATTGTACTTTTTCAACAACCAGTCTGTGTTAACCTATGCACATTTTGCACATATTTTATTGTTTTTACAGTGATTATGATCATCACATTTTGCACACACCTATGTATTTATTTTTTATTTATTTTTATTTATTTTGTTGTCTTTTGTTTTATAACTATTCTGATGTCTGGTTTTGCTTGTCTTGGGCTGGACTGCTGTAACACATAAATTTCCCTATGGGATTAAAAAAAGTATTATCCATCTATGCACCCATCCATCCATTTTCGAACCGCTTTATGCAACACTAGGCTGCTAGGGAAGTACTGGTCTGCAACAGGCACAAGGCAGGGTAAAGCCTGGACATAAGCAACACAGACACACACACCGTCATGCCAGGGCCAACTTTCCCAGAAGCCAACTTGCCAGTACATCCCTGAATGCAGAAGGACACCAGAGCCTCTGGAGGAAACCCACAGGAACACAGGGAGAACAGACAAACACCCGCAGACAGCACCCCAGGAACTGAAACCAGAGGATAGGCAAAATATGTGTTGTTTTGGAGTTCAGCAGGTTGGGTCTAAGACCCAAAGACATGGCTTCAAGGTGCTAAACTTTTCACCCCTGCAATCAATGTTTCCTCACCTACAACTTAGAATTTATTGTTTGCTGTACATCATTTTCTCCTGCACTGCACTCATAATACATGCCTGACTCACTGTTATGTTTTTCTGTCATTTACATTTTTGATTTGTACTGTATATACTGTTTATGAATGACCTTTTCTGTTTACTTTATGCATTATTGTATATTTTTTAGTAACTCTGGACAAAGCTGTCCACTACACAAATAGAGTAATAGTAACATGCATGATTCTGAGCTACAGGAAGATATGTAGAAGGGATTCATTTCATCTTTCTCTTTCAATTTTTTCTCCTAAAATAACCATGCTGTTGAGCACATGATTATTGAGTACTTATGCAAGGGAAATTACATTGCATATTTTGTCTTCATCCCTTAGCTATTTGTCTTTGATTAGATACTTCTACTTTTTTCTTAATAGCAAGAAGCACAAGTGAGCACAGTTTAGAATTCTGACTCAGCTTAGGGAAGGAAGATAGTAAATAGTTTGTAATGACACTGATAAGCATTTAGATTATGGCTTTAGGAAATGGCATTGCAGAGCATGCACTGTTCACGCCAGCAGCTGGAGACAATCTCTTGAGGAATCTGTAAAGCACTGGATGCCAATAAATGACTGGTGATAGGGTGTTAATCCAGCCCCTAGCTACTGCTGTGAAAATGATACCCTTTTCATGCTAGTGCGCATTCAGGTATCAGAATCTAATGAGTTTCATACTGATGAGAATCCAGAATAAAATTTCTGAAGCTTTTTTTTCCTCCCGAATTGAAAATACTTGAGACGGTCTAAATTCATTTAGATATCAAACTGGAATTTTTTTAGGACATTAAAGTTCTAATTACACATTCACAAAGAACTGATTTTATTCCAAAATTGGATGCAAAGCATCAACTGCAAATTCAAGTATTTTAATAGCATTTTAAAAAAATGCAGATTGTTTTGTTATCTGCTGTTGAAACCTGAGCTGTGAAATTACAATTCAGTATCTTGGTAGATGATATAAGTTCTTTAAATAAACATACAACCTTACTTCTGCCATTCTTTCACCCACATAGCAAATTAAGTGGGTTAAAAATAAATATATCAGTTTTTATGTGTACTGTGCAATCATCAGCATTAATTATAGTAGGTGTACTGAAGCATTCATATATAGTAAACTAAAAGATAGCCTCTGAAAAAAAATAGTACCGCTATAGATTTGTTGCAACTTTAATTCCCTAGTTCTTTATAAGCTGCAATATATTAAGAGAATATTAGCAGATTGGTAATACCTTTGTATGACCTAATGCTACTAATGATTAATTGCCTGTTGTTAAGAGAAGTCAGGTTGTTCTATTCATCCATCCACTGATTAAAAGCTGCTCTTTACTGGTGAGGGTGGTGGCTGCCCAGAGCTCTATCCAATCCCGGAGCCTGTCAGGATTGCTCAGGCTGCTTGTAGAGAAATGCCTTACTGCTGTGCTTTAATTGTTTTTTATATTAATTTACAAAGTCATTCACAGCAACCAAACTAAAAAGATATAAAAACATCTAAGACCTGTTTCCACTTCCTAAATTGACTGATACTTGGTCTCTGCCAACATCCACATCTGACACATGGGAAACATTTATAGTTACTGTATAAACATAAACATGAACATTTAAACATACATCAAGACACATCAATGTTCTGCCTGATTTGAAAGCAGCTCTTCTTTATTATTTCAGTGAATAATTTTGACTGTTATTTTACTGGATTTTATTTGTTAAACGTATGTTTTTTTTAATAGAACATATTGTTCACATAACCAGGGATTGACATACAGTAAGTGATTGAAACAGTCTCTAAGCATAGTTTTCAAGAACAGGAGCATCTGTGCTACAGCCTTTTTTTAATTTATTTTGTATTTGAGACAATTTTGCATAGTTTGTCCTGATGGAAAGTTGCACATAAATTAAAAACACTTGGTTTGTTTTTCTTTTTGTATGTATGTTAAGAGTGACTAATGCACAAAGATTTGAAGGGTCACAGAAAGATGCATTCCTGTAAATAATTCATTTATGCTTATGCATTAATCATTTAGTCACCCAGATCAAACATTCTGTTACTCATTATATAGCAGTCTAAATTAGTGTATAAGTACTAATTGCATCATGTGATATTCAGAGCCTCCTGAACTATATTTTAAGCTTGATTGTTACCTTGAGACTCTAAAGGGCACATGAAGTACAATTATGTCAGAAATAAGAGATAAGCTGCAATAAATGATAAAGCCTCTGAATATCTTACACCATCCTATGAGGTGCATCCTGCTTTGAACATTTCTTGCTAGTTGAGCTGTTTGTGTTTCAACTGTATCAGATAGTTTAATGTTAAAGGTTGCATATTATATTATGCTTTTTGGATCCATCAAGAAAAGTGGCATTTAGCAATCATACGTGTGCATAAAGAATCAGACATATTGTAGGCAGAAGGGGTAGGAAGATTAATGGATCTTTGAATTGTTATCTTGCCTACACTGAACACAATGTTAGAAGAAACATGTCTAAGCTGCACATGGTTAACTGTCTCCTGCTTTTATTGTCCTGCTATCTGTGTATTGGTGCCATGCAGTTATGGAGTTATAGCCTGTTGTGACTTAACCTGCTCCTCTGGCATCAGTTGTAGGAGATGATGCTGGAAGTCTTTAAGTTGCTAGGAAAAGCACTAAAATGTTCAGAATGTTAAGAATAATTATTTTTGTGTGTTTTTAGCAACTACACTAATAACACACAGCCATACAGCGATGCAGCAGAATTGATTCTGATTTGATTGATGCTGAATAGATTCTTCATTCTAAAATGAATACAGTAAATATTCCATATAAATATTAAATGACTGTTAGGGAAATATAGCATTAATAAAAATACAGTGTGTATCTATTCTCTTTCAGAATAATAAACCAAGTCACAATGTTTGCAGGCTTTCATGTTTAAAAGCATTTGAGCATCAAGACTGGTATAATTTTTTTGGCTTAAAATTATTCCTCTATTCCTTTTGAATTTAAATCCTGTCAAGGATTACACTGTGTTATTGTTAATCTTCACAGTCTCTCTGCCAGCTGGATCACACTGTTTAGTGAAATTGTAAAGGCTGAATTTTTTTTTTACGAAGACATGCATATCAAATCTCACATGTACTGTATGTTTTTAAATTGAGAGCTAAACTTTCTATCATAATAAAAAGACAGCCTATTATAGATTGATAATTGTAGGCTTAAATTCAAAATGACAGGAGAATATTTTTGCAAGAGAATATACAGCTGGCTTGAGAGCTTCATATGTATTCAATATGGTGGCTTGCTGTCATTATGATATTGATAAGCATCCAACTACAGATGGTGCCAAGTTCAAATACATTTATTACATATCCAAATTATGAATTAACTGAGCTATTATATTTATATGTATTTAATTTGTAGTCACATATTACCATATTAAATTATATATTATGTACAGTATGTGTCTTACACCAAATATATCAATAATTTATTTAATGTTTATAAAAAAGATATACAATTAAATATAAAAATGATATATACAGTATAGTACAGGATATATAGTTATAATAATAGTTATGCATAGGAATGTTGTGTTGATGTTGTACTGTGAATTTGTAAAAAAAAAATTGAAATACATATGTATTCAGCTCTGTAATCATTACCAAGAAAAGGTATCGGATACTGTCATTCCTGGGATCACACGAAAGCCTAATGCTGAAAAACACAACCAACCCATGAGTCAACTCAAGAGCCTTATTCAGGATCAAGAATGAAACACAAACCAAAGGACACCACTGAGAAAATGGAAAAGTGGAAACCACACCTGGTTGTTTTTCGAACAAGAGACTCTCCTTCCTCCAAAGGGCTGTGAGAGTGGAAGAAGCTGCCCAGTAAAGTTGTTGAAGCCAATACACTGGTTTCTTTCACGATATCGCTGAATGAGACCCTGGGATCAATTAAATATTATCAAACAGGCTAGATGGGCCAAATGGTCTCCTCTCGTTTGAAGCCTAAACTACTGTTCCTCTACTATAAAAATGTCTGAGAGATGTTTTTTGTCATCTGATTTAATTAGCAAAGTCTAAATGATCGCATAACTGAATGAGCAGGGAAGCCCATTATAAAGTTCTCTATACAACCGATCCCACTCCAGTCAGATGCTGAGCAGCAAACCCCCTGCCAAAAAAGCCAAGTGTTGTGCTACCAAAATATTTCCATGGCACCATAGACCATACAGAGGCGATCTCAAATTCGACAGCATCATGAGGCTGAAGAGATTTGTTTTTTCGGCATGAGCAATTACATACAGAATGACCTATGGTTCTGTAGTGTCTTTAGAACTTATGGCCATGGACAGGGAGCCTTTCAATCACTTAATAATGCCACAGAACATAATGCCATAGAGAACCAAAACAAAGTGCTTCATCTTAAAAGCCAACACAGCACGCATGAGTAGATTCCAGATCACAAACCGCAGTCAGGTGCACAGATCTCTTGATACTGTTGAAACCCCCAGGGAGTAACATGAACATTACAGTGACATGCACTTTGTGCCCTGTTACACCAGTAATGACCACAAGGCCTGGGGTGGACAAGTATTCCAGGCTGCATACAGTACGGCAGAACGCTTTTGACAGGATGCTGCATCTCTCATATTGTATTGCCACACAGCTGCCCTCTTGATAGCAAGTGCTGTCTTTGCACACTTAAAATGGATGTGATGCCATTTGTGTGAAAAATGCAAGCACTGGGCAGCACACGCTTCATTTAACTGGTTGAATGGAATACCTGTCCCATTCCTCGCTATGAAGGGGATTATTGCCATCACAGGATTAATCTCCAGCAACAATACAGCTGGGTGCACTGGAGTAACTGGGGTAAAGTATCTCATTTAGAGGTAAAACAGCAGTGTCCACAGGAGGGACATAAACCCACAACCCCGTTAGTTATGCTGGAAACTAATGCCACCCAGTTTAGGATGCAAACCATTGAGGACACCCCATTGCATGATGTGGAAGAAAGTGCACATGTGACTAAAAGACTTTGTGCAATACCCAGCTGCAAACTACAATTTTAGTGTGACTACGGAATTACTGAACTCTATGATCCTGCTCCATTCTTATACTGTATAATAATTAATAATAGTAATTGCTTACACTTATATAGCGCTTTTCTGGACACTCCACTCAAAGCGCTTTACAGGTAATGGGGACTCCCGTCCACCACCACCAATGTGCAGCCCCACCTGGATGATGCGGCGGCAGCCATAGTGCGCCAGAACGCTCACCACACATCAGCTATCATGATGTGTATGCTATGTGTGTCTTGCCTATTACATTGACTTAAGGACCTGTTTGAAAATGCAACAATGGTACAGTACATGGGCTTTAATTAAGGAATAGGAAAAAACTTTGCATGTGGCAATTAGAAGGGTGATCAGCAATATCTTTATCATGTCCAAGACTGTTGTCAAGCCTGAGAAAGAACGCAATACTCATTAAATACACTATTTGATAGTTTTTAGTATCTGTGTTAATTATTTAGATTTTTTTACTCTGAATCCTGACCTTGTTTTTTGATAATGTTACTAAAACAGCTTTAAGAAATACTAAGAAATATTCCAAGGTTAAAGTATGTTTTGAGAGTGAATGTTTGGTTGTGAGATATTTTCCCCTACATGCTTAAGCCAAAAGTCCTGTTTTAATTTGCTTAGCTCAGAAAAGAAAGTCCTTCTTGAGTGTGATCCTTATAATTAAAAACATATAAATTATAAAGAATTTTGACTTTTAAAAATGGATTAGGTTCACTGGAATGACATGTACTTGATTAGACACTCTCCAGGTGTGAGAAAACACAAAAGCTTTGACATCTGCTCCCATTGTTTCATTTCCTTCTGTGCTCAGATTCACTGTTGCACTGATTAGTCCCACAGAAATGCTTTGGCATTCCAGTCAGAGACTTTGGACTTATCAATATATGAAGTCAACCAATGCTGGTTGCCAACATCATGTTTTACTCGATGGATCAAAGTGATCTTATTAAAGGTTATTCAAGTGATCTCACTGCATCACTGTGCATCTATAACTGTCATATTTTATTGTACATACATTAAAATACTGTTTATTGCAATGTAGCAGGTCAATACCAAATGGTGTAAATTAAAAGAAATTAAAAGCATTAACATGTAGAGTGGTTTTACTCATTTCTCTTTTCTCTGGTTAGTAAACCTGACATTAAATTAGGAGCAAACCTTTCACTACACAAAGAATCGAGGGGTTCTTATAATTTAAATTGTGGGGCGGAGTGGTGGCTCTGCACCTGTGGCTGGAAGGTTGCTGGTTCAAATCCCACAGCCGGCAGAGGACTCCTACTCCGTTGGGCCCCTGAGCAAGGCCCTTAACCCCACCTGCTCCAGGGGTGCTGTACAATGGCAGACCTTGCATTCTGACCCCAGGCTCTCTCCCTGTCTGTGTGTCTCTTGGAGAACAAGCTGGGGTATGTGAAAAGATAATTCCTAATGCAAGAAATTGTAAAGGGTTAATAAAGTAATGTTGTTATTATTAAGAATCACTTTGTTTTGATTTCCTATATTTGTAATTTACACATGTGTAAACTGTGTCAATAGTTAATATGACTGGGTTGTGGGTTCATGTCCCTCCTGTGGTCACTGCTGCTGTACCCTGGTTATTCCAGCCCACCCAGCTGTATCATGTGCTCTCTATTCACTGAGCGCTCCAGCAGCATGAGCTCTGGCCAGCTGAGCTACAGCGGCTCTAGAGTGGATTCTTGAAGGAAAACGTGCCATTTTGTTTAATTAGCACTTTTAATGTGTAATATAATCTAATTTTAAAAGTGAAACTACAAATATTTATCGCCCTTTCAACACAGAAAAAAACAGGAAGCCTGCTATACTGTACGTATGAAATGGCATTGCAACCTCTTGAATGACAGGTGCATTCAGACATGCTTTACTAATGCAGAACCTTATTCCCAAACACACACACACAAGCTATCAAATTCTTTTCTGAAGCAGAACAGTTTAATTTCCATTCTTCCCACAACTAAGACCTCCTGCTGATGCATTTTTAATCAAGATAAATCACCTTTTTGTCTCCATGTAAATGTTTCCCACTATGCAATTCCTTCTACAAAAACTTGCAACTTCTCTTTTTTTCTACTGAAACAGTCCCACATACTGCACATGGTGACCTAGTGGAATATTTTCACAGGCCATACAGTATCCCAGATTCCAAGACTGAATGAGATTTAGATGAAAACCACCCAACACTTTACTGGGATGTGATGTATAATAAAAGCATGACTTATTTTACATTCCACAACAGTTTATATCGACTCACAGCTCTCTCCCCTGGCTCCAGGTCTGCAGCGAGCTAGTGTTTCAGATCCAAGTTTCATTACATTCTCATGCTGCTCACGTTTCCCCCAGCGTCTTTCGTGAACTAGGTTCAAAGTCTAAATATGAGCAAGATTATTATATCTTTGTTGCAGCACAATACAGATGTCAGGGGGGAGAACTGCATGAACAGAAGGAATGATATTGGGCACTTTGTCACACGGAGCAGCAAAGTGAGAAAAATGGTTGAATGCAATTGCAAAGAGTAAACATAAGAACGAATTAAAGCCCAGATTAGACATTTCTGCTTCTATTTATAAGAAGGCGGGGCTGCACATGTGACTGGGTCAGAGTTTATACTGAAAATAAATTTGGAAGGATTTTAGAGAAAATATTTAAAAAAATGAAGACAATTAATTTCTGGGAATTCAATTAATTTAATGTACAGATGTGCAAAGCACAGGGGATGCCCTATTTTTGAGACACATTGTGACACCATGGTTTAAGAAATTAAAACATCAATTTTGCCATTGTCAGCAATCAAAGATGGAAAATTGAAATAACGTTGCATGTGGAATGCAGATCATCTGAGAAGTGTTGGAACATTTAGGCATAAGTTTCAACTGCCAAG
This sequence comes from Lepisosteus oculatus, assembly GCF_040954835.1. Lineage (NCBI taxonomy): Eukaryota > Metazoa > Chordata > Actinopteri > Semionotiformes > Lepisosteidae > Lepisosteus > Lepisosteus oculatus. The sequence continues at coordinate 1,234,056 of NC_090703.1, forward strand.
GTTTGATTAAATAGGTGTCTATGACAAGCTGTAAGGCCTTAAAAGCTCTTATACAAACCGCTGTTAATCTGCTTTAGTGATTAGAAGAAAGTGAGGAAGCCATTTTATATGACTAGCTTTTAAGGTCACATTTACTAACCATGCAAGAGCAAACTGGAAGGAAGGTTTTATGAAAGTAAAAATATTTAATTGAATTGAATTAGTAATTTGCTATCAAGAATAATGATTCCTCGCCTCACGTACTTATACCTCTGAAGGCGTTGCACCATGTATGAACACCCAGGGCACAAAACAGCACAGCCTGCTCACTCAGAGTGCAAGTCGGATGATCGTGGAGTTCAATTGGCTCAGAGCCCTGAACAGAGAATGCTCTGCAGAAGTTGAAAGGCTTTGAACCTGGGGCCACTCTCATTTCCATTCCACCTTTGTGGTGTTAATTGCTCAGATAGACACAACTAACGTCTTTCCCAGGCCTCTAACAGTTGATGGAGTACGGAGACATGTGAAACCCGACTTTCAGGAATGTCTTTGGAGGCCCTAGAATAGTGGAAAATGGAAGGGAAATGTAACCAATCCAACAAGATCCATCAGCACGCTGCCTGCTGATAAATCAATACTACAGCGCAATTCCATGACAAGTCAACCAGTCCAGCATATATAATATTCACTATCTCTTCAAACAGTGACTGAACATGAGAATATAAAAAAGCCACAAAAGAGAGGACAATTAACATAATGTTGCTGTTTCAGCGGGTAGTAGCTAATTGATTCGAGGATATTTTCCCGTTCTTTCTTGAAGGAAGCCTGGGTGTTAGCCTCCGCAGCATGGCTGAGTATCAGACCGCCACAACCCTTTGTATGAAATGTTCCCAGCTCTAAATACACTTGTCTATAGTTTACAATTGTGTCCTGCGGTTTGTATTTTACTGTTGATTCTGAAGGTTTTGAAAACAAATCCCCTCACAGTCTTCTCTGTTCAAGACTAAAAGATTCAGCTTTGTTAGCTTGTCATAATACATCCTAGGAAAGTATATGGTTTCTCTTTTGTGGTCTAATTTCACATCAGCAATATCTCCTGTCTATTGTGGGATCCACAATTCTAAACAGATATTATAAATCATGTCTTAGTAGAGCAGTGCACAAATTTTAACATAAAATCTCTTTTAAAGTAAACATTTTTATCTAAATGTACCAGCAGCCATATCACCCTGCAACTCACAGCTGGCAACCCACTGAAGCTCAGCAGCTGTGAGCCTGGTCAGGACCTGAATGAGAGACTCCTGGGAAAACTAAGGTTGTTGCTGGAAGAGGCATTAGTGGGGCCAGAAGGGGGTGCTCACCCTGCAGTCTCTGTGGGTCCTAATGCACCAGTATAGTGAGGAGGACACTATACTTTAAAAACATGCTGTCCTTCAGATGACATGTAAAACCAAAATTCTGATTCTCTGTGCTCATAAAAGATTCCAGGGTGTACCTCGAAAAGAGCAGGTGTGTTAACCCCAGTGTCCTGGCCAAATTTCCTATTGGCTTTTCCTAATAATCCCCATCTCTGATCTGGCTTCATCACTCTGTTCTCCTCCTGACTGAGAGCAGGTGTGTGGAGAGGGTACTGGTGCACTATGGCTACTGTCACATCATCCAGGTGGGGCTGCACACTGGTGGTAGTGGAGGGGATCCCTATTACCTGTAAAAGTGCTTGGAGTGGAGTGTCCAGAAATGTACTATACAAATGTAAGGAATTATTAATTATTAAATCATAGCATTTGGTCTGCTATTTTATTGTTTTCCCATATTATCTAGATGGAAGCTGTAAATGATGTCATCACCTGAGTCATTTTTTAAGTAACTCCTATAAACTTTGTTTATAGTTTTTCCCCTATATTTTATGTTTATGTTTAAAATAAACTACCCACATCTAACATACTCCACTATTGTATCATTACATCCATTACATTACATCATCCAGATTGGAGTATTTTTCCCATTATCTGTACCATATATTGTCTATTTACTATAATAACTAGTTTTTATTCTAAATAAACACATTTTCCTAAATCTATATTGACAAGCCCTAAAATCTTACTGCTATATATGTGATACACTAGCTTAGTTTTTATTATCATGTCCATAACTTCACATGTAATAGATGACTTAGAATTACTTGTTTTTTTTAGTCTGGTTTTGTTACCTTTATTTATGGATGGGCACTGCATTAACAGTAATTGTGTCAATGATTATTGCCCCTGTCTTTGTGACTGTAGAAGAGCTTTGTTGACAGTGTATAAATAGCATCCCATAATTTCTTTAGTACAAATGGTAGAATGCTATCAGACTACCAAATGATCAAGTCATTTATTATAAGTGTTTCTAGTACCTTTAACAGTTCTGCTTTCTCTGTGCCAATGACATTTAGAATAGGACCTTGTCTTCATTCACCCTGAGGTATGTTGTCAACATCCGCCTTTGTTTACAGTAAGTGAAGTCTTAATTTAACACATGAGCCATTTGACACCTATCTTCTAAAATTTTCCCATTACTATCTCTATGAGACTTTATTGCATTTACTGTTCTTTCACTGTTTTAGTAAATACAAATGTATACATTGCAATATTATTTTCTATCCATCTCTTGGCTTTTCTAATATTATTTTCTGTCTGCTCTTTTTTTCTTTAACTTGATCCTATACTTTTCAAAATATTCTATAAAGTACTGCGTTTTCCTTGCACTGCTTTCTAGACTTTGATTTAGTTACACATGGCATGAATTCATTCTGTGCTTCAAACATAATATTTTTAAACAGTTGCCACCCATTCTCTACTGATATCTGTCTTATCCCATTCTGCTTCGCTTTTGCCCTGTCTTATTTATACAAAGTGTACATTCTTGAAATTCCTAAACATTTGTTTTGAACTTTACCCATTCAGTTTCAAAGTATGCTTCAAAGTGCATGATCGTGGTCACCTAATGGGTCTTTCATCTTTCACTCTTCTGTGAGGATTGCTTGAAAATGCTAGATCAACACAGGCAGGCAGTAGGTGCTCTTACAAATAGAGTGAGAAAGCAATCACTAGCCATGTGTACCAATTTAGTTATTGATGTCTCTAATGGTTTGTTCCAATCTCTGTTGGAAAAATTAAAATCTCCCATGCTGACTACAGCTTCCTTTAGACATACTGTTTTCTCCTCTCAATGGTGTTATAATTAGTAGCATAATAATGTCAGCTAGGCAGATAGCTATTGCTGTTTAAAGGGTACGTGACCGAGAAAGCCAAAAAAGCAGCTTCAGCTTCAGCAAACTCCTGTCCCCAGGCATGAGCTGTACTGCTTGATTACCATGGAAATGTTCAGCTTTAGGAGTGGGAAGTAGAATCCCCAAGAATACGACTGCTATTATTACACTCTTTAGCTTATTTCCCAGGTCTTTGAGTTTGTTAAGCAAGGAAAGAGTAATACTAATAAAATCTATATGAGCGTCAGAAAAAAATAAAAAGAAAATTGCATTTCAGAGAAAATGATTGCTGAATTAATATTGTTTTATTGTTGATACAAAATGCCATTACTTTTGTGTTAACCCTTAATCCTTCCACCATCTTTCAGGAAATCCAGATCTTTCTCAAGGATCTTCACAATGCAGCCTTATGGCACAAAGTGGGGTAAAACACCATTTTATCAGAGGGGGCACATGGGGACAATTTGGAGACGCCCATTTACCTGTCTAGAATGGAAAATGAGAAGAGGAGACCCACATGCACATTGGGAGAATGTACAAGCTCCACACTGCTGACAAACCAGACTGGACTCAAACCCAAGCCCAAGAGCTGTGAGGTAACAGTGCTATCCACCAGGCCAAAAGGCTGTGGTAGAAAGAATGTTGCTCCCTGTCACAAAGTGAAATTCAGATGGTGATCTTTAACCTTTCCTCACACCTACCTTGTGTATCTGCATGTGAGGACTTTTCCTTGAATTACACCACCTCTTTCCCAGTTCCCACTGTATTCTGTCTGCAGGTCAAATGGTACATGGCTCTTCTTGCATTGTGGGAAATGCGATCAGTTTCCTTGGCACCAAGATGGATCACACATGTCGAGACGGCAATCGAGACGGCAATCATCTATTCCACCTGGACCTGCAGTGAGGGTCTCCTCCTGAATGGGCAAAAATGAGTTTTCTTCAGTTTTTTTATTCTCTTTTTCAGAGATAGGAGTATTGGAAGAGTAAATTACGATGTGTTGTAAGTTATTACACATATAAGGATTTGAGATAAAACACTCAAGTCTTATTTATAACAACAGTGATATACACAAGACAAAGTGTTCAAAGATCACTCCTGGCAATAAATGATATTTCCATTAGAATTAGATATTTCCATTAGAAAACCTTCTCTCCATTAGAATGTTATTATTTTAGCCTGTACCAGAAATAACACTATTTTAACTATATATACCTTTGTATTTGTGTGTATTCTCAGATAATTTCCCTAAAGAAACACAGGAGTGATTTAAAGAAGACCGATGCCTTTCCGCCAAGGATGAAACTGGAAGGCAGCTCTTTGTTCAACCAGGCTGATTTTCAGCTGCTCAATAAATCAATACATAGGACAGAAATACAGGGAAGATTATAAGACGCAGTCTTGTAAATAGCTGCGGTTTTGTAAAGGGTAAAAAAAACACCATGATTTATGTTTGCTCAGAAATAAGGTTGCTTTCTGGCTGCATCATTTAACCTGAGGCTTGATACAGAGTTCATCTATCCATTTTCAGTAACCACTTCATCCTTAAAAGGGATAGTAGGAGGTGAGCCGAAGTTAGCAGACTGCTCCTTGGATGAGGTGCCATCAAGACACACATATACACTCCCCTGTGTGGTGTGAGATGGGTAGACCTAGATATATTATGGACTGGTAGAAGGAACATGGAAAGTCTGGGGGAAAGTCCAGATGGACATGAGGATAACGGGCAAACCTCACTTATGCTTCTATGGGTATCTGTGTGTGTTTGTGCGCACACTCAGTGATGGACTGGTATCACCTTCACGGTGTGGTCCTGCCTTGTCCCCAGTGCCCGCTCAGTTAGAGTCTGGCTCATCCCGCTGGTATTGAAATTGAATGGATGAAAAGCGTTTTCCTGAACTGTCACTGAATCTACTTAATTATTGTCCGATGTTTAGAAAGCTTTTTTCACCAGGCAGAGTTTACTTTACCTGGAAAATTAAAAACTCAATATAAAAAATGTAGTGTGCTTTATGAATCATAAAAAACAGGAATTCTAAATTTTCTGGTTATTGGTTAATTTCAAGCAAGAGATATTGCAGTGCAATGTATAAGCCAGTACAATGCACTAGGAAAACATAATTTACACATCCACCATTCTTGTCACCAAGATTCAAAAAGTAATTTCCTTCCCTGACATCCTTTCTGGAGTCAAAGAATTGTCCTGGAAACCCTAAAAGAACTGAAATATTTTAGTTTTGAACTGAGAATTTAAGACTAAGAGGGGACCTGATTTGAGTATTTAAAATTCTCATGAACATTGGCAAAGTCAATCCAGTGTCCAAAGTAAAAACATGAATCTGACAACAACACTGTAAACTACATGAAAGCACAATTAGAACTTAGAACAGGGGGCACTTATTTATGCAAAAATGTTTCAGGAGTGTGTAGCTTCTGAGCTAACCAGAAGCCTCTACCAATAAACATCTGGGTGAAATCTGGATCAAATAATTACAAACTACCAACAGGGATAGATGGAAAAATGAAAAATGTTCTTACTCTCTTTCATTCTTACATTCATAACCTGCCAAAATAGCATTTTCAATATTATACAAAAGTGATGACACTTTCTACAATATCTATAATGTTGTATGAGTATCTTGGAATGAGTTAATTAGACTAAGAGTGTGGAAATGTTGGCATCAAATATATGTCAATTCAAACAGGTTTTTGAAAT